>NW_009953098.1:4076843-4085445 GCF_000747805.2 Chaetura pelagica | reverse complement strand
CTCACAGCTGCCCACCAGCACCTTTGAGGTGGTTACTGAGAAGACAGAGCAAGGGTTCAGAGCGTGGTGAGTGATGAGAGGATGAGACAACAGACACAAACTAGATTCCAGCTTGATTAAAGGGAAATCAAACAAACAAAAAACAAAAAACAAACAAACAAAAAAAAACAACAAAAACCAAACTACTTTTGCACCCTAAGGTCAATGAGACAGTGAAAACAGAGCCCAGGGAGGTTGCAGTCTCCACCCTCAGAGGTTTTTAAGATCCAACCAGGTCTGATCTTGCTTTGAGAGCAAGGGGTTGAACTACAGACCTCCTAAAGTCCCTGCCAAGCTGAATCACTCTATGATTGTGTGATCTTCAGGCAACAGAAACTATTAAGTTTTCATTTAAAAGTACCCACTGAACAAGGACACACCCTTAAAGAAGTGGATTCCTCTATATCAAAAGAGAAAACAAGTTTTCAAAAACATTTAAAAATAGCACAAAATATTTCCTTTAATAATATTATTTCTTTTTCTTTCCAACTGTAGAAGCAGCTTCTGGCAACCTCCCATAGTAATACTGCCATGAACAATTCAAAAACACACTCCATCAGAGTCTTAAAATAGCTACAAAATTCTCATTATCATGGAGCAGCAGTAGTCCTTCCACATAGGGAAAAATCTTGCAAGTAGTTTTCCACTGCCAAGATGTTTTATTCCCCAGTCTCACCCATATGTACTTCTATACAGAAAAATAAAAAACCTCATGCTTTTTCAGCAGCTGAACAGAAGCACAACTATGCTGCAAATTTAAAACAAATCAGACAACTTTGTTTGTGATATTCTGCAGCTATAAACAGTTGAACATTCTTCCCTGAATATAAAATAGCACAGAGACAAAGCAATTTTACTGGATTTAACTTGAACTAATAAACAAAGCTTTGTTAAAGTTACCAGAACTTAATATAGTAACACTACCAAGAAATGTAGGCTCCAATGATCTTACAACAACAATTAAACTACTTAGGATCTGTATTTTCATTAAAGATTATATTTATACTTGTACTTCCTAGGATTCATGGGAATGGAGGCACAACAACATTTGAAAGGGTAGACACTGAAGGCCAGATTTTAAGTAGTCAATTCAATGATCCTATCTGCTTTTTATGAATAAATGTCAACAGAGAAATATATTCCCACACAGAATATCTAAATAAACTTTAAAATAATTTAAAAAGCTTTTGAGTGTTAAGAAACCTGAAATGAACAGCTAATCTTTCCTTTAGGTTCTTTACTGCCAACAGGTTAGAGGATGCATGCAATGCAGCTCTTTAGCACCGTGACTCTAATATCCATGAATTCAACACCCTGGCATGTTGAATGCCTATCCATGAATGGCAACAGCCTGGTGAAACTAGTTCTCATTTTTTATGATCCAGGAACAAATTAAAGCTCATCTAACATTTTGCTGGCCCTTTTAAAGTTTCATCTTCACACTAGAGTAAGTAATTTGTAACTACTGTGTAATTGAGACATGCTTGTATCAACCTAAAATCTTTATATCTACAGAGAACTAGTTTCTGCCCACACACCACATAATCTGCATCTGCCACAGGATTACTACCTGTGTAACATCTGAGATCAAGTAAATTGTACCAAGTAAATGGTGAGCACCACTTTCCAGGTATTTAATATTTTTCATCCTCCATCACTGGATTAAAACTTGGGGAAAAAAAAAACGCTTTGAAATTTTACTTCTATCAATCATTTGGAGCAACAACAATTCTGATAACTCTTAAAGGAAAAAAATGTTTTAAACTTTGGATAGTCTGTAATATGCATTATTTTAATATGGAAAGATTAAGGAAATTAAACTGCTAAATTATCATACATAAAAATGTTTACAGAATATATTCAGTAAGAGGTAAATAGGATGAAAAGACATAGTGACACATATTATAATTGAAACAGTTATTTTGTGTGTGTGGATATAGATACATAAAAGATTATAAGGGCAATTGTAAAAGTATGAGAAATAATTTGCTTTTGCCAGAATCAGATTAATCAATATGTTGAAAATTAACAACAAAAAGTTCAACTGAACATTTTCTAGAAGCCTGCCCATTTCTGTCACACATCAATAGCCATGACAGAAAAATGCTCCAGGTAATGACTTGTGCAAGAACAAAAAAATGTGGGCATCTTCAAGGTCTCTCCCAAAAGTACATTTACAAAATTTACTCAGCCCCTTCATCTGATCTCACAGTAGTTCAGGAAACAATCATATCCCTAAAAAGAGTTACAATTACACAACAATGAAATAATTAACCCATTGCCCTGACCACTTTCAAGATCTGTAAGGCATCTGCCAGTCTAGATAAAAAATGAGGTTACTTTCATAGTTAGACCTGATGTCAAGTAAGGAATTATTTCAAAGAGAAAAAAAATAGTATTATATTAGTAAATAATTTTTCACTGTCTTTGAGAGATAAGGGTAGCTAATGCATACAGAAAAAGCATAACGTATATAGAAAAAGTTGCTTGCACCCTCATTTAAACAGAAGATGCAAAAAAAGAAAAAGCAGATTTATAATGACAAGGTATGCTGGTGTTACACAAAGATTGGAGAGTTTTATTTGGTACAGTAGCAACCCACAGAGCCTGTATGAATATACTGCCTTGTGTTTTCCATTAAAAAAGCATAAAATTCAAAGTCCTGAAAACAAAACCACATCTGTCAGCACCACAACTGCACAGAAGAGATAACACATAATACATAGGTTTTCAGAAATAACATAAAATAGAGCAGAACTCTAGGAATTTCTCACTAAAATAGTAGCAAAATTAAGCTAGGAAAACCAAGAAGGGAGAAGAAAAAGTATTTCATTCTAAGTACTAAGAAGAAAGGAACAAACTATTTTAAAAAAAACCACAAAACCAAACACATGGAAAAAAGTAAGAGTACTGAAAGGTCAAGCCAACAGCAACATCTAAATTGTATCAGAGCACCACCGGAATAAGCATTAGCATCTTTAATACCAGAAAATGAGCATTTTACATAAATTCAAGAGTAGCCATTCATCTCATTAAAGGTTAACAACATTTCAGAATTAGGTATGAAGTTATACAGGTGTACAAAAGTCACAATAGAGATCTACAGTAATGAGGGCAGTTTTTCAAACATCAGCTGTCCCCAAATAACACCAATCAACCAAAAAGAAACACAGTGAGACCAAAGTGCCACAACAAACTGCTCATGTCCATGGAAATAAATGCATCTCTCTCACACTCATTTAATCAGTCATATTTTAGCACAAAGGAACTATACTCAATAACAGAACCAAAAGAAAAATAAAAATAGAAGTCTCTAAAGTTTAACAAAGCTACAAAAAATTAACAGCATAAGGCAGAGCATTCCAGTTTCAAAGTTAAAAGTAAACCCACCCAAAAATCCACACCATAGAAATAGTTCCCTACATTTATTTCCAAAGGAAATTTAAATATATATATATAAACTTCCTTCAACAGTGAAAGATAGCAATACAATTGGGGGTTTAGAAGCAAAACTATTTTTTCCAATAATGATGTGGGTCATGCTCTCCAACCTAGACAGACAACATTTAGACTGCTTAACTAAAAAGCAGATTTTAAGTCATACAGTACTGACATCAAAAACTGATTTTGCCCAGAGCAACATCAATTCTGACAATGTAGTTACCTGTATTTAATTGTGGCCAGTAATTACCTTTCACCTGTTATGCAACTGATGGCCAACTGAAGGAAAACCAACTTAAGTGTGAGGTGTAAGTATCATTTAAACAGGAAAAGGAAGAGGCTCTATTAAACCACATTTATGATTTCTTATCATCAGAGTTCAAGGGCAAAACACACCTTTGATGTGCACCAACAGACGGTCTTTGCACATGAAGTCATAAGCTTTACCTGCATTTATTCCACAGTGGAACTTTGGAGTCAACATGGATAGCTAGATTATGGCATCTCCTATTTCTTCTTTACCATGACAGTCACAGGGTGTAAAACCTTTCCAAGTATAACCTCTCAGCAATGCAGTCTGCAGCCCTTACCTTTCCTCAGGCGCATCCTCTTGATTCTACTGATCTGAGACTGGATAATGCCACTAGTGGCTCTTCTACCTTGACATCTAACCGATATTCCCCATTCACGTGTACTTAATAAATCTACATTTTCCAGGGAAACCATATGAGCTTTTAAGTCTCTTTGAAAGCTGACTCAATGCAAGCCATAAGTAGAACACAGGAAGCATGCCAGCAGCACATGTTCCATGGGATACTGCGCATGTAGAATGGATACCTATATTTGCCCTTCTGCACTGAAGTTTCCAAGTCAGTTAATAAAATTCATCAGGAATGCATTATTTAAAAAATCCTGTATCCTTCAAAAAACGTACACATCAGAAAAAAACCACCTTGCAATCTGGAGCTACCTGTCTGCTTAAAAGTGAATTTTCCACCAGGCTTTCTGTCTTTAAGAAAAATGCACTCCAGAACACCTCTTGTTGCCAGTTCTCTGCTAGAGTGTGACTGGCAAGCTGTACAACTCCACACAGACTGCTGTATTTGTTTGCAAAGAATCAGAAACACTCCCTCTCCCTGAAAAAGCATTCCCTAATGTGCCCTGTATTTGAAAGGGCAAGACATTGTCCCCAGAGGCCTCAATATTAAGAAGTGCAAATGAATACAAGTTCTCAACAGCCAAGTGAGTGCTAATTCAGCAAATTAGAAGTGCACCAGCTGCCTGCCCACTCCTATTTCATAGGCTCACTGCATCAGGTACTTCTGAAGACATTGGAAAGAAGATCTTGCACTGACAAAAAAAAATATCCTGGCTATAAAGTTCTACAAAAGGCAGCAAGTAGCAACAGCTTAGCAGAAAGCCTGACAAATACATTCTCAGTGCCACCAGGTCCTATGCATTTCTGTGATAATGATTCTTTAAAAAAAACCCACAACAAACCTTGTACATGGAAGCCAGGTATTGAATAAGTAATATCTGGAAGGAGTAAAAAATCTTCAGTTGTGTCTTAATTGATATTTCTACTGCCTTCATTTGAAAGTTTTCTTTCACTGTCTTGACTTCTCAAGGAATTTGACTCCCATCCTATTTTAAAGTAAATCACAACTTTCGACAAGACCTAACATGAAAATTTATAACTTTACTTTTTCTAATTATCAACCCAATTGCTTTCTTCTCTGAAGTCATATTGCAAATGTAGCTTAGAATTCTATCCCTGGCTTTTATCCTGTCTAGCTTTCTTTTAAGAGAATTACAAGCTCTCTCTCAGAGCTCATACATGAGGACACATGTCATCACAGGCACTAAGTAACCTACCTTCTGATGGACTCTGGTCTGTTAGTTATATATTTATCATGCTTTATATCACAGTAACAAGGAAAAGCAACACCCATTTTAGTGGTAATAAATAGAATTATTTCCTTAGGCCTGTTTCCTAGAAGTCATCAGGGGACTATTCCTTGTAATTTATGCTAACAATTATTTCTGTCCACTTGTGCTTGCTTATTGTTTCTCCTGTGTTTGTTCTATGCATAATATATTTTTCTTGCCATGATTATCTTTTTTGCCTCACTTTTTCTTAATATTGACTCTGGTAAATGAGTTCTAAAGTGCAGGTTCAGTCACGTGAGCAGATCAAAGTAAGTAGTAGCTTTCCCCCTATGCATGTAGCCCTGTACAGCAAGTAGCTGTTAAATTCAGCTAGATTAGGTGGCATGACAGAAGTGAGTGGGTTTTTTTAGGAACCAGTTGTCACATTACCTCTAGAATCAGCATTACATCTGTAGGAAACCTATGCCTGAAGGCTGATCTGTGGCTTTGTAAACCCACCCAGTCTATTTTCTCTACTCTGCATCGCCTGCAGGGAATGTATACCTCCCACATTGTCAGAAGCTGATGTGGTTGACAGGAAAGCCTATGGGAGAGCAAATACAGCTTCAAAGTTTTCTATTAAGAGAGCCTTCAGTTGCTCTTTGCTCATTCTTCTTGAAAGATATCCCCTTAGGCCACTGGAGTTCTATTGCTAAAGATTTAACCGATGATTCCACAAGAGAAATGGGAATTGTATCTGTTATACAGTGATATACTGTACTTAAAAAAATGACACTGTAATGGTTAAAATGACATCCCCCACTCAGGCTTTCTTCCAGCTTTCCTTTGCGAACATGTTCAACCGATGCATCAGACTCATCTTTAATCTGCTGTTTAGTTCCTTCTTCTGCCACATGAATTGCTTCTCTGAATACACACAATACCACAGAGAAAGTATTATTCTGAGTTTGTTTCTGTCTAAAAAGTAGAATAAGGACTACAATGAAGTCATCTACAAACTGTTCTTTGCTTCAGACCCTAAGAAGAGGCAGACTTGGACTACCTCATCTAAGTCATTGGTGGGGCAGCACCACACTTTTGGGTGCTCTTTCAAGTTACAGAGAGGTACTTTGCTGGGCACAGAGGTTTGATACTTCTGCATTCCTGGTCTAGCTCTGTGTGTTATGCATGAATGGGTCCAGTCATATCACAGGGTATACAGCCTTTCCATTCCCTACATGCAACAACCCAGCAAAGAGGCTGCATACCAATTACTTAGAATTTGTTGACAAACACACACCCTATCTTACACAAGTGTAGTCCAGACTACTTGAAAACACTTACTTTTGATTTCCCTTGCTCAGAAGCCTCCAAGTTTAACAAGTCATTTCTGTCGTAGAAAATAGAGACATCCACTTCAGTGTGAGAAGAGAGGACAGCACTGTGTTCATTCCTTCAACATCCAAATAACATTTCACTTTTGTGCTGTAGCTGGCCCCTGACAAGAATGGAATAGGTAGGAAGACCTTGTTAGCACTGCCAGAGCATTTCAATTGACACGACTTTTAAAAAAACCCAACAACTTCAGAAAGGAAGCAAAACCACAAAACAGTTGCTACAGAAACATTCTGGAGAAAGGAAACAAACAGTACTGGTTCTTATTTTTTAGCTTGTGTCAGGAGATTTTGCATCAAGCAGATGGGATTTAGAAGAACTTTCTCTTATAAAAACTTTAAGATACAATTTTGAAATACTTCTAATATGCAAATCACATGTAGACTTTTAAGCGTGCTTATGGTCCCCACACACATTTGGGCATCTTATTATACACAGTTAAACATTTCCTCTCTCATCTGTTCCCAAAGAATACTGCCATTTATTTGTTTCTTTTCCCAAATTCATTCAGGAATGACTTCCATACAAAAGCTGCTGTGTAACTTGGCTAAGTCAGAAGGAACAGGCCATGAAAGATAACTGACTTTTGCATGAATCAAGTTCTTATGAAGATGAGTATGCTGTCTCCTTTAAAAGGACACACACCATATTAAAGATTTACAGTTATTTCTCATTAAATTAGTCTTGTAAACTAAATTAACTATGGTTAGTTAACATTGTAACTCTACACATCAGGAAAACATTAACACTAGAGTTTGCTCAACCTCAATGATGCTACAAGCATCACTGCTCTTCAGCAACTGCTTCTTTTGGAAGTTTCCTTCTGACCAAGCAAAAAAGGACACAGCACAAAAAGGGAAAATTCTGCATTTTATTAAGAGCACCTCTATCTCTCACCTCGAGATGTTTTCCACCCAGTGAAGATACACACAGTCCAAAATGTTCTGGTTTTTAACCACCTTAATTACAAACTAACACTAAAAGAAAACTATAGCAGGGAAGAGTTTCTGGTTTTACAGAGAGCTAATCCTTCACCATGACATTTCTGCCTTTCAAATCTGGTTAATGCTGAACAAATATATGACTACTAGCAAGCAATGAGCACAATACTGCCCCAAAATAGGTAAATAGATAATTATGCAAAATAGCCAAGGCACTTTTTAAACATACCTAGTTCTGATTAGTACTCATCATGACAAGTCATTCTACAAGACTACTGCAAAACAACATCTACACATAATTTAAAAACTGAAGTTGCCTTTGTTGCTTTCCATAGTACCAAGAAAAATGGGGCTTTCTCTGAAAAGAAAAAAGCTAACACCCTTCTTAATAGTCTTCATTACATGCATGCCTGAAAAAAACACAATGCAAAACCAGAACAAATAAACGAACCAACCAACCAACAACAACCACACAATGTAGGAATTATGCTTTTTGACTGTCACAGTACAAAGACCACCTAGCAGAAACTGTACCACCTTCAAGAGTAATTTCTTGCCTAAATCACCTAAAAACGTTTGTTCTGAAATTGAAGGTTTCAGCTTTTCAGCCGTGAACGCTGAAAAAAGTCACGCTTCAGAATAAATTGTAAGCCAGTCAGAAATTAATATTACAGCGGCTTCAAAGCCTGAACGCAAAATAACCAGCACTCGGTTATTTCCATACGACAGGAGGCAACTTATTTTTCCTAGGAAAGGTTAAAATCACAAAGCTAAGCCGTGACGCTGTGCTCTGCACTTCAGCAACGTCTCGCTTCCAGACGGAGTCAGTACATCGGGGCGTGAGTCAGGAGAAGCCAGAGCCGAACAACAACAAACAGCCCCCCCAGCCTCAGGGAACCCCCGGCCTCAGGGCCCCC
>NW_009953098.1:4060532-4075655 GCF_000747805.2 Chaetura pelagica | reverse complement strand
GGGCCGTTCCGTGGTGCCGCAGAGCGTTCCTCAGGGAAACAGCCGGGGAAAAAAGCAGGGAAGGGAAGGAAAACACGGGAGATGCGTGCGGTGTGAGGCAGATCAGTGTGGTCAGAGGCAGCCCAGGGGCCCGAGCCTTGGGGCGGCTCCCGGGCTGCAGGGAACCAGCAGAAGCGGTGGCACCGGTGCCAGGGGGTTATCCGTGACAGGTTAAAAATAAAGTATAAATCCTGCCTAAGCCGGCCCATTGCCAGGGCGTAACGAGCAGCCGTGTGCAAGGCGGTGGTTCAGCAACGCTCTGCCCTCAGGAAAAGGGGGTTTGTGGTGCCACAAGGAATTTTTGCTGTTAAGGAGTTCTGAGTCCCGAAGGAGCCGCGCGCGGTGCCGGGTGCGGGGCCCGCCCTGCCCGGCCCGTCCGTCGGTGCCTCTCCCTGCTCCCAGATCTGGTGTCACACAAGACCTGACCCCGGAAAAGAAATAAAATAATATAAACCAAAAGTAACCTTGGACTCCCAGTGGCCGGGAGCTCCACACCGGGTCTGACCCGGGCCCCGCTCGCTGCTCTGGGGAAGGGTGGCCCTGCCAGCCTGAGCCTCATTCACACCAACAACCACCGCCTCAGCCTGTCCCTGCCTTCCTGAAAAAGTCTTTCTCCGGCTGTTTTTTGCCAGTTGTTTGTTTTCTGTGAGCAGAGTTCCACCGTCTGAAGGGCTGACTGAGCTAAGGGCACCTCGAGACCAGCCGTGTGTTCCTACCAGACTAGATGTACTTTCAGAAGGAGCCAAAAGACAGTCATTTTTAAATTAATTTTATTCATTACTTTTAGGTGTCTGCTTTACTATCAACAATTTACATCTGGAATTCCAAAAACTTTGGAAAATAAAAAAAAAAAAAACCCAACACAAGGGAATCACACTGATGCCTCTTACAGTGGAAAAATTGTTTCTGCAGTGAAAAATATTATTTACAATAAGCATGGAACTGTGTGTTTTACATTAATAAGCTGCAGAAGGAAGCAGTGAGCAAAAGGAGGTTAAATGTTAGTTCACCTCCTTCACACGGGTCATCTTGTCTTCTGGCATAATATACCTTTGCTTCTGACATCATCCTTTCAGTAAAGATTAGCTAGAATATTCACTGATGCAATTTTGAAGTCTTGCTTTAATTGATTCCATTGTAATATTTCCAATTGTAAATACATTTTTAAGTAAATCATATATTGGTTTATATATATACATATATATGAATAAATATACATTTACTGGTGTATATATGTGTGTGTGTATATACACAGAGGGTCCTTATTTGATCATACAATCAAGGATTAATTCAGATCACATTTTAAAGGAATGCAAATGAATTATTTTTCCTTACTCATTGCTAACACTTCATGTCTCAGGTCATTCAAAGTGCTCTCTACAAATGGTCTCATAAATTTCTTCTTATCAATTTTGTTCTAGATCTTTTTCAACCTGGCTTATATCCCTTTCATTTCTTTAAAAATACAGTCTCAAACAGCTTCTTCCTCATATGACATTTAATGTTCACAACTATTCCACCCTGATCTGTCTAGTGAAATACTCTCAGCCCTTGTTTGATGACTGTTCTTTCCCTTTATTTTTTCCCTCCTAGATATCTAACCCACCCACTGGCACATTTTTTAGCAGCTTTTTCATATATGCCTTCCAGCTGTTGGCAGATAGGAACCAGTCCTTTCTCCTTGGGCTGCTCCTCTAGTCACTCTACTTTTTATCCCCAGATAATGTGTACTAAAACCACAGTTCAAACAACCATTTCCATTCAAATTTTTCACAGCTATGCCTCTTCACTGCGGGTTGGCCTCCTTTCTTAACTAAGTTCTTGGCTTATGTCTTCATTACCTCTTTATGACTGTTCAGTGGGACTTCACCTTGCCACAAACACCCTGTGAGTCCCACACCTGCATGGTCAGATGCCCAAAGATGGTGTAAACTGGAAGAAATTTGCTTGGAGTCACCTGATGGCTGTTTGGATCTGCAAGAGCATAAATTATTCAAGTTTTGTGTATGAGGAGAGTTCTGGGATGTTTGGGCTGTCTCTGTATTTCTGAGCCTGGTCCTCATTCTTCCATATTGCAGCATATGGTGCCTGGGCTGTAATCAGCCCAGACGGCACACAAATACTCCAGCCTCCAATCTCTGGACCATCTGGATAAAAACTGGTTAATTGACAACCCTAATGTCATTTTAAGCTCAATGTAGTTAAAATAGTGTCAAGTCTTCTCCCACAAGCACTCTCTACTCTGTCTGTTACACCATTATCTGCCTGTATGTAATAATCTTTGACTCAGACCTTTCCCTAGTCCTTTATGATCAGACTCTATCTAAATCTGTCCATATAGCTAACACTCCCATCTTCTCAAGTCTCAATTACTGCAACATCCTTTCTTTTGGCCTTGGAAAATATAACCTTGTCTTGCTCGTACTTATTGAGAACGCTGCTACCGAGACCATTTTTCTTAGTCTGTCATTTTCACCACTTAATTCCTCTCTTCCCATCGCTGTGCTGGCTCAGCCTACTCCATCATGTCGATCCCTACCTACATGTCTTTATTTGGAGGGCCTGAGCAGGCTGCCTTCACCTTCCCTGCCACTTCCACTCACTGCTGAGGTCTGACTGCAGCTCCAGCCAGCTCACCATGCCAGCTTTCACAGCCCACTGGTAATACATTTGAACAGCTTCTTTTGTGCATTTCTTTGGCTGCCTTTTATTTCAACAGATCCTATAAGCAGCCCAAAAGCTACCAATAACTTTTCTTCAAAACTCTCCTTCAAACTTTTGTTACCTGTAATGTCTACAAGACAGTCTCACATTTCTTTATGCTGCCTCTCCTGCCTGTATTCCTCAGTTCTCTCACTTCATACTAGGTAAAGCTCTCAGGGCAGGACCATCCTTTGTGTTGATTCTGCTCCATAATGAGTCTTGCAAATAACAGTAATTCAAATAATAAATACACCTGTGGAACTAAGATGCCAGGGAGAACCTAGGTATTATGACATTGATGGCAACAGAGCACCATTTGGGAGCATAATCATACCTTATAATAATATTAACTTGTTTTCCTGCTGTTCTGGAGATGAGCAGGGCAAAAAATAAGTGGCCTGGGGAGTCTAGGTCTTTAAATCAAGCATATAGGTCAAGTTAAGGATCTTGAAAAATGTTCATTTAGTTATAGCTGGAGTTGTGACAGATAAAATGGAAAGGACAATGCAGTGTTAAAGGTATCATACTTACACAGGGATGCCTGCATGTTCACGTGTGTACATTTTTTTCCTTTTATGAGTTTGATATTAAAGAAGATATGGCACACCAGTGACTCTCTTGTTTTTCTAGCACCGTGTCACTTACACCCTTTGTTTCCTCTTATTGTCCTTTGTTTGCTAACTTGATGTTTATTTTTGTCTCTGCTAAAAAAAGACCGCCAGATTTAATTCTTTTAAGCTGTACTTTAAGACCTCTTTAACCTATTTCTATCTAGCTTTTCCCTCAATTAGCCTAATCATTTCTTTATCAAGTAACTTGGTACCAAATAAAACATCTACAGCACCCTAAAAAAACCAATCTGCCCCTTGCTGCTTGGCTCACAATAGCAGTAAGGTGAGTTATATAAGAGGCTGCTTGTATTTCTGGATCCTGCAACTCCTGAGGGCTGAAAATAGCAATTGTATTTTGGGAACCATTTTCAGAAACACTGACTGAATGTTCATACTTGGTATTGTGAAATCAGGCAGGTGCTACCTTTCAGATACCTGGGCTCTGCATGCACAGTACTGCTGTCTCCAAAACCTGGCACACAGGAACTGAAGCAAACATATACATATGTATATGTATATGTATATATGTGTGTGTGTATACACAACATATATTGTGACTTAGTAGACAGATACCTTGTAACAGATGCTGATTCTCTGTCTTCAAAAACAGAAAAAATTAATATCAGGTACTTGCTGATTCTATATTAAGGTAGAAAAAAAACACCATTATTTTTCCATGCAAATATTAGAAGCAGTTAGTACATTTTCTTTGAGAAATAGCTGCATTTCACAGGAAGGCAAGCTCATTCTCACATGTATCATACCCAATTTGCATAGTAAGTAACCAGTTTTAAGAGAATTGGAATGAATTTGGATGAAAAGAATCCAACAAATAGCAGTTAGTAATATCCACTGTGTTACCAGGACTGTAAGTGGAATTAAGTTTACTGCCACCAGAGCAATGCCCCAAATGAAGAGAAATAGAAGAAAATCCTCTTAAATTAAATAGCACACAAAGGAATAAGTGCTTCCAGTGCACTTAGATGTAAATGGCAATAGAAAGTGACCTGTTAAATGTGCCAGTATAGCTCATAAAACAGAAGGACCTTTTAGACTAATACCTGTTAAGTGCTTTGCTCTGTGCTCTGAAGTTCTCTGAGGGGCTGAGGCTTCGTTCAAGTCCCAAAAGAACATGAGTGACACAGGGCAGCTGAGACCACAGCAGTGAAGTGGTTGAAGTTAAAATGCCCTGTGAAAACACAGCAAGCTGGCATCAAACAATTGAAACCCTCTAAAAAGACTGTGAAAGACGGACTCCCAGAAAACACTCCTTCTGATGTCAAGGTCTACAAGTACAACTTAAACTATAGTAGTGTCTGAGTCACTTAAAATTCAATATTAAGAGTTATTCTAAGCATTATTTTAGATATGCCAATGGGCACAACAGAAATGTGCCAACAACAGAGGCAGTACATGCTCTGTTCAGACACACTCTTTGTTTTATAGTCCAAGAGTCACTGCAGCAGATAGAGCAGGAAGGGAAAGATTTTCAACAGCATTTACTACTCACAGTGGAATATTTGTGCATTTTGAAAACACAGCACAGCCACTCTTAGCTGTCATCCTGCAACAAAGAGGATTTAGCTTTGAAATTCAGGCAGGCTCCAGGCAGCAGGCTGCAGTTGCTGAGAAGTGAAGAATCCCCAGGTCACGGGACCAGCCAGAGACCCTGCAGAAAGATCAGCAGTGGGAAAACCCTCCCTCTTTCCTCTTCAGAAAAGTGCATCTCTTTAGATCAGAACATATTTTTTGCTTGATTTTCACAACAGTATTTGGTGTCATATTGTCAGCACAAGTTACTGCTTAGACAGGGTAGGAAAGCAATGAGCTGGCAAGCTGTTCCAGACACCACTGCCCACCAGAGCTTAGCTGATTTTTCTCTCTAAAGCCCAGTTGATCCATTAGTTTGGAAGGATCTCTGTACTCAGGTGTTGGTGATTAGCTTCTGGTTGGATTTAAGCCTGTGTCAGCATAGGCTGCCAGTGCATAGCTAGAGGAATTCAGAATATGGTTTCTTTTGGATTCTCCAAAACTCATGCTTTATTGATTTTGGTCCAATTCAGCTTGCCCCTGACTACGCTTTGTAGGGAACACAGATCTAATCTTATTATTCTAAGGTGTTATTCTTTATAATAAAAAAAGAAAACCACAACCATAGTCACTTTGCCTAAATATGTAATGGTGGGGAGAAGGGAGTCTGGGTTTCAGATGTTATTTTCTTTCCCATTGCTAGAGAAAATTGCCATTTATTGGCGGGATTAAAAACAACTGGCATTCGTGGTGTTAGAAGGAATCTCCATTGCAGCAGCACATGAAGGTTTTTCTGTTAACTCCCATGGGACCCAGGATCATTCCTGTGGGACTGAAAGCACCAGGCTGCTGTTGACCAGGTAGCCTGGCTCAGCTTTGCACTCTGGTGAGTTAGATAAAATAATACTATTATAAAGCAGAATTTCTTTAGCTGATCTAATAAGTGGAACAAAAGCCCTCTCAGCTCTGCAGAATCACTGAGACAAGTGGGGTCTTTGGAAGCCCTGAGTGTCACATCAGATGCTGATACAGGTTTATTCAGACAATTAGCAAAGCTTCAAGCAGCCACCTGAAAGAAATAATGGCTCTTATTGGAGCTAATGCAGTCATTTCTTCCATGAAGCTTCTTGTGAATAATTCTTGCTGGAAAAATTGTACATGATTTCTTTTCATTTATATTTTAATGCAATTTATTATACAACAGCGACCTCCATTCAGGGTTCAGAAGATCAGAGTACTTACAGTAATCTTCACAGCACTTTGTATCTCCAGCTACAGCTTACATTCACAGCATGAAAAGAATAAGAAGTTAATGTACCAAATCAGAAAGTCTCTGCATGTCAGTGTTAATCTCAGTGTTGAGTTATTATTTATTAGTAGTACTACGGTAGCATCTAGAGACTGAGGCCTCATTGTGTTTGGCACTGCAGAAAACACACAAATAATATATTTGCTCCCTAGAAGAGCTCACAGTGTAAGTTCGAGGATGTGGACAAGAGGTACTACAGCTATCATTACTGCCACAGCCAGAGGCAAAACTCTTTTCATGCTTATTGTGGATGCTGACACCAGGAATAAAATTACCCACTGACAGACAATTAAAAAGAAAACGATTCTGAGATCAGACCTCAAGGTGCAAGAAAATGAAAAGAGCCTCCTTGTCTGATTTCATGCCAGGCCAAGCATGGTTGCAGATGGTGCCTTGTGACACTCTCGGGGGCATTAGCCATCCGTAAGAAGCTCAAGAGGTGTCGGGAGTTTGAGTTCCTAAACAGGTCAATCATGGAGATGTCTGCAAGATGAGACAGTGGGTAAAGCAGTTACATATTGCCATGAGTTAGAGGGTGCTGGAAAAGCGTGTGCCTGTGATGGCAGAGCAGCTGGAAATCTGGGCATGCTTCCTGCCTTACACACTGGTAGCCATTCCTGGTAGCAACCACCTTTTTTTGCTACCTCTAGTAAATAACATTTGGCTTCCCTCTGTTTAATGATGTATTTATATCACAACTCACTTCTAGCCAGTCTCCTCCAGTTAGTCTGATGCCATCATTTCTGTGTGTGTCTGGGCACGCCCCCACTAGATGATTTGGAACTGTTGGTTAATTGTACCAAATTCAAAACACACCAGGGGTCTCGAGATAATTAGGTTTCACAGAGTAGAGGGCCAGGCACAAGGAGGTCACTTTCCAAATACTCACCAGTTCAACTCTTTGAGTCTTGGATTCCCATCAACCATTCTTTGCAGTCAGATGTGGCAGTCCACAGGTAACTGTCATGTGTGTGAAGGACTGTGTGAAGACAATAAAAGAACTGTATAGGGATTGGGTTCTCAGTCCCTCAAGCAGCAAAACTCAGCCTGTTGCAGCCAAGCATTTAGTTTAAGTTTTCCTTTGGATACTCAATCCCTGCTGCAAGCAGTGGGAAGTGCTGCTTTTGGCCTGGAAAGGCCAGCTGCAGGCTAATCTGCTTTGCATGGTCCGTGCAGTGTGGGGAGCAGGTGCTGCAGGAGGCTGCTCTGGTACCAGGAGGCTCTTTGGTCTGGTTGACACAGTAAAGCAAAGACACGGGACTAATAATAACCCTTGGCACTTTTACAGTCCTAGCTGCTCAAAGCACTTTACCAGTGTTAACCAATTACTCCTCAAACCATCTCTGTGGAAAAGGGACTATCTTGATTTTATGGGTAGGTAGGCTGAGGTGCAGAGCTTGGCTGGGCTACCAGAGGCCTCTGATTCCCAGTGATGAGCCCACCACTGAGTTGAAAGCCTTCCCAAATGGAGGAAAGGGCTCTGCAGAGCAGCTACAGAGTATCCCATGGCAAATCAGCTGTGCAAACCACCCAGCCACACTCCCCACTCTCCACTAACAAACACCATTGAATTTCTGCATGTTCTGGCCCCCTGCACAGACCACAGACTCTGAGGGAGGTGACCATGCCATAGGATTTGGGAAAAGGTCCTCCCTGTGCAGAAGGGTCACTTGAGGCTGTAAGTGAATTACTAGTCATGAAACCTGTCTCCAGTGCATTTGTGCCTCCTCTCTACCTCCATCCTTCATCTCACATTCACACAGGTGCTGTTACATTCACGGCAGCCCAGCACTAGTGTGTGCTCTGCTACCCAGAGCAGTGACACTCCCCAGCTCACGTAGGACAAGCTGTGCTGCACTGAAGCTGAAGGCAGCCTGCTCATGAATGTGTGCCCATCAACCCCTCTGGGAATTGGTACCTCCTGCGTCTCTGGAAATGGATCAGAACTCAGATCTGTCCGTTTTCTCCTGCTTGATCCCCACAGGTCCACTTTCCTGTGCTAGCAGTCTGGGTAATTGCTGCATTAGCATTAGTAATACATTACTACATTATTTCAACCATGGGTCAGAAGTCAAAAACCTTAGCAGAGTAAAGAACTGTAGGTCTGAAGCAGAAGTAGGACTCCACCTGCTCTTCAAGATGCACTGCTGGGACTTCCAAAGTTTGTTGGCTGGAATATTAGCCAAGAAGAGCAAACTGCTCAGGTTTTCACGGTAAGCCCGGCTGCTCTGGCTGGGTGAGGAGTGCTGCATCCAGGAGCTGGGAACAATGCACTGAGTAAAGCAAAGAGCTTGCACTGTAGACAGGTGAAATGGATGGCTCCTCCTCCATTGCCTACCTGCCAGGCTGCATGCTCTCCCTGGTCAGGATGAGCCAACTGGCTTTTGAGGTTGGAAAATAAAGACACCAAGAGCCCTGACTCACAGTCCCATTTTGCCCACAACAGCCATGCAGAAACAACCATCTTATCCTCCCAGATCTGTAAAACAAAGTCCAAACTGGTTCACTGATGGCCATAGAATCCACCAGCCGTGAGACGTGGCTGCCAGTCCTGCTTAACTGCACTTGAAATATCCCACTGGTGCCTGCCTGCCTCATTAGGTACTTAAATATCTTTGGGATTTGAGTCCTGAGCCTCTTGTTCCTCATGGTCCTGCAGCTGTTAATGGACATCATCAACTATCCTGAAAGGGCACAGGCAAAAATATATATTTATTAAAGATTGTGAGGCTTAAATAGGGGGTTAATGGGTGCTGCTGAGGCAAATAATATAGCCAGCTAATACATGAAAGAGAATAAGAATTTATGGGCTGAGAAGAGGAAAGGAACACAGGTCCTGCTCTGCCAGGTAATTCTGTTTCCCTGGCTGCCATACAAAGCCAGCAGTGCTGACAAGGAGCAGTCTGTGAACTTGAAACAAAGCGTGTTTCTGCAGCTGGATGGAGTGAAGCACAGCTCTGTATTAGCAAAGAAAAAAACAGATTTCACAACTTTATAGCTTCAGGCTGGTTTCCCCTCAGGGAGTGAAAATAGGCCAATCTCACCACCTCTTGCTGCTGCCCCGGGCCTGGTCTCTCCCAGTGCTTCATGAAACCCAGCACAGCTCCAGGATGTGAAACCAAGCAGGGTCAGCACTCGAGTTCTTTTTCTCCTTAAAAAGGGATTAAGACAACATCAGAACAATTAAAAATCTGACTTTGAACTTAAAATGGTGTTTCTTTTTACTTCTTTCTACTTCTCCAACCAAATCACTTAAATTTCAGGCATTAAACTGCAGCATCATACACCCTGCTAAGGACAAAGCCAACTTCATGCGCAAAAACCCAGGAGCTCCTGACTGGTTTCTGGCACATGAGACTGGTAGAGTTCAGACATGCAGCAAAGGACCCTTTGGGCTGTGGGGACAAATCAGTGCTGTAGCTGTGGATTGCTTTAATTGACACACATCCATGATCCAACCCAGAACACTGTCTTGCTAACCTTGAGAAAAAGAAAAAAAACCCCATGAAAATCCAACTTTTTCTACTTCCCGAGGTCAGGAAAGCAAAGAAATCCAGTTCTGTGTCCCAACTGTGGAGGATCATTTCTTGGCTATAGTGAGGGCACACAGCCCAACACAGGCAGCCCAACACCAGCACAGGCAGCCCAACACAGGCAGCCCAACACCAGCACAGGCTGCCCAACAGGCAGCCAGCAGGCAGCCCAGCACAGACAGCACAAGCCCTGTTGGGCAAAGAGCTGCCTCGGGCAGAGCGGGATCAAAGCCAAGTGCCAGACCTGCCGCGTAACGGGAAATGGACTAAGATGTGTATAAAATAGCATATTTGTTCTGCTCAGTGTTACAAAACCATTGAGCGAGCGGGGAGGGGGCAAAGAAAATGGCTGTGATTAACTACAGCTCCACTGGTTTCAGCCTGGCTGCTTTAATAAGGCACCTTTCCCAGGTTTTATGCAGGATTGCACACAGGAGGCCTCTTGACCAGCCAGAGTCTGAAGTTCTCAGTAACTCCTGCAGCTGCCAACAGGTACTTGTGCTTTAGCTTGCCCAGGAGAGACCCTTTTGGTATTTAAAACACCTTTTTCTCTTCAAGACTCTTTCTCTTTTTTTTTTTTTTTTTTTTTTTTTTTTTTTTTTTTACAAAATCCACTGTACATAGAGCAGGGAGTAGAAGGGAAAACAGGCATTGATTTGGCACTAAGCACCAAAACCTGACCTCAGCCCAAAGAGATGACCAGGCAGATGTGCCAGGGCCAAATGTCCCCCTGGAAGCATGAGCCACATGCCCTCCAGCACAGGCAGGAGCGGGCAGAGCCGGCGCAGCCACTGCCCTCTCACCCTCACACCTCCCCCTGTCCTTGCCTGCCCTGCAGCCAGATGCCAGTGAGGGGCAGGTCCTCTTCTGGGGCCACCCTGCACATCTTCTGTGCCTCTGCTGCAGCACAGGGCCATCAGGGCAGGACCACAAGTGCCAGCTTCTCTCCAGGTGCTCACTCCTGCTGCCAGACTATTGTAAATCAGGGGTTACCCTGCTGCAGGCAGTGAAATGGCTCCTGATTTACAACATCCTACACAAGAGGAGAACTTGACCTTACACTTCAACATCAGTGCAGCTTCCTTTGTTGAAAGCTTCTTAAGCAAGACATGTAATCAATCCTGGAAAGCCAACAAGCAGCAGAGCTCAGGCTCTGCATAAGCCAGGGCCAGGCTTCCCAGGGAAATTGCTTGAGCCATGCTCCCATGACATCTATTCCTAGGTGCTCCCTGAATGCTGATAGGAGTGTGTTTTTCTGTTTTGACTTTGTCAAAAAGGGGCTGCTTTAAATTAATACAATCCACAAAGAGAATTTTTCCGTAATAAGTCTGACTTACCTGTGCTACTAACCCTTCAGACAGACAGGCTTTTCAGTGAGCTCAGGTCTTTGGAAACTCTAGCCTTTATAGGCATTTGATGTTATTTTGGAATCCAAGAGGAAAAAGCTTACTGCCTTGCCTCTGTTTTCATGGCCATAATTATGAGGGCAGTCTGGTGACGTAACTTGTTTGGGAAATAAATGATACCTTTCAACAGCGGGTGCTGTCAGACACTTCATTCCTTGTAACTATTTTAGAAATCCAAATTCATGTTGCTCTTCCACAGCATCAGATGCTGTTCTTGTTTATGCTTGTGTAAGCCCCTTGCTATACCTCTGCCTTTAGGAAGCCTATTCCATGTTTACACTGCCTGCAAGGCAGCAGAATTTGGCTCATGGTGTAAGTCTACGTATGTCTTGTGGTGTGATCTGCTTGTCCAGTAGACGCAATGGGAGAACCATACAGATGTTATTTAATCTTACTCCCTCACTAGATGTAACTATTCACCTTAGTGATACAGACCAAGAAAGCAAAGGCAGGATCAGACTTCAGGCACTTTCACACTTTAAATTGAGAAAAGGGGAAGGTAAAGTTCAGACAAAGTATTTTTTGCAGAACAACCAGGCAATTCATTGTGATAGAGGCAGTACCTGTTGCAGCCTGACACCAACCAGAAGTGCTGTGCTAGTGCTCCAGTTGCTGAAATGTCACCCCGTGGTCATCATGCCTTTCCCAGCACATCCTTGCCTTGTGTGCTCCCACCCAAGCCACCAGCTGCCCTGAGGCAGATCAGCAGCCTGGCTCTAAGGCTGCATCCCAAGCAGAGCACTGGCCACTGCAGTTGTGTGCCAACCCCCCAAAAGATATGTTTAAGAATTAGCAGTTAGAAGTACAACCAGAGACAGCAAGATAATAATATTTAGTCCTATTCCTCTTCCAAACTTGATACGGTCCTGGCTCCTCACAGAGCCTCTGCAGCAAGGAAGGATCAGCATTCCCTCTTGGGATGTGAGGAACTGGCACACAAGAGGGTGAAAAGCTCTAGCAGCCCAAGAGCTAGACAAAAAAAAAAAGTGAAAAAAAGTGGGTACAAAACACAGGTACAATACAAACTGTTTTCCATAAATTCTGTGGGAAACAGTTGGCATGTGCAGACACCCCACCCCAGTGTTTGTAACCCCAACCCCGTAGAACCGAAATGCTGAAAGCTGCATTGACACCAACAAAATGAAGGACAAAGAGAGGGCATTTTTTCTTATATTTATTAATATCCTAAAGAAGCGTGTGTGGGCAGCAGCCTTCCCTGCCATCTGTGACTGCCGTGCTGGTGGCGCGGCAGGGGCCGGGCGCTGTTGGCTCCCAGCGCCGCGGTCAGACCGGCTGCTCCAGCAGGCAGGGCAGGCCCGGCCCCGCCAGCGCTGCTCCCCGGCAGGACACGGCTCATGACAGAAAAGCTGCTGAAATGGTGCCAGTGTTCACAGCCAAACAAACTCACCTTTGTCCTCGCCACAGACGTACTCACAGGCATTTCTCCCCCTCTCCGCTGTCTGGAGTCGACTCGGCGTTTCTGGCTCATTCAGACACTTGCTGAGTTCTACAGCCTGTTTTGGGCAATTGTTTGGTGGGGCTGATTTCCTTTGCTGGAAAAACTGGCTTCTTCCCTCCTTGCCCTGGTTTCACACAAGTGCATGTCATTCTTAAGACGAAGCTGATTGGGGTCATTGCCCTCAGAGCCTCTTACTCACAAGGACCTGCTCTTGACATAGAGCCACAAGATCTCTGACAAGGCTCAGCGTGGCCATGCTTGGGAGAGGTCTCCTGCGCACCTCAGCACCAGCAGCAGAGCTTGTACCCAACTTCTTTAAACCCTGACTTTTTCCTCTCATTTTTACTTCAGATGCTGTTTTCTTCCTTCTGGCTCTGGAGAACAGGCTTCCAAAAGGACCCACTCCAGGTTGGGGGTGACCTTGCCAAACCCCTCCCTCCAGCATGGATGAATTTGAGGGAGATCACCCCCAGGAGATTTCCTCAGGCTTGCCATGTCCCTAGCGCACCCAGGACAAAGGGCAGCGCCGACACGTCTTCTCCACCAGCCCCAGGAAGCTGGAGTGGTGTCTGGCTCTGTTTAAATGAGGCAATTTTAGCTACAGAGTCTATTTGTGCATTTATTTAAGATTGCTAAAGTTTTCCTGTTTCTTCCTACCCCTCCTCCCAGTCTCGAATCCCCGAGGGGAGGCACCAGCTCTCCTGTCAGGTGATTTCTGTGTCAAAAAAATGAAATGCCATATCTGCCATCACCCTCACAGTCATTAATGGACAAGCAAACGAGCAAGGTGAAACTGTGCCACGGCTCCAGCCCTCCTCACAGCTTTATTTCTGATGGGCCAACTGATATGTGCATTTAGAAACAAGAACTGTCACTCAAATAAAAATGGTGCTATGTAAAAAAACACCCCCAAACCACAGAGATTAATTGCATGTTCACCTATAATTACACTGGAAAAGCAGAGCAGACCTAAGGGATCTTGCCTTAAAATAAAATTAAAGCCTGCTTCAACTCTTTGTCTAGCCCATTTCTTCGACTAACAGCACACACTTTGTAGCATCCTGGATAAATAAAATTAATTCAAATATCTGCACGTCTGAAATGTTGTAGCTGAAAAATGAGCACATGAAGTATATGCAGTTTTCCCCTGGCAGTTTATTGTGGTATGAAGAAAAAAACATTCTGTGCTTGAAGCTGACGTTATATTACAAATGTATTGCGAAATATGACGTGACTATTAAAATATGATTACACAAAGTATGAACATTTTAAGAAGTTTACAGTACAGTGAATCTTTTATAAACAGACTCTTAAATATACATAGGACAATAGTTGCTGACAGAAAAACATCAAAAATTAACTATTAATGTTTATAGACTTTTCCCCTGAAAAAAAGTCTCACATTAAAACAGAAATTATGAAAAGCCTTAAAACCAGGAACAAATCACCTGTACACTACAAATATACATGGCAGAGGTGCACAAACCAGAGCTGCCTCGTTGCTGAAGGATCCAGTCTTGGGGCAGGCCTGGCTGGGGCTGCCCAGCACCCCCTCCCCGCTGCCCCCCACTCCGCCCCGGCTGTGCGGAGCCTGGCGCCCTGCCAGGCACATCACCAGCTCACATCACTAGCTCACATCACTGCAGGACAACAGACAACACCTTGCTGGCGTTGAATCAACCTGCTGGAGTGTATCGAGTTGAGATCCTTGCCCAGGATCTTGGAAAAAGATCTCTGCAGGCAGACCCCGGAACGTACTGGGAGCCCAGGTGGGACCTACATGCCAGAATGGGGCTGTTGAGACTGAGCTACGAGGGAATCAGCAGCTCCTTCCATGGAGCTTATTATTTTTTAATGCAACTTTTCAATCTTTCCTCTTGATATGAGAGAACAGATGCCACATTTGATTTCTGCTTAGTCTGGTTGCAATGACACCCCTAGTTCATGTGTTAAGTTATGTCAAAAACATAAGTATTTTATGCTGTAATACACAGTATTACTGAAACTAACAATATTATTTGCATATTTATAACAAGGTATAATGAAATCCCTATAATAAAACCAAAAGTTATGCTATAGATTTATTTACAAACAGTCCAGCAAAGAAGTATAAATACTTCTACATTTAAGGTTTAGGAAAACATAATTTACAAAATATTCAAATATATACAGTCGTCTGAAAAACTGCCAACATTAAACTTTGATGCAGGCAAAGAATTGGCTGAGTCTATTCCTTCTGTACTGGAAGAGGCTTTCTTGGGCTGTCTGTCATTTTCAAAAGCCATACGTGTGTTATTTACAACGAGCCTGCTTCTCTCCAAGCTAAACATGTCCGGAGCTTTGAGCGTGCTGTCCCAAAATGTCATCTATCATTGTCAGATTGTTCAACCACTCTTCATCGTTGCTGCTGCTGCTGTTCTTCATGAGGGAGTCGAGGAAGTCAGTGTCACTGCAGTTGGGGGGCATGACGGAGCTGCTGTGCTGGGACACGAACTCGTACTGCGGCAGCTCGGCGGGCGCGCGCCTCCCTCCC
>NW_009953098.1:4051465-4060514 GCF_000747805.2 Chaetura pelagica | reverse complement strand
GCATGGATTTCATAACATTCATAGTTGGCAAGGGTCCTCTGGTTAAATTGTGTCTCAAGTTCTGATTACTCATTGAGCTCAAGCCCTGGCCAGACTGACCCATGCTCAGTTTTTGCATCTGTCTGACCTGGACGCCGGGAGCGATCTGATTAGGTGGCACGACAGCCTGCTGGGAGAACTGCTGGCCCGGCGCGCTCGGCCTGGCGTTCTGTTTGGAGAAGAGAGTGTTACTGGAGAACTGCTGCATGCTGGTATCCATTTGGCTTTGATTTGGCATTCTTGGCACAGCCGTCGGTGTCCACATCTGGGCAGATGAGCTGGGGTAGACGTTAGGGATTCTTGGCACACTCGGCTGCCTCAAGTGCTGCTGAGTCGTGGAGTGATTTGCTAGGGAGCCAGAACTCAAGCCGGCCATCGGCATCCCCGGCCGCACAGCAGAGTGGCTGTGGGCTGTCTGGCACCCCGAGTTCATGCCCAGCGAGTTCTGGCTTGGCCGCAGCGGGATGTTAAAGTCAGAATTAGGTGGGAAAATCCCCTGCTGCTTGCCAGGGTTGTGTGGAATCATCACCATCGTCCCGCTGCTCTGGCTGGCAGTGGCCGGGGCCATGGCAGAGCCCAGGGTGCTCTGCAGCATGGCAGGGCTGGAGGGCAGCATGCGGTGGTTGGGCGCGGGCGCCGGCATCACCTGGCTGCAGTCAGTGGGCAGGGGCTGCTGCACGGCTGTGGAGAGAGACACACCTTAGCTGCTGGGCACCTGCTCACCCTGCAAACATGGCAGAGCCCTGACAGGCTGCTGCTCCACCTTTTTCTGTCATTACATGGGCCCCTCCTCTGTGTTCTCTGTAACAGTTGCAACTGGAGCAATAAGGGAATGGGTGAATCTCATGGTATGTGCTAAAATGTGAAATGCTTTTATTTCAGGGCAGAGAATCATTAAGTGATTCTGTATTTAATCAGCCTCCAGGCCCTGGCTCCTTGAGGCTTTTCCTAGCATGCTGTTTTCCTCCTTACCTTGAAACTGATTTATCTGCTGAGCTGCAAACAAACTCCTCTGCTCAGATGTTACTCCCAGCATGTTTTGTCTCTGCTTTTCCTGGAAAACAAGGGCCACAATAGATAAGTTGCAGCCTCTTGACAAACAAGAATAGCAGCAGACACTGAAGCCACTGTCACCATTAACAGCCTCTCCCATACACACACACACACCTCTGATGAGACTCAGCCCAGACAGTTCCTTTCAGCCCAGACCTTAATTGCTCCCATGCCCCTTCTTGCAAAGGTGTCCTGAAACTGGCCTAGCATTAGGAAGCACAGCCTCTGGTAGATGCTGTACAGGAGCTCCAAGGCCCAAGGGGAGCTGGACAGACATGGAGACCCTTATGTACTCTGAAGTACCAGATCCAGGTGCCCAGCAGTCTATTAGAGCACAGAATATGTGGCAGCATTGCAGGGACACACTGACAAACAGAAGACTGTTGGTGGCTGTTACCCTGTCTGGCGGATGGCTCTGCTTCGATGTACCAGCACCTTCTGTGCCTCTCTGATGCCTCTTCTAACCAGAACATAGCAGTAAACCACAGGAAACCAGGGACCCTTAGCAGGTGCTTCCTGAGCAAGGCATTGGTGGCTTTCTCCAAGTGACTTGATTCGTGTCTCCCACCATTTAACCCCAGAACCCACCACAGCACTCGCAGCCCTGCTGTGCACAGCAGCTGTGACCTGGGGAACTCTCTGTGGACTGTGGAAGCTGAGGCCTGACCCCTGCTGTGTTACAGCAGCACAGAAAAGCTTGAAGCCAACTGATGACAAGTAAGCAGAGTTGGTTTTGAAAGGAAGTTTGATCAAGAAGCAGAACAGTACTTTGTAGAGGGTTTTACTGAGCTACTTCTTATGTCATTTCCCATTCAAAGAAATTAGCTTCTTTCACCCAAATCCAGCAGTAAGTTCCAGAAGTCAGAGGAACGCATTCAGTTCCACCTCACCCAACTCATCTGTGGGACTTCCCCATCCCTGCTCCTTCACACAGCATCTAACAAACCTTGTACAGGGACTTCTGTTCTAGAGAGACCAGCCAAGTCCAGGACAAACTGGAGACTGACATCTACTCTGGTAAATTCCCAGGGAACCAGAAAGAGACAAGCATGGAGAATCTCTCCTGGGGCTGACTCACTCTCCAAGCCTCCCTTCTCTGCACCTTCCCTCCTAGTTTTGTGGCTGACCAAGGATGACAGCAATCATACAGATGTGACTGAATCCTTCCCTTGCATACAAGTGGTCAGATCTGCACTTGGACTTGCTGAGCAGCATTGGCCCTGACCTCTCTTGGGTGTAACATCCTGGACCCACCACAGCCTTAGTCTGACTCAACCCAGAAATTCCTGGGTCACTCCTTATTTTTTTGCCAACTGGTGATTTCCCTGCTCCAGTTATTCCTGTCCTTCCCAGTGAGGTGGACAGCACAGCAACACACAGAGGCCCTCAGCATTGTACCTGCATCAGCTGTCGTTTCATTATTTGCTGCTTCAGTAAATGGTTCCTCATCGTGTACCCGTTCACCGTGGCTGGTGCCGGCACGGAGCCCCCGCTTGGGATGGAGCCCGGCTCCTGAAGTCTGGCAACAATTCCAGCATTTTGATCCTGCCAAGAAAGATGAAAAAAGAAAATTAATTTCATCAGAGAGATAACAACAGAAGCCCTTATCCTCTCTGCTGATGCCCTCTCTCTGTTCTTTGGCTGTCCCAAGGCCAAAACACCTTGTGGGTTCACGTGGACCCACATGTCATGGCGAGGACAGTGCAGGGCAGGGGACTGCTCTGGTTTCTGAGGAGCAGCACAAGAAGAAGTGAGAGAAGCAAAAGGTTAATCCCAAATTCTTGGTGACTAGCCCCAGGCTACGGGATTGATTCACTCCCATTACTGGAGTCACATGGCTGCCTGGCTGGCAGAAGGGATGTGAGTAAAGCATCACATTTCCCACCAGTTCCCCAACTGTTACACTGAAAGACATAAGGAAAGAAAAGTTGCATGAGGGTAGGATTTGACAATGGTATATAAAGGAAAAGCTACAGTAAAAGAAAACAGTAAACTAAAGGCAGAAGAGGGGAAAAGGTGCCACCAGGCCAGAGACCTGGAAAGATAGGGAAGATGTGGCTTTGGGATTGAAGTGGTTCTTGTGGGTTCCATGATCAGACAAAGAGAGGAGAACACGCAAAAATGGAGGGTCAGATTGTAGCTGGGCACAAATCAGTAACGCAGTGGGCCTGAATCCTGGCTGATGCACTAGTCTTCCTGTAAAGTCCCCAGTGAAAGATTTGAGCTGACTTTCACCATCTGAGGACTTGCCTCCAAAGAAAGAGCACTGTGGGAAGAAGAGAAAAAACTCTCACAAGAATACCATGAAAACACAACCCCAAAGGGTTTAAAAAAGGGAATTTAAAAGATACTTAAGTCTAAACATCTCAGGAGCTGGCAGGTAGTCAGGGAAGTGCAAGAGAAAATTGAGGGAAGAAGACAAGGCCTCACTGAGGAGAAGAAGGGAAGTGATGCTGCAAGTGCTATACCAGGCACAGCAGTACCAGTACATTCCCCTTCCTCCATTTTCACATCCAGCATCTACATTATTTATGATGTTTTGTTATTATTGGCAGGGAGAAGTATGTATATTATATCCAGCATCCTTAGCTGGGCCATGCTTCCTTTGTTTTCAGAATGGAAGCCCACATCCTTTGTTTGAGAATCAATGTTATCAGGAGATAAGCAAGAAGAAAATGGCTCTTGCCTTTTGACATCTGACAATTAGAAGCATGCTCACATGGAGAAAACAGGATACGAGCCGTGTTTCAGAGTGGCCAGCAGAAAGCCTTGGAAGGCATTTGTCACCAGGCAGGCTCCTCAGGCCTGGGGCACCTTTCCACAGTGTCTTTACCATGAGGAATCACCCAACTGCTTCCAAGACATTCCTTGGAAGAGCAATTACCAAGGTGGTCACGGAAATTACTCATTTTTATGGTGCCTCCTTTTGTTGTAGCACTTTGGTCTATTATGCAAAAACACAATTGATGAAATGTAAATGCCTGCTAGATAATTTACTAAAAGACACAAACCTGCAGCTCATCACTGCTCTCATTATCATTCCTATTCATGGACAGTCTCATAAGACTAGACTTTATTAGTGGTGCTTTGGTTACAATTCTGCTGGACATCCCTCCTCCTCCCGCTTTCCTCCTACCCATTTCACTCCCTCTCTCCCACAGGAAAAAGAAAAAAAAAAAGAGAAAAAAGTAAATATGATTTAGTACAGATGTAAATATGAAAGTTCATGTAAAGCGACCACTCTGCTTTCATGTCAGACAGGATTCTGCAGCCATAGTTAAGCTCTGAATAATGCAGATTGCCTCTAGGGGAATATTTGAAAGTGCAGGGATTCAGTTTGTGTACTCTGCACATGAAAGACACTGAAATGTTCATACCACCAAAATCCCTGCCATCTACCCAATTTCCTCCAAACTTGTCTTGTTGCGTGCAGAGGGTCTGTGCTTACTGAAGCAAATTAGTTTAGTGCAAGGACAATCATTCTGATGTCTTGCTCAGGGCTATTGCATTAACAAGTCATAACATTAAAGTCTCTTTTCCTAATCACGTCCACCTCATTCTAATTTCTCCTAAACATCATCAAGAAAATAATGTTGATTTTTCCATAGTATTAATGGTAAAGAAGTGTAAATCACATTACTTATTGCAGCTCTTGTGCTGTGGTAGTACAAGACTTTAATTATATGGGATTTTCTGCAGGCACCCTATAGCAATGACAATCAGCAAAGTCCATTTGCAAATACACAGAATGGGTTGCTGAGTTTTTCAGAGCAAAGTTGTATAACACTTAATTAGCCAGTAAAGAAACAATCTACAGATATAAATTTTGCTTTGGGGGAAATTAGGACAAAATGGCATAGATGGGAAGACAAGGAATGAATTCAAAATCTTGCCTTCTACAGTTCACATTGAGGTGAAGCCAAAAAAGAAAAAAAAAAAAAAAGAAAAAAAAAGTTCTCTCTTTTCACCACTAGTGGGAACTACTGTATTCCCTTACAATAAAAAATAACCACCTAAACGTCATGGCTAAGAATAGCTCTGGTGTACTCTAAAGGACACTGCTATCTGTACCAAAGGTTAATGAACTTTAAACATTTTTCCTTTTCATCACTCCCCAAGAAAAATCACTTTCCTTCCCATAGTAAGGCCAAGCCAAACAAGCAGTAATCTTAGTTTGTCTTTAGTTTGGATTATCCCATTTTAAAATCCAGGAAGACAGCAAGGAGAGAAGACTTCTAGTGTTGAAGTAGCGAATGATGGAAGGGGGTGTTCACACCCAAAGGCTTGTGTGGCTGAGCCAGTAGCTGCAACCTACACTGGAGGACACAAGTAGTTATGAAGGATTCTTACTCTTAAACTTAAAAAAAAAAAAGCAGTTGCATGGAGGTATCGTAGGTGTTGCCATTCTTCCCTCAAAATAACCTGTATTACAACAAGAAATGGGCTGAACCCCTGCCCAAATGGCATGCTACACAGACCTGGAATTGGAGAGCACAGCAGGTCCTGAGCTCCCACAGCTCTTCCAGGGCTTTCCAATGTGGCCATTTCAGTTCAAGAGCCACTGGGGCCAGACTGATGGTTTTGACTTAGTGTGCAGTATTTCAAGAGCAAGGAGGGAAGAATCAGGCTCCAGGAATGTATACTGTTCGTTTCAGTATTGAGCCACCCCACAGCCCAGTGACCCCAGTCCCTCCCAGCCCATGCACATGGGCCAGCTGCTCCAGGCAAGCACATCAGCAAAGTTCTGTGTCCAGTTGTAGTGAGTGTGGGCCTGGCCAGGAATTCGGGCACACACTTAATGCCAAGTGTGTGAACAGTCCCATGGAGACCTACCACGTATATTTATGAATCCTTCTAAAAATCCACTGAGGAGCTTGAGCTGCCCAGCCCCATCATCTGACTGTACGAGATGCACAACTGCAGTAAATAAGCGCAGAGATGAATTGCTCTGTGTGAAGGAGGTTGATAAAGTCCAGTCCTCAGCACTTAGTTATGTATCCAGTAATCACTTTGTGGCTTCACTTAGGCGAGAACGAAGAAATTTATGGCCCCTAATTCCTCTGAATCCTCATTAACAAACAGTCCAAAAGAATTTAAAAGCAAGACTTTCTGAAGATCTGAGCTAGAGCTTTGGCAAATATGTAAAAACCCTTCTAATCTTTAATAAAGAGCATTCATTGTTTTTTAGGACTGTGTGAAAACACTAAACTCATTTATCATTATTAAACTTTCCCATCTGCTCTTACGGTGTAACTCCAAAGAATGCAACAAAGAAATGTACATGTTAAATTGTATTGACTTAAGCCCAGAGCTATTGGAGACGTACAATTTATTTCAGTGAGGGCATGAAGGGGACTGCAGGCTGCTAGACAGAGTCATTTGTCCAATGCTGAAAAGACAGTTATCTGCACCAAAATGGCTCTTGGAAAGGCACATTTGCTTTATAAGAAATAAGCTGCCAGGTGAGACCATTCAGCATTATGTTACAGACCCACACAATAAAACTAAGCCATGAATTTCAATAGTTAACAGATGGACTAATTAGAGACTGAATTCTTTGTGGTTCTAACAGATAACCAGGTCACAGCAAGGTTACTGAGAGAGAGACAGACAGCTTTGCAAATTTCAGTAGATATTTGCAGAGTTGGGGAAGAACAGCACTTCCTAACTGAAAGCATTAGCAGCAGTGGGAGAACAGAAACACGCCTAATTAAAAATGCATAGAATACCTGCATTTACAAAGCTTACTCCATTTCAGAAGACACTGCTGATTTGAGAAATATTCCCTTCAACTTTCAATGGAGCATCAAGCTGAATCCAGTAATTATAGAGTTTAAACCAGAAGGACGAGCCACAGCAGCCCAGAATAAAAGGGAAAGACCAAAGGAACTGGGTCACTCAGGGTAGATGTTTGCTGTAAATACGAGGAAGAGACAAACTGCTTTTTCCACCAGGATTTTTTATGAGCAAAGATAACTTAGCTTGATGCATTTATGGAGATATCAGACAGTAAATTTAAAAAAAAAAAAAAAAAAAAAGTGAGAGGAAAACCATGGCTACAGGACTCGACAGGAGCCTATGCTACTGATCACTCTGGAGCCCTGGCTGCTCCGCCAGGGACTTTAGGTGGATCCACATTCACAGCAGGGATGGCTGTTCTCCAGGGGTGGGGTGAAGTTTCATTAACCAAGTTCTGCTCTGTATTTTAAGAACATCTGTTATGTACAGGGAGTTCTGTACTCTGCTGAGGAAATGCAAATACTAGTTTCAAACTAATGCTTCTGCATTTCCCCGTGCTCCCGCCCGTCTGCCAGTGCATCCTCTCCTGTCTCTCAGAGTTGCTGCTTCTCCTTGGTGGGGCTTTCATGCTTAGGCTGCCCTTCACTCTGAAGTTGAGGACCAAAATTCTTAGGCACCACCACTCTACAAATACTATAAGCAATTAAAACACTAATAGTATCAAAGTTGTCTCACCCATAGCATTCCTAAGAGTCTCAGGTTTAGATCCACAAAGCAACCACACATACATGCTCCTGGCATCTAGTAACCTTGTGTGGCCCCACAGAAACATGGATGGTACCCTTACAAAGGAGGATCACTGCCTCCACAGCTGTTAACCCAAGGAGACACTAAGACAGTGAATCTGTTTGGCCAATGCATACAAACAAAGCAAATAAAATCCAAGATCATGGATTGGCAGAATGATCATGTTAGCCCAATGCAGAGTGTGATGTCTGTGAGATGCCATGGTCATCTGCTTGAGGCAGAAGTCAGGGGTTACACGTGCTTCTTGCCTCTGCTTCTTGCCTTTAACAAAACTCTCCATTTGCAATTTTTCTGTCTTTTTTCTTTCCTCTATTTTGCTCACAATTCAGAGATACTCTTCAAGGTAAAACAGCCTTTCAGTTCAGAAACACTCCAAAGCTCCAAAGCTTTTTGTTTGTTTGCTTGTTTGTTGTAACACAATGTATGAACATTGACAAACTGTACAGCTTAGTGGATGGCTTTTTTTACCCATCTTTCACCCATCTAACTTGATATACAAGCATGTGAAATACTACCAGACTCAAGTTTCTAAGCTTATCTTGGGGGCTGTCAGTCAGGAAAAGGCTTTGTTTGAAGACTGTAAGTGATCCATGAATATGGTTTTGTTTTTTTTAAAAGAAGTTGTTCTAAGCTTTTTGTTCCTTTCATATGGCACGAGCATGCACAGCTTCCTTGAAAAGTAGTCCTCCTGCTCTGCTAGGAGCAATGACAAGGTCACCACACCTAGATAGCAATTGTATCAGGAGCTCCTCCCTTCAAGCAAAGCAGATGAAACACTAATTTCCCTATAGCTGCTCTTAACCTGCATGCTGTTCAAAACAAAACAAAATCCCATCAAAGTATCCAAAATGCTTTAAAAAATACACGTAGAATTTTGATAAGATGGAAACTGAGTCCATTTCCTCTCTTAAAAAAATACAGAACTTGAATTAGTTAAAGCTTTTTGCAAAGACTCTACCAATACTTTCAAAGCTGGTTTTATCCATCAAAACATGCCACTGAAGAGCAGCAGCAATCAGACCAACAGCAAGACAGAAAATCCAAATTTTCCAAATCGAAATTATTGCAACAGTGATTTTTGTCTTGGATGAAAATGCACCCTTTAGCAGGCAAGTTGAAATCAAGCTGTTATGCTGTTACCAGCACCATGTTGCTAGAAAGAACATGGGGAACTGCTTTGGGAGCAGCCAAGAGCCTGAGGCACAGCACGGATGGAAGAACTGGTGTATCACAGACACATACAACCTGCAGGGACTGCAGTGCTTGTAAGAAGGCACAATCCTGACTCCAGCAACAGCAGCTTCCCTGCAAACAGATCCTCTGGCCCAGACAAACTGCCAGACCATGGGTGATGGTAGGCTGGAGAACAGCTTTGCCCCACAATCCTGAGCAAAAGGAAAAACTTTCAGCA
>NW_009953098.1:4044952-4051346 GCF_000747805.2 Chaetura pelagica | reverse complement strand
CACGAAGGCTCTGCCAAGACCCCTGAGAACAATGGGACCTTGGTACCCGCAGTGTTAACACACTTCTCCTCAGCCTGAGAGCACTGCTCCAGGGCTGGACTCATCCCCACCAGTACTTGAACACAAACTGTAACTGTTATTGTTCTGTGTGTACACCCAAAGATGCAGAGATGGATGTTTTGTACCTGTCTGTGTAACATAAAGTCGAGATCCAAAATTGAATTATCTGCAAAGAAAAAATATTTATATTTGGCTTGTACAGCTATCATGATTCTCCAGCCCTTGACACCATGCTCTTGTTCCCATGGAGGGCAGCTTGCCTATAAATTCAATGAGATAATCCAAAACTGTATTTATCTCACCCAATTTCAGCTGGTACTCCTTCTGCCTGTCTCTACAAGGTTGAAGTAGCTGTGATGACAAACTACAACATCTTGTATCTATAAAGCAGTTTGACTCAAGTAATCCTTGTGTTATGTCAAGGTGGATTCTCAGAGGTGTCAATGAGATCCAAAAGGAGTAGAGTTATCTCAGTACCCAGCAGAAGCTGCTACAGAGAAAAACACTGACTAGCTGGGCAATTTATGTATCAGGGAGAGCAGAAAATACCTGATTAAAAAAAAATGAGGCTTTCACTCTAACAAAGTAGAAGTAAGGAAATCTTGAGCTAATGGGAGAAATCAGTTCCCTACCTGCCCCTTTCTGAACCGATCTGTGACCTGCAGCGAGGTGGTCTGGATCACAGAGATTTGTGAATCCCTTGATTTCTCTAGGTCAATGTTTTTATTAATTTATTTTTCCTTTTCATGCAAAGGTTCAACCTGCAGAGGCAGATGCCTAAGTCCTGTTAACTTTCAATAGCAATTGGCTGCCTAACCACTTCTGAGAATGCCTTTGCATAAAACCCTGCCCACATGCAAAACCCAACATTATATATTCCTGATTTATCACGTAAGTGCACAAACAAAACATGCTCTGGCACACAGTATCACATCATTTTTTCAGTATCAAACCTCTCACAGGCTTATTCCTTCCTGACAGATGAAACTACTCAAACACCAAAAAATGGTTGAATCATCTACTCAATCAGGTGCCAAAAATCACCACCACAACTTAGAAAAACAAAATCCACTGACAAATTATATGCTAAAGTAATGGATAGAAAGCAGGCTGGGACCAAGTAGTCCTCAAGATCAAATTTTCAAACCCAAGATACTAACATATTAAAAAAGAAAAAAATTATTAAGGTGACCTTGCGTATGGGGAACAAGGAGTGATTCTATTATTTTTTAATGGAAATTATTATTAAAACACCCGAAGCTGAACTGCTGTAGCCAAGTCAACTCAATCTCCCCTTAAAAATTCCTTTTCTCCCCTTCCATTCAGATTGTATTTACAAACTGTAGATGTCTCATTTTTTTCTTGTGTCATTTCATTATTACAGAGTTGAGATCACTAGCCATCTGCAGCTTCATTTCATCAAGCTCTGATTTGTCCTTGGAGCAAGGTCATCCGGGACAAGAACATAAAATGCTGCTTTCCTCAACTGACAGTTCTTTATGCCTTCCTGTAAATATTCCCCACTAATTTTAAATAATTTTACCACTTCATACTCCCCCTCACACATACTGAAAAGGCTGATATACACACATATTAATAAGGATCTTGTCATTTAACCACTGCATGACATATTAGAAGCAATTAACGTTGTTGATTTGCTGATAACACAGCCATTTCGAACTCCAGCTCAAGAATCCTTGGTAGCTTCATGTGACTTGTAGGATATTAGCTATGGGTCAGAAGTTGGGCCCCCCCCTGCAGCATTAGCATACGCTTGGAGTGACTCTTGTTTGCCATCAAGCGGAAAAAAAACGCAGTCAATGCACAGAAATTACCAGCTGCTATATACCCTATGGTGGGTGAGTGATAATAAAACATCACCAGGTGTATGTGGGTTCATTCATCGAAACCAATAGACCAGTAAGGAAAGATTTTCAGGGGCATCACACAACATTCCAAGCTAAAAACAAAGAAAACAGAACATGGAATTCCTACTCAGATCAAATTTGGCTTGCCATAAATTCTGGAGTATCTTCTCCAAAGCAGAGACTGTTGCTCTGGATTATGGCAAAACCAACCCAATCCAACCAACCAAAAGAAATACATAAATAATAATTAAAAAGGTAGGGTAAATTAACTTGGGAGTCTTTATTACCACAGTCATAGAGCTATGGGGAAGAATAACTGAGTGTCTGTATGCAGATTCTGGCAACTGCAGACTGAAGATCCCAGCTCTAATCTGCAGCTCCAAGTGTATATCTTTTGGCACCTGGAAAATACACTACTGGGCTGATGTAGTTGGATTCTGAGATACATTCTGGTGTACACAGCCCCCTGGCTCACAAATAACCCTGTGGTTATTTTACCTCTGCACTTTTAATAGCCCCAACAGTCCTAGACATGAAGACGTGCATATCACACAGGTCTGTTTGCAAATGCACCTGGATATAGGCTGTGCAACAGGCACAGGGGCCTCCAATGGCTTTACCTGCACAAGCCAATGTCCCTTTAGGTGCACAACAGAGGGCTGGCTCATGAGACTGTGAGCAAGCAATTTGTCAGAAGGAGATGTAGAAAATGGGATCATTAAAGGTGAGCTCCCAAGCCATCCCTGAAGGAGACTGTCTTGAAAGGTGAGTTTGCTCCATGACCAAGTGGCAGGATAAGGGCTGGCCATATGGAGTCAGGCTCACATGACTAGGTTGAGCTTCCAGGTTCATCACACATAGTTTCACCAAATGACTTCAGACAAGTCGCTTAATATTCTTCTCTGTCTCAGTTTCCCCTCAAAAGCAATTGAAGTTTCTCAGTGCATAGGAGGATGAGGGTCAACTCTTGGGGCAGCATGGGGATGATGTCTTTGCTTCCTGAAGCAGTGCTTCTCCCATGGCCTCAGGTTATGACCCCAAAGTCCTGCAGCAGAACTGCACTCCATCAGTGAGAGGTGGAAGGGTTTTTTCTGGTTCACTCCACATACAAGATTTTGTCATGTCCTCCTCTCTGCATCTCTCCTCTGGGTCCAGCCACAACTGGTTGCATCTCAGAACAGCACTAAACGACACCAACTCATAATGCTCCCCTAAGGCCTCCAACGGGGCTGCACAGACCAGCGAAGCGCAGCACGTCCCGGCCACACGCCCCGTGGTCCCATGACTGACCCCTTATGTGCCAGCAAAAGAAGCAGTTGCAACAACTACGGACATTGCTGCACCTGCAGAATCCCCCACTGCCCAGCTGGGAGCTGTGTGAGGAGGGTTGTGTGCTAGAACTCAGCCCTGTGTTTTGCCTGGTGAGAACAAGGAGAAGAGGCTGGCTGAGGTAGTTGTGGGTGAGAATCCTATGGTTTCCCTGCACAATATCCTATTGCGAGAGCTTTTCCTGCAGTGAGGACAGTCCTGCTTCACTCCACATCTCTGGCTTCTGCTTTCTTCCATCCCTGTTACATATCCTTCTCTGTCATCTGCATGGCAGGAGATACTTTTCATTCAGAATTCATCCTCGATGAAAAAAAACACCCAAGTGCCTCCAAACCCCATTTTCTCAAGTCAGCCAATTTTTCCCTGAAATTCTGTGGGATTTTTATGCCTCTGTCACTTAAGATAGTAAGAATCTAGGAAACGTGTGCCTTTGAACATTTGGCCAGCCACACTTCTGCTGTAAGGAAAGAGGGAAGCACGCAAAAGCAGCAAGGAGGCTGGAGCTAGTGCACCTTCCCTGAAAGGCAGAGATGTTGCAGAGCACTCTCATTTCTTCCACAGGGACATTGCATGTCAACAGTTAACTTCGCTTTGTTCCCATCCAAATGATTAAGGTTAGAAGCTCGCCTGGTGACATCACCAGAGTTTAAACATGCTGGATATGGTCCAAGGAGCCAAAGTTATTGCTGACCCCATGGTTACTGATCCGCTCTGCAAGTAGCTGATGTCTGCTCTCACTTTATGAATTATTTAATGGGTTAAAGATTGGTCAGATCTTCTTTATGCAACGTACAGCTATACAGTGGGCAGGAGGACATAAACATGCATTAACAAGGTTAAAGTCACATACTGTAACTACACTGTCTGTTTTCAGCTTGCAGCTTTATTGACTTAATCATGCCGGCACCGCAGCCAACAAATCATTAAATCCATTCCATTCTCTTGCTGGTTACCAACCACAAAAACAGAGGCAGGCAAACACGGAGCAAACCTCGGAGGGGGTGGGGAGCAGCAGTGGGGTGCGGGGCAGAGGGAGAACAGTGGGATCACTATGGAGCTCCGTGCTGGCCTGTCACTGCCAGCACAAAGACGCCAAATCTGTCTTTACGGACTAAGTGGTTTCATGGTTTAAAGTGACACACTCATTTGTTCCTGTTTTGCAATGATTATGGAAAAGAAGAGGGAGGGGGAGGAATAAAAAGCAAACTGAGGTTCTTCTTAGTGTAAGAGAGTGTGTGTCGGGGGGGCATCCTGGCAGAGCCACACATCTCTGTAAACACAGCCCCAGGCTGGGGCAGGGGAGATGGGGGCACTTGCTGCCCCCAGGGCTCTGGGGCTCCTCACTGCGCTCCCTGCTCATCTGCACTGAAATGCAGAAATAATTCAGAGCTCAGTGTAAAAGAAGAAAGACATGGAGCACTAAATCAGTCCTCCCGTTGCCCTCCAGGAGCAACCCTGACCACCGCCAGCAACAGGAGAAGTCCCTGTTTCCAGACCAAAGTAACAACTTCACTTTTCAGACAAAGGCTTTGATTTTTGACCTGGCACTCACTGTAAATGTTTATATCTAAGTCCAAGCCCTACCCAAATTGTCAGCAGTGTGGAGAATGAATGGAGGTGCCCACTGTAGTCAGCAGATGGCCAAAATATTGTTTCTAAGTGGTTAGTTAACAACAACCAGGTTTGAAAACAGAGATGTCAGCTTCTTGGGTTTGAATCTCTAAGATTTGTCACTGCTGTCATCCCTATTAATTTCTTGATGGAAATCATCTTCTCTACCACCAACAAATACAAGTGGAGCATCACATCAGGACACAGCTCCTCCATGTTACAAGCAGGCTTCAGAGGAAGAATTCTTTTAGAGATGCTAGACACAGCCTGCTTGCAAGCTTTCCTCCTCTGAGAGAACATGAAACAAGCTCCCCCTTTCTGGGGAAGACTCAGCTGCACCAGGGTTGATCCCGGGCCTGTTTCTCTCTATTATGACAAGACAGCGTGTCAAACAAGCTCCCTTTTCTTCACCTTCTGGGTACAGGCTGCTTGGAGGTCCCTGTAAGAATAATCCAGATTTTGGCATATTACCAGTGCAGGGGCTTGGCAGATACATTTGCACCTTGTCCTGAGATACACCACTGCAGACCTTTTCCAACACCATCATTATTTGGTGTTATAGTTTTTTCCTTCAGATCCAAACAAACCTTACAGTTGGAGTTCCAACCTTGCCTTCTTTTGTTTACTAGTCTCTAGATCCCTATCACCCAGAGACATCTCCTGGCTCCATATATTGCAAATAAACATATCATTACTTGGAGCAGGAGTCGGCCAGAATTCCTCTCAGAAACAGCTGTCAGAGAAGAGCCTGTCTCCCAGCTGCTTGCCCACGGTACTGAGGCAGAGGATCACCATCAAAGGTGCTTCTTTCCAGCCACTGCCCCGAAAAAAAAGGGAAGAAACAAAAATGCTTTCTGAGGCAGAAATCAGCTGTTTAAGGTACCTATATGACTTCCAACTTCACAGACTTTTCATAGAATCACAGAATGGTTTGGGTTGAAAAGACCTTCAAAGGTCATTTAGTCCAACCCCCCTGCACTGAGCAGGGACATCTTTAACTGGATCAGGTTGCTCAGAGCCCTGTCAAGCCTGACCTTGAATGTCTCCAGGGATGGGGCCTCCACCACCTCTCTGGGCAACCTCAGTCAGTGCTTCACCACCCTCACAGTAAAGAACTTCTTCCTAATGGCTAATCTCAATCTACCCTGCTCTAGTTTAAAACCATTTCCCCTCATCCTACTGCTACACACCCTTGTAAACAGTCCCTCTCCAGCTTTCCTGTAGGCCCCGAAGTATCACCACAACTGCTGCTGCCTCCAAAGTTGGAGAATGAAGGTAGCCCAGCAGCCAAGGCCAAGCCTGAGCGTGCTGTCCAGGCTTCCCTGACCACAGACAGAGTGCAATCCCCCATCACATCTCAGAGGTTCATGTTAGAGCCAGGTGAAATTACCTTCTAAAGATATTTTCTGGCCACAGGAGGAGCCTAAATTACGGAAGCAGGCAGATGAATCTCAACTAGTCACTGAAGAAAGCTGACAACTGAGAGAGCTAAACCCACATCTCACAAGTCCTTTTGTGCAGGGTTC
>NW_009953098.1:4039155-4044822 GCF_000747805.2 Chaetura pelagica | reverse complement strand
GTTCAGCAGCCCAGGCTCCAGCCTGTCCTCAGCAGAGCCAGCTCCACTGTGCCCTCCCACCACTGATCCCCAGCTCCTAGCCCTCCCTGCCAGTCTGACCCCACTTTTCCACTTGTGTGTGCTTGCAGGCCCAAGCTGGCAAAGTGAGGGCTTGTGTGATGGACATGTCAGCCTAGAGAGCATCTTATCATTGACCTGTGCTTATCAAGAGAACATGGGAAGGCAGAGGAGGCTCCAACACCGCAGTCATTAGCCAACAAGCTGCTTCAAAGGGAAGTGACAGTTGTGGTGATGTTTCAGGACCGACACACCCAGTCAGGAGTAACACACCAGTTGGGCTATTTATAACCCCTGATGCCTGAGTCTTAAAATAGCACTGCTTTTATTTTTATATTTTTAGACACGCTTGTATATTTAAGCAACTCCTTTTGCAGGCTCCACATCAAACACATCACATCCAGTCTCAGAAGTGAGACACAACACTCCATGCCTCCCCACTGAAAGCAGAGGTAAATTCCCCTCTCCTATGGCCCTTATCTCCTTGGCTGATGTGATTAGATCCCGAGGCCTAATTCCACTTTTTTTTTTTATAGACTGGCTCATCCCACTGCACAAAGCAAGGGACATGTAACATCTGCCTGCAACCATCAAAATGCAGCGGAGAGACAGAGGTTCACAGACTGCAGTACATGGTCACATGTGTGCTGCTCTTATCAACAGACACTGCAAAGTCTCTGAAGGATTTAATGGATCCTACAATAAAGCAATCCTGGTTGTTTGTATTTTTCTTAAAAAAAAAAAGGTCAATATACAGGAGTAGTCAAACAATCCATGGCTGCACTTCCGGAATGAGAGCTCTCTACAGCCTCGGCACAGGCACAGATATTTGTTCTCTGCTCCCTGGTGTCACAATGTGCCTTGGTTGGTATTTCTTAATGACTGAAGCATCTATGTGCTCCATGTAAAACAATTATAAAATATGCAGGGCAGAAGAAAAAATTCCTTGCACAGCCAAGGCTCCAGTAGACTGCATAGGTGTCAAATGGTAAATCATGAGGTGTTTTGTGTTAATTGCAGAGTTATTTATACCCTTGAACTTGTTATTAACATGGGGAAAAACAGAACTTATTGTTACCCATAATTAAAGGGACTATTATGGGACTGCAAAAGCATGCGTGGCCCCAGAAAGACCACCCCTTCTTTGGCAACAGCAACTGGCATGGGTAGGAACATTAAATAGAGGCCCCATCGTAAGACACTTCAGCCAAGAGCCTCAGAGGGGTAGGTCTGAACATGTGAACCCCAATTCCTGTGCTGAGCCTCATCCCCCAACACCAGCACTCCTCCTCCTGCCTCTAGCCACACACCTGGCATAAAGCAGGGGTGCTATTGGGAGGGAGTACTGCAGGGGTCCAATCCCACCCTTCTCACCCTTCCCTATCAGCAAATCCTTTCAGACCAAGGGGCACATGGATAGGACACATCTGGGATTTGGCCTGGAGTTGCATAACCTTCCTTGTCAAAATTCAGGATTAACAGGTTATATTTTCATTTGTGAGATTGTTATCTGCCCCAAGAAAGGTTTCTGATTTCACCAGCACTAATCAGGACGCCACAATAGATTTCCGGTCCCAGCAATGAGGATCAAGAGCCTTTGTAGCTTGTGGAGCCGGTTTTAATTCAAATCTAACTGGCAGAGCTATTGTAGGCTGCATGTTGAACGGATTAAAAAAAAAAAAAGTCACTTACATGCTACTGTACCTTATTTTTAAATCCATTTCTTACAGATGCAAATCCCTGTGACCACCAAGGCATCTGGTACCAGCGCTACCTTGCCAGGAGTGACACCCTCCATCTCTTCAGTGGCCCTGAGCAAAGATCTCCATCACAGTTTTGTGCCTTAAAAGAAACATGCCAAAAACCTGCACTGATGCACACCCTCAAGTTCTGGTTTATGCTGTTAAAGATATAAAAAAAATAAGCAGCAACTGTGTCCTGTATGAAGAGATTAGTGTGCCACGACAGCTCCTGCTCCTGAGCAGCACGGGGCTGCAGATGGGCTCTCCAGGCATTTCCCACGTCAATGCTGTCACCCAGACACAACTCCCTGGCAGAGGAGAAGCAGTTGGCCTAGGAGGACAGGCAAGCACAAAACTACTGATGCTGTAATTATAACTGGGAGGCCAAACAGGCTCCCAGGAGAGGCTATCTTTGTGGACAGAGAGAGGAAAGGCTTATTGACGACTAGCTTTACCAGATGAGTACATGAGACCTGGGTTACAGCCACCTTGTTCTCCTCCTGCCTCCGCCCCCAGGCACTGTGTGAGTCAGTGGAACTGGAGGGAAAATATACCCTGAATTCTACAAGAGCAGGAATTAAAGAGACATCTACAAAGCTTGCTTGTGGCATTTGGTACCAGCTGCAAAATTGGGTTAGCTTGACATTGCTGCTGGAGGTGACCAGGCCCAGGGAGGCTGGCTGAGCTGCAGACCAGCAAAGCCCCTCGCTGCCAAGGCAGGTGAGCTGGAAGCTGACTGCAGCCCCACTGCTGAGGCATGGAAACACATTCTCAAATATTTAAATTCGAGAGTGAAGTGAGAACAATTAAGGAAACAAATTCTGTTTCCTGCACAAACATAAGGTTCAGACAGTTTGGGATTATGAGATCCATGCAAATCTGCAAGTCTGGCCTGAGCCACCTTTTGAGGGATGGAGACCCCTGGCAAGTTCTCCAACAAAGCTTTTTCTTTACCAGTCAGGCCAGGAACATTTTTCTGTTGAGGCTTTTTCACTGGTGAGAGCACCACCAAATCAACCCCACTGACATTCAGGCTCCCAGGCAGCTGGCTGGGAGCTCTGTGTAAACGGCATCGCAGCTCTGGAGAGGAAATCTCAGATGTCTCGTAAATCCTGCAGCGGGTTGTGCCACATGGCAGGAGGCTCATTCAAAGGCTCTCCCGCTCTGTCTGCTCGGATGGGATGCCAGGACCTGCCAGCACTGACACCAGCTGCCACCTGAGATGCCTGCTTGTCACTGCTCTGTCCCCCATTCCAGCCTGCCCCTGGCCACCACCGGTGTTCAGAAACCTGTGTACAAACTAACCCAGAAAAACAGTGACAATTTACAAGATTATGTCAAAGAGGTGTTTTTTTTTTCCTTAGTATTTTACTTTATCTTCCCATTTGCTGCTGAACTTGAGGGAAAGGTATAAAGGCTGATGAAAATCAGTCCAGAAACCTTTGATAGTTCTCCTCAAGTAGGGGAGGTTTCCTTGGGGCTCAAGCTGTGGCTGCTGTCAGGGTCAGCTGGGAGGAGGGAGAGAAGGGCAGGGGAGGGAGAAGGGGAAAAAATGAACAGCTGCCGAGCAATTAAGCCTGCCTCTCTGCCTTACTGTCCAAAGCAGGAGGCAATCTAATTCAGCCTGGTGCCTCTCTTCCTTCAGCCGTCTGGTGCCTGCCTGGGATTCAGGAAAGGGGCTGTCTGACTGCCCACTTTGTCTGCCGAGCCAAAGGGGCCCTTCCCAGCCACAATTTCCAAAGGAAAGAGATCTTGGCTGGCGGCGTCTCTTCTTTTCTGAGAAAAACATGCACTGAATGTAGTGACAGCAGCTTTATAACCCTCTCCTGCCCTTCCTCAGCAAACAACCAAAGTGGAGTTGGAGCAAGAAAATGACCCTGCTGGCTCCTCCGCTCAGTGCTTGTCTCCCAGCACAATGAATCAATTAGCGTCTGATCATTATTGTGGTAACTGTATCTTTCACAAGCAAGATTTTATATAGAGATAGAATAGGATGTTTTCTGCTCATTTCCTTCCTGTGATTCCAATCACGAACTACTGGTAAAAATACAATGCATGTAAAGTCTGTAATATTTGCAAGCACGTGTTCCAGTTCCCCAGCAGAATGTCTGGTCTTTCGTTTTCTGCACAGTAAAGGTAGGGAGGGACAGTGGTACAGGGGGGCCTACAGTGCAACTGGGTTAGAACCTCACACAGGGCATATACAGAAGGTCATCTCATTTCCATGTTCCTAATATCAGGGATTACTTTAATTCCTTATTCTGGCCAACTGTTTCAGTTTATAATCCATAGTGCAGGACTCCCTCCAACAAGTCTAAGGTGGTACTTGTTCTGCTATTTCTTCAGAAACTGGCAAAAATGTGTTATTTGGAAAGTGTTAGTGCAAGCAGTAAAAGCCTTTTAGTACCCAGACAGAAAGAGAAAATAGGCTCTGTTTGGAGAAGAGAACACAATTCAACTGTACTTTCAGTTAAATCTGACAGTAATCTAGACAGCAGGTAGGTACCCTCCCTCCAGCTTAATCAAGACAGAAATAGGAAAAATTGCATATATTAAATGCAGATAGATAGCATTTCATCTTGTGAAAAGCCTCATGTTATCATAAGCAGAAAAAATAAGAAATCACAGAGAGAGCAAGATTTTAGCTCACCATACTGACAAATGCTTTATCAAGTATGAAATCTGAGGAAACCTCTCTAAGCTAAAGCACCATAGAGTTATATACTGTGCTAACCTAGAACGGAGCTGCAAACCTAAATTGGGAGACCCTTTCTAATCTTATTCCACATAGGGTCACTCATCAATGTCAGTTGGGTTTTTTTAAATTAAAATTTACAAACATATAGATGCCATCTATGTAGGAAAAAGTTCAGACTCTGAACTGGGCATGAAATGGATTTGTCCTTTTCTCCCCTAACTGAAATATTGTTTCTTAATAAATGGTCAGTTCTTATTTATTTCTTTAAGTTAAAGACAGCATAAATAAATGCTGGGGATTTTAGACAAAGTCCTAAACTATGGGAAAACACCAATATGTCTTGCAAAACTTCTGTCAGCTAAAGGCTTACTCACATTTCAGGGTCATCAAACAGTCTATGGTGATGGTATCAGCATTTCTCTGTTCTTGATGACCTTAAGCACTCTTAAACCATTAAATACATAATATCTTCTGATAATCGAATGCCATTCACATTTCAGTAACAATAATTCACTTTAATGAGAGAAGAACTTACACACCAGATTACTCTATCTCTGAGAAATATTAGCACACTATGGGGAACTGTAGGATCACAAATAATGACACCAAGAGTCCAACGCTGTTCCTGGAGAACTTGTAACTCCTGATTACATCAATAGGAATGTGAGATGTGTAAGGATTGCAAAACCAGATGTTAATCTGCAGCGAACAACACAGGTACGGGCAGTCTGCATTTTTGCCTTAAGCAAACAAGAACCAACAAGACTATTACTGAAAGAAAACAGCACCAGTTTCTAACTGCACGTATAAACAAGCATTAAAAACGACTGTGTTCTTTAAGTGAGTCATTACACCGTAAAGAAAACTTTTACCAGAAACTTCACGTTGTTTACAAATTTCCTGTTTACATCATTTTTCTAGTTCTCCCCTCCCCCCTCCGAGCCCCCGCACCGACCCCGAGGCTGCCGGGGACCCAAACCTGAGGCTGGCACCGAAATAAACAACCCACGGGACCATCAAATTTTAACCCTGCACCCTCAGCTGAACAAGTTCTCCACTTTTCCCGACCGCTAACGCAACCGAAACGATGCAGGCAGGAGCCCGCAGCTCCCTCCTGGCAGCGGCAGGTTCCGCAACGCAGCGGCGGGGCCGGGGTGCGGGAAGGGCCGG
>NW_009953098.1:4036526-4038874 GCF_000747805.2 Chaetura pelagica | reverse complement strand
AGCAGGAATAGCTTCATTCCAGCTCTAAATGAGCTCAGCGGGGACTCTAAAACAGTCAAGTCAATTGCCAGAATCTGCACTTTTCAACCTCGTTCTGCTCCTTTGATCAGGCTGAATTTTGAGCTACGGCGATTAATGGGCTAATAGAGGAAGTCCCAGGGTATCTCTTGGGAGAAGAGGGAAAGGAGAAAAAAGTATCTCCTCCTTGTTAGACATCTATTCCGCTAAACACCACATTTCCATGCAGAAAACTAAAAACGCTGCTGCAGAAAGTGTGCTGAGTGAGCTGGGAAGGAGAAGAAACAAACAAACACAAAAAGAACGCTCAAACGAGCGTTCATTCATTCCTTAAACCCGCCCTTGGGAGCGGTGCTGGAAGGAATCAGAGTGCCCAGGCACACGGGCCCTTCAGTCCAGGCCAGTCCCAGTTTACACGTAGTAATCCCAGAGAATAAAGGGAATATTAAACACATTTGTAATGCAAAGAGAAGCTTCCAAAAGCCCTGAGTATTTAAGTACTGAGAGAAACAGATTTGTTAATGACAGGGCTACGTACTACTGGGATCCCAGGATAGTATGTCCTCATCTTTCTAGAAGTGAAGAAACACCTTAACATTCGCAGCCTGCAGTCACAAAAGGGAGGGGGCAACTCTTTGTTAAGATACTACTTTTTTTCCTCATTTTCTTTTGTTATTGCTGTGCCCGAGAGGAGGGGGCAGCTTTTCTTCCTGCAAGGGGCAAACTTGGCTTCTGCAATTCACGACTGTAAGAAACAAACCCCAGAGGACTGCAAATAATCGCTGGACTGATTGAAACAAACTTATTCAAACTTTGGCACGTTTACAAAACATGGATACTAACCCCCAGGAAAACAAACAAACAAACAAACCCCACAAAAACCCCAAACCAAACACAATAAACAAACAGACAATAAACACACGCACAAAAAAAACAAATCCGGAAAAGCAAAAAATAATTCCAATGTAAAGTTGAGCTGAGGTAGGAACAAGTGCAGCAAAGCTTCCAATGCTGTCTTTGTATTGCAGTGCTAACATGCCTTTGCCAACGATTACCGTGCCCTTTGCTGCATCCTTTTCCTCCACCTTTGGTCTTTCTTGAGCATACAAAGGTTATATACATACATGATTCACTCTGCTCTCAGAAATAATCCTGTAGTTATCCTGGAATGACCTCCCACTGCGTAAATTTAGGTGTGTGTTTGAATCTTTACAAGATCAAGCTGTTAATGTAATGTCTTAGGCTGGGATATCATACTATTTTGTCTACATTACAGGGTTTACCCTCCTTCTGGGTCTGTTATCAATTCTGTAATGGGGAGAAACAGCTCAGCACAGCTTGTCCATTCACACCTGCATCTGTCTGATGCTGATCTAAGGTGTTGCACTTTTCTTAGAGAAATGTTAAATAATTTTGCTGGTTATATACAGAATATTACTTATGCTAAAGTAATATATTTCCTGCCTTCTAATATTCCCATATCAAAGGGTTAAATTGTAATATGGGATTACTTTTTGTTAACAGCAGTGCTTTTAAGAACTATGTACTGATGATGACAGCATTTGCCTTTAAATATGCTACCAAAGAAAACAAAAATAACTTTAAAACACGCATCTAATAGAGTAATTAGCCTTCAAAGCCCTAAGAAGAGCTGCTACATTCTGATTGTGGATTTCTATCAATTATTAGTGTCAGCTGCTTGAAATAGTCCAAAGTGCTCAAGACAGAAATATTACACAGCCAGCCCAGCTGACTGATTCGCTTCCTAAATGTACAGGTTTTGAAGACAGCTCATCATAGTGTTTGGCTTTCAAACCTTAATGTTAACAGCTTTGATGGGACTGCTTCTGATTTGTATTTAAGACCCATTACCTCCTCCTCTAAGCAATCTTTGTGAAACATCATTTGTTCTAGGGGGATATTTGCCATCCAGCCCAGCTCTGTAATGGCCGTTAATTCACACCATTTTCTTGCTCCTGTATTAATCAGCAAACCGTGAATCATCCCAGTGTTTCCAGACCTGCAGATGTACAAGAGAACCACCGAGGCCAGTTCAGTTTCTCTCCCCATTCAGCCACGGAGACAATATCAGTTCCTGTTTACAGCCACGGCTTTGTTTTCCCCCACCCACACACTGAAATTTCTCCAAAATGCCCAGAGGAAAAGAAAAAAAAAAAAAAGGGACTGAGTTCATTTTACCAGGAAAGTTATTTCTAGGTATTGCATCTGAACCAAAACATGTTTGTACTTTTATTTTGTGTGCAGCGAGGATGCAGTGAGGCAGAAGGGACAGAGGAGCAGAGCAGAGGGACAAAGTGGGCTGGTCCTGT
>NW_009953098.1:4032998-4036516 GCF_000747805.2 Chaetura pelagica | reverse complement strand
AACCGCCCTCTGGCGCCACGCACACCATTTAACTGCAACCCGGGGACTCGCTCCTCTATCTGTTTGCTTTTTATTCTAATTGCTAAATTAGACTTTGGCTCTGTAAATATTTCTGCCTTGTGGAATACAGATGTAACTTGAGACGGCTGTAAGACAAGATCAGCTAGAGACCACCTCAGAAAGGAAGGGTACCAGCCATGCTCTCCCAGCATCACTGCACAAAGTATTAACGTTAATTATTAATTTAAGCAGCCAACTTCAGGTAGTAAGAAGGGCATGGCTGCAGGGCAGGGAGAACATTTTCTGAAAGCCAGGCTGCTTTTAGTTCAAAACAAGCTTCCCAAACTGCCATTTATTAAAAAAGACAGAGAAAATACAAACAACAAACAAATCTATCTTCTACAAATGTGGGGAAAAAATGGCATTAACATGTTCTGATATTAACGGGAATTTACAGCACAGATGCAATGTGCTGGGGGTACAATAGGGTCATGGAAACCATTTCCTCATTGCTATTCATCAGCACACCATGCCATGAGCACACCTTTTCAATATAAGAATTATGGGTGCACTGACTTGTAAGTGAGGATGCCAGTAGTGTGTCTTACCAACAGTAACCTCTGCTCCTGTTGTTATTTTTAAAAATCATACACAGAAGGAAGTCATGGCATTCGTTATGAAGCCAAACAGTGAGAAAGTTGCTCCCTGGATTCAGAGGGTGTTTATAACTTCATTGCATCTAAGGGCACAGTTGAGAAAAAAAAAAAATCTTCAAAACCTTTTGCTCAACTGCTTATAAATTAAAGATGGCTTGGGTTTGGTTTTTTGTGGTTTTTTTTTTGTGTGTGTGTGGTTTTTTTGTTGCTGTTTTTTGTGATTTTTATTTTTTTTTTAATAGTATTAAAGCAAAATGTGTTACTTGAAAATAAGGCAAGCAAGAATGTCTGCGTTTGGGGCCTGATTCAGCTGATGTTTAGCCCAGGAAAACTTAGGATCACTGCTACCAAGCTGCCTAGAAAACCCAAGAGAAACTGCCCACTCCAGCTGGCAGGATCACAGTGGTCTGGGTACAAATTGGTGTCAGAATATGTTTTCACAAGGGTTTCTTTAAAGTTAGTGCAGAACCCGTGTGTGATGGCTCATGCTCCTCTGCTTGCCCCGTGGCCCCCAGAGGGGGGGGACACAGCCCTGACCTCCAGCCTGTGTCCTGGGCACCAGGAAACTCATTAAAAGCTGCTTGTCAGGCTGAAATTCAACACCCTGTCCTGGTGTTCATAGAACCTCCCAAGTCTTTTTCCTTTCCAAGTACATTATACTTTGTCCAGTGTGAGATTCCCACAGAATTATCTGTGTCCTAAGTGCTAAACTGGTGGCAGAACATCTTCCATCTTATTAAACAGGTGGTAGCTAAAGGAAAGACCCGGCTGGATTGAGGAAAGTGTTGCAGCTTTCATGTAGTGTCCACATTCATTTTGGATCCAAAAGGAGGGCGATTGTGAGGGTGGGGGAGGATGCTCCCCACATGGTGTTCAGAAGGATCTGATCTATTTACAAGCTTCTCCTCTGCAGATTGCTTCCTCTAATGATGTGCTATGTGGTGGCCAAAAGTGCTTTCAGCACAAGAGACAGCTGAACTGGAAGGAATGATGAGTGCATTAGGCAGAGCTGCTAGAAATATTAATGCCCATAAACATCTTAAAATACAGGCCAAAGAACTGAGAAGGTTAAGACATGGCTTCAAGGGCTCCACTAAAACAGGGAAATGCTTTGAAAGACCTGCAATCTAAAGAAGAAAACACAGGATTTCAGACACACTGCAAAAGAGCAATGGTTGAGAAGATCCGATGCAAACACAGTTTTTTATCTTGATTACTGCACTTCTGCAAATGCTGTATTACTGTTGGCATGTTGAGGCCAAACACCCCCTTTCTTTCTATAAGTTCACTCCTTACTTTCAAAAATTTATCTTACATTATTTATTCAGAGCGGAGGGAGAAGGAAGAAGTTCCCAGTCCAAGAGATTCAGTCAAGATCCTTTCAGACTCTTTGGAAGAAGGGAGGGGAGAATCTTCAAGTTTGGGAGGAAAAAAAAAATCAACTCAGTTGCAAGTGCACAGAGACATATAAATTCAGAAATGACCATTCAAGATGATGTTTTTACATCCGTGGAGAGGTCAAACTCCAGGCTCAGCCTTATTGCTCTCTGTAATCCAGATTCATCACCAGCTTCCTTTATTCGCCTATTCAAAGGCACTTAATTAGCTGAAGGGCTTGTCGCTTTGCCTTCAAAAGCTCTCCACCCCCTCAAAGGCTTTGCTTCAGTATTGTGCTACCATTGCCCTTTGAAATCAAATCTGTTTTTCTTTTCCACAGCATTAGTAAATGAAAAAAATGTAATATTTAAAAAACTTTTTCCAGACAAAATGAAAAAAACAAGAAAACAAGAGAAAAAAAAGAGAAAGAGAAAGAGAAAAAGAAAGAGAAAGAAGAGAAAGAGAAGGAAAAAGAAAAAGAGAAGAAAAAAAGAAAAAGAAAGAGAAAGAAAAAGAAAAAGAAAAAGAAAAAGAAGGAAAGAAATAGAGAAAGAAAAAGAAAAAAGAAAAAGAAGGAACTTCATTCAAAGTGGCTTTAAAGATAAGATTGACACTTAAAGAATAGAGGGAGGGGATGTTGAAATTGCAGATTGTATCTGGCCAGCACTTTTGGTCTTAATAATACATAATAGCATAGTTATTTTATGTGTTAGGAAGACTCCTTGTGACATCTCGGACATCCCAAATAGAATATGATTTTTCCCAGTACTCAAAGAGGACTGTATGTACTCGGATGCTTTGGGCTGTGTTCCCTGCTTTTCCTGACTCTTAATCTACCTGCATCAGAGCTCATAAACGTGAAGAGCTGCTCAATCAGAACAGTCTCACCTAACAGTCATGGTGCACTGACCTTTCACAGGCATAAAAAACTTCACATAGCACAGGACACCCAGGAATCAGCCCGTGGTATTAACATTTCTGTTTATATTAATAAAAGCTGTATTTTTTGTTCCGTTGTATTTATTTAACCTTTGACATCTAAGCTCTGGGTCATTTTGCTCTTTAGAACAGTGCATTTCCTCTTCAGTTTTTTTTCTATATTTAGAGAACTCATGCTCAGAAACAAGTTTTTTTGTTTAATTTTTTTCCCCTCCTAGAATATTTAATCTAGCTCAGGGGTTTTGGTCTTTCTCTGCAACCTATCATTTACTCTGCCAACTCAGATACTGTATTGCTGCTTTTACCACAGTTAAAGAAATGCTTTGAAGTCCTTTTCAGGGTTTTTTTTAGTCTTCAGCATGTTCTTCACTATCTTATATGCAGTCCATACATAGTAAAATACAGTCATTTTTACTGCAAATACTATTATTTCTTTCTCTGTCTCTTCTCCTACATTTTTTTCTTCACCATCATTTCTGGCAATGGAGCTGAAACAAACATACCCTTCACTGTCAATCCAGTGTACAACTATCTGCAAGTCAGCAG
>NW_009953098.1:4018306-4032939 GCF_000747805.2 Chaetura pelagica | reverse complement strand
GGAATGTGGAGGGCTCTAAGAATAGTGCATTTGGTTCCTATAGCACAAGCGGAGCTCAGAAATGCACAGTTTGCCCACCCCCAAACAATGGCTACTTATTAGCCACCTCCCCCCAACAAAACAACCTTTTAATTTGCATTTTCCACATTTCACATGCAGAGCAGTGGGCAATACTGCCTTCCTCCCCGAGACCCTGCAATTTTAAGTCAGACAAACTTGGGCTTGGAAAAGTAATGGCCACCCAAAGGGTTTCTTTCATTCCAGGCTGCAAAGAGCAAGGGCTCATTTTCCTGCCTGCAGGGGAACCCTCCTTCCTGTTCTCAAAGACCAGTGTCTATTCTTATCTCAGCAGGAGGAAGAGCAGAGCTCTTCTGGAAGAACTGACGTTGTATCAACGTTGCTGAAGGCAGAATTGGGCCCAATATATCTGACATGCCAGAATAGATCTGCAAGTACAAACTATATTTAGACATGAAAATCAGGGAGATGCCCAACTCTTCAACCTGCCTGGGCAAACACAGCTTTTTACGCACCCACAAACAGCCAATAAAGTCAAGTGGTGAAGCTTCATCCAGGAAACCAGTGTGTGAGAGGTTTGGAGCCTACCTTTGCCTCTCTGGCATTTACTACCATCTTTATATTGTGGATTTATGAGTCCTGACCTTTGAGTACAATTTCACTCAGCAAGTATCAGTCCTACATGAGTAAAATGAAAACCTGCACATACCCACAAGAGCCATGTTAGCACCATCAGGCTTTGCAATATCCCACAGTGCCAATTGTCAGTGCCTGAACCTATATCCATCCATGCTTGACAATAAAGACACAGTGTTTCAGATGGGAAAAGATTAGTCCTTATCAGATTTACCAGTTGTGCAGGCAATACAGGATCTGGGATGCTGGCTAATTACACTTACAAGATATATCATTAAGTACAAAAGTGGTAGAGCTGTGAGGCACCATTAGCAAGTCAACTTTTGGAATGTGGAGTCTTTGCTTTAATACACATTAAAACAACAGCAAAAAGCTCACTCTGGGTCCATGTCCCCTCTGTTGCTGTCTTCCTTATGTTGCTCTGCCTGCTACAAGGATCAAATTTCATGGTTTATTGTTCTCCCTCCAACTGGCCACCATCCACATTCTTCTTCTGTACAAAGCTGCACCTCTTGCTCAAAAGAAGAGAGCACTATGCCTTCTTTTTATAAATTTTAGTCACATTTACAAACACACACACAGAGTAAGGTGATGACTTTTAAACACTCAACAACATTCCAGGGAATGCTGTTATTTGTCTTGGAGCAATTTTCTGTGAATGAAGCTAAAAAAGGCAATTTTCCACCAGAAGTTCACTAATTTTTGAAGATGCAGAAGTTGTCTCCCCTGTCTTCTGAGTCTTTAACATTTTGCCTTTTAATGAAACAACTGCTCTGCCTGAAAAGTCCTATTCATCACCTGCCTCAGGAGAGAACTGGCACACGGATTCTGCAGAGTACAGATTCAGCTCTGGGTACATTGCTGGAAATTAAACCCACAGTCACTGGAGCTACTTTGCTATAATGGAATAAAACTGGTACACAGCAGCTCAAGTCCATAATTTCAGTATCAATGTTTCAATGTAAATAAGAAATCTATTGCAGACAAATAACAGACCTACGTGTGAGATTCAAAGAAACAGCAAGTATCCCAGAATTTTAAGATTTCCTACCTAGAATATTTTTCCATGTCATTTTTCTTTTCGTTCAGCACACAGGATCCATTTTCATCTATGAGATTTGCAGCAAAGCTATCAAAACCTAACAAAATGTTCCACTCCTGAACATCCACCATCTTTCTTCGGTAGCTCAACAGCCTGTAAAACTGAAGCACTGTCATCTGGTGTGTAATTATTGTAATAAGTCTAACTTGTAAAATGAGGGAGGCACCATAAGCTTACCTAACTAGTCTGAAAATGTAAAATGCTCATCACCTGCAATCACTGTCTTTACTGTCCTTGATCTTTACTGATAGCCACCAAATTATAATAACTCTCTCCCTGCCAGTGAGAATCAGCTAAAAATGCAGCACGGGCAGAGCACAGGAAAGCTGCTAGAAGTGGGGCTGCTCTGGCCATTTAAAGACTCTCACTGCAGGAATTTTTCTTCCTTTTTAATTTTTTTATTTTTTATTTTTTGCTAATCAATGATGTAGGGGGTTCAGAAATGTAAGAAAAACATGCCAAATGGAAAACTAGGGGACAGGAAACCTCAGGAATCCAACAGGGATGTGGCAATTCCACACACTCAGCTGGAAAGCCAGAAAAAAAAAATCTATCTATGCTCAAAGGTTATGGACATATGATCAAAAGTGATTGTGTTACTGCAGTTAACTTACCAGCCATCCTCCCAGACGTGGTAAAACATCATACATGTATTCTTCACCCTCTTTTATTCTGTTATTCTATTATTCTGCTTCCAGAGTAAAACACCTAATGGGCAGCAATTCATGAAGCTGCAGCAATTTACTTTCAATCATATGTCCACCCATATTTCTAGATCCCAAGCAGCAAGACTCTCTACTTTGTGCTTAATTTGGGTACCACTGAACACAACAAGGTCCTCACATGCTTAAAGCAATGTAATTGTTTCAGGCCTTTGCTGAATTAGGGGCCTTACATTGACTACCTTTTCAAGTGAACCATATATGCCATATTGTTACATATTATATATTTGGATAAGCAAATTCAGGAAGTCTCCAGTCCTTCCCAGCTGTCTGTCTTAAGCTGCTGAATCCAAGCAAGGGTGTACTGGGTGTGCACAACTTGGAAAAGAGCGAGTCGATTCTGAAATAGCACAGTGGAAATGCACCTCATTGATTTATCACTAAGAAGCTGACATTTAGTAACTATCCCCTTATTTCTTACTGCTGTCACAGGACAAGGTTACACCAAGTCACCTACATTGAAGAAATCCACCTCTTTAAGCAGAAGTTGCTTAGCAGGGAAGAAGATCAAAGAACCCCAGGCTTGGAGCACATCCCCCAGCTAAGCACCACGCTCTCCAGGGGAGCTAGCAGAGCTCCAAAGATCAGCCTCTGGTTTGCTGGGTGAGAAGTGTTGCCATCTCTCATGAGGAGCTGGTGGACTGCCTGTGTGCACAGCTAAGCATCTTGAAGGATTCTGCTTCCAAGATGTTGGTTCAGCCTAACAAGGTACTTGGCTTTGGTGGTGAGGTTCAATCTGCTTCCTACTGTGCTTCCCAACAAAAGGGAGTTATTTATTCCTCACACCCAGGCTGCTCTCAGACTGAGTCCCCAAGCTCTTGCTTGTTCTGAAGTCCCTGGTCACAGCCAGTCTCTCTTATCTGGAGTGCTAGTGGGCAGCTGATTTGCACCACTCCTTGAGTCTCAGGGAGAGGGGTTGCTGGAGAGAAATCCAGGCTGCTCCTCTCTCCTGCCAGCTGCATTTTTGCATTTACCAGCTCGGTTGGTATCGCAGATCAAGAAAGGGTGGGGAATGGCCCTCATCCAAAGCAGGGCATTGCTTCTTGCAAATGCTGGTAACAGGTATTTCAAGTCTGCCTTTATCTTATTTGGGAGCTGTGCTGCTGGACCTGCTGTCCGTGAAGGAGTCATATTTTAACTTCACTTCTCACCCCACCTGATCTTTTCTAGCCTCAGAAACGTAACACAGAGATGAATTTGTTGAAGGGCACTAAGGAAAAAAACTGATTCTATGATTCTGTCATTCCATGATCTCTGCAACTTGCAATATGAGCTAAATTAGATTACCACCTATACATGTAAAAATATTTTTAGTGGTATGAAATATGTTTTACCTAATAGCATAAAGCCACTGGGCTAGAAAAGACAATGCATGATGGAATTACAGTACATTTCAATTGAAGAAATAAAGTTACTTTGATAACACCAGGGTATTTTTACTGCCTTGTCCTTGCATCCATCGTGCACACCTCAGAAGTTTAGCAATGTCACATTCGAAACACAAATTACAATAAAAAAACAAATTGCTCAGCATTTTCACATCAGGCCTATAAGCCAGAAGAGATGTTCTCACCTGTCTGCTTTGAGATGGCAACGTGGCAGGCTGCATGTGCCTCTGCATCCGATGGGGCTGCATCAGCTGTCGGAACTGCTGCTGGAGAAACTGGCTGTTGTTTGCCTGCTGGGGCTGTGCCGTGGCTGGAGATTGCTGCTGCTGCTGCTGCTGCTGGAGATAGTGAATGAGAGACTGCTGCCCTTGTCCTGCTGGCAGAGGTGACATCTTTTGAGTAGCTGACTCTGAGGCAAAGTGAGACAGTGGTTTGGTGTTGTTGAAAGAAAACTGGTCTTGGTTAACAGGGCTCTCGTTCACCAGACCTGGCTGTAAGCTACTGGATGGCTGTTGCATAATTATGTTCATATTTTTTGATTGGTTTGTAGTCATTGATTTAAAAAGTGAGCTCTGCATACTTGTGGGGTTGCTGGTGGGAGTGATGTTAGAGATTAATGTACCTTGAGGACTGAAGGGCTGCTGATGCAGAGCTGGGCTTGACAGCTTTTCTGGCCTGTATGGTGGAGAAGGTCCAGTATTGGTGGAGGACATGCTGGCAACCAAGTTGTTCTGTGGACTTTTAATGTTGTTGGCTGGTAAGCTGGCTGCTGCCAGGGTGGGCAGCATGGAGCTCTGTGGGCTGAAGGGCTGCTGGTTCAGAGCTGGACTGGAGAGCTTCTCAGACCCATAAGGAGGAGAAGGGCCACTGGACGGGGTGTTGCTGGAAGTCATGCTTGAAAGCAGAGTGTTTTGAGGGCTCTGAATGTTGTTTCCTGGTAAATTACTAGCAGGCATGCCAGACACCATAACATTTTGAGGACTGAAAGGTTGATGGTGTGGGGATGATCCTGCCCTGTAAGGTGGAGAGACACCAGGAGGAGACATAGTCGGCCAGCTGGGAGTCTGGACTTGCTGCTTAGTAGTAGACACCTGCTTGCTGGCTGCCAGCTGCTTTAGCTGCTGAGCGTGCCAGTTGGAGCCAGGCATGTTGGGTAAGGGGACTGGCAGCATGGGTGGTGGCTGGTTCTTGCTCTGAGCTGCTGTAGAGATGGGTGATGCAGCAGGTTTGTTTGAAGGAGGAACTTGGAAGTTTGCTCCAGCAGATGATGGTCTCATTTGAGGAGATCCTCCACTGGTTGGATTGCAACCTGGAGAAAAATCTTTATTAGCAACATGGTTCTCCAAGTGGGAATTTTGTGGGGAGGACTTTGGAGTGGTATTTATGCTTGGTTGAGGGTGACTCAGCCCAAGTGGCTCTTCAGCCTTGCTGCACAAAATCTTCTCCAGATCCAGGTCATTGGGAGAAGGATCAGGCATTTTTGTCAGCTCTTCCAATAGATCTTGCAGCTCTTGGTCCACAGACTGTAAGTTGTTTCCCTTCTCATCATAGTGGACAATGCTATTGTTCTGCCCTCCTATTGACCCCTTCTGATTTATTTCTGTGTTGGGTGGCACTGAAAATGGGGAACCAATGCCACCACCATTCATGTGATTGTTTTCAAGGAGCACCGAATGACCCGTGACTCCCAGGGAAGGAGCACTGTGACTGGTGGGGAATGGAGAACTTTGCATTTCTGGACATGTCACATTGGGGTTGGCACCTTGGCCCATGGCGAGATTTACGTCATCAAGACAAAGTCTTTTACTGTCATTTGGGAAGATGACGTCAGGGACACCGCCCGAGGCAGGAGAGCTGTCATCCTCCAGCTTTCTTTTAATGGATCCTTGTAACTGGGAAAATAAAAAAAGAAGAAGGAAGAACCCATTATTGACCTTATTTTAACACGCTCTGAAGCTCCACTCGGTAACACTGGGTTGGAGTTAAAGAAAATTAAATCACACTATTAAAAAACCAATCATGTAAAACAAATTAAATCAGGATTTAAGTGGGTGCAACTTCACTGAAATCAAGACAGTTACAGTCAGTCCAAGGCTAAATCTCACATGTTGGTCTTAAAACAGATGTTAAAGCTATAAAATACTGTCTATCATGTGAACTGTAATAGAAGTTTTTTGAATAGTTTCTGGTACCATTTTAATTAAGACATTATACTCCCTGAATAACAATCATGCCAATGTTTTTATGGTAACATTTTTTAGGTCTAAACAATGGCAGATCTGAATGAAACCCTGGGCTGAATCTAGTGACCTTCTGACAGTGGCTCGGATTAAATTCAGACCTGAGACAACTAAATTGTTTTACATTCTTTATAGGCATAACATCTGAAATAGCTGGCATACTTTCTAAACAAACCAAAACAAAACAAATTCTCAACTATCTATCTAAACAGACTTTCAAGCTTCCTAATCACAGACGGTTTAGATTTCAGAAACCAGAAAATATCAGCTAAACCTCTTAATTTTTGCTTATTCTTTTAAGTCTAAGACCGTGAGGGCTTTGCTGTTTTGAAGGATTGTAACTCATTCATAAAAGAATGTTATCAGAAATACAATTATCTAAGTATCTTGATCTACGAGAAATGGTAGAGTTGTAAATCCACAAATCTTAGTGAAAAAATCCTGCATTATACATTTAAAGAAAGTGAAACTGAAAACAATGCTTCTAATACTAATTCATCATGATATGGCAATCTCTTCCAAATATAATAATCTGGGACTTTCAATTTTAATAAGCATGACCCGTCTGTCGTAAGATTAATCAGACATTAACATTGCTGCTTCAAGTTAAGGGAAATGAGCATTATGTCCTTGTTTATCAATACAGGGAGGTGGCATTTATAAAAGTATATAATCAGCAATGGGAAGGCCATGGAAAGTCACTACTCCTCTCAGCTGGCTCACAGTAAAGCCTCTCCCAGCCCTGGCCTACAATTGCAAGTGCTGCCAGTCATCTAGTGCCATGGAAAAAAATTCACAACTAATAACAGCTCATATAACATCTCTAATAACTAGAAAAGCCCCACCACCTAACCCCAGCGTAACCAGATCCACTGGAGAGCTGTGATGGGTATGACTCACTTCTGAATTTTACACTAATTATTAAGCAGATCACAGTCTTGCCCAAGAGTCACTGCAGCAGCCAGTGACTTTGGTGCTCCCAGAAGCATCAAGGACAATCCCCGCAGGGTGTGCTGAGGCTGCAGGGCATGAGGTGGGCACACCTTGTGCTGCTCCATCTGCAACGTGCACGTGAAGGTCACTTCAAATGGCCAATATCCACCCCTCCATTCAGCCTGTTTTCAGGCGATTGGCCACAAACCTGCGTTGTTCTGAGCTGGGAACACAGGAGAGCTGCCTGGTGGCTCATCCAGTTGGGCTCACACGAGTGCTCTCTTGTCACTTATTTCTAAATCAGTGGGCAGAGAGAAGACTGCAGATTTGTGTCTGCAGTTGCTCAGGCTCTACATGCAGTTTAGGATTAGTACTGGGCATTGACATGCTAGTATCCAGCTAACACTGACATTTGGAGGAGAGGTAGAGGATACAAGGTAATTGTACATGATCATCATGGCAGATGGAAAAGCAGGTCTGCATACTACGGAGAGCTGCTGATCAGGTCTCAGGAGGAGTTCACTTACCCTCCACCAACACACACAGCAGTTTTGAAGGGCACTGTGGCAAAGAGACCTTTTTATCTCCCCAGCCTCTGAGTTATCCCTTACCAGAACAACCAGTGCCTCTCTCCTGTGGCCTCCAGTTGCATTGCTTCAACATGGGTTGCACTCAGAAACCACTGGCAAGTCAGAACTGAGGTCAAACAGGGAGAGTTGCTCTCAGTGCCACATGCACTGGTGACCTGACAGACCCCCTTGGTCAGCAGAGCTACATGTGGTTTGCACCACTGCTCTGCGAGAGATCAGTCAGGCAGCTGAACCATCAGCTATTTGATTATTCCTCTGGGCTAAGTAGGCCAAAATTTGCTTAGCTTTTGGAAATGGAACAAGGCCTAAATCTTCTCTCAAGAGTTGGTCTAATGATGGATGAAATTGTTTTCCTTGATTTTCTTTGCTAAAACTAAGCCAGAGTTGCGTGTTTCAACAGATGTTTCTCTGTGTAGGCTGAAACATGTTGGTAGAGCATAACTACATATATTTAAACCCAGACATGTACAGAGAATCTTAACAGGGGCTTCACACATCCAAAATAAACACAGTGTGTTCCCAAGTTGCACCCTGGGAACCTTCAGGCAGGAAGTAGTGGGGGATCTCCCATACTTGGCCAGCTGACATGCTGGCATGTATGTCCTTGCCAGTGCTTCTTTTGCCATAGGACATTCCTATGCCCTGAGTTACTGGGGAAAAATTTGGGCTTTCTAAATGCTTTGAAAAACAGTTTTTTAACTCTTGCACTAAGGAGTAAATGTGATGGGAAAAACAAAACTCCATTTCCCCAAGACTATTACTGGATATAAACAGATAAAATAAGGCCACAGCTTTCAGCCAGCATGGGCATTCCAAAACTGGGACAGGATTTTTAAACAGGATGCTGTTGCTTAGCCCTGGTGGGAAGCCTGGCTGTAAGACAGGCAGTGAAATTAGCTGGGTGTCATATTCTCTTGAAAAGCAAGATTCCTGTTTCCCAGGTGAATTATCTGCACAAGGACCATAAAATCTGAAAAACCGATTTCCCCAGGCTAGGCAGGCATAACTCCACACAATTGAGTAGCATTGCTTTTGCTTAAGATAGATTTGACTCTAGCCCCAAATTTGAGAGAGAAAGATACCATCCTTAAAGCAACTCAACAAATCACAGAATCATTTTGGTTAGAAGGGACGCCTGGGTATCATCAGCCCTCTGCTGCAAGCACATCACAAATGAAAAAAACAGATGACACTATTTCACCAGACACTTAAGTATGAAGTATCAGCTACATACAGAAAAATCCCTTCCTGGGCTGGATGGGCGAGCTGGGAGGTTTGTTTCTGTACTCCCCACTGATGCCCAGGTGATGTTGCTCCCCTGTGACACATTGTGTGCTGGTGCAGGCTGTGGGGAGCCAGCATTTTTCTCCTCATCTATGTGAAGTTGCTCTGCTCTCCATCCATGTGCCCCTGTGGCAGCCCAGACCAGTGAAGGGGACAGTGATGCAGTTTCATGTTAGGGGACAGTGACTGGCTCAGACATGCTGACAGGAGATCATCACCAAGGCACTACGACTTAGGACCAGGAGCTCCTGACCTAACAGGTTCAAGAAGCTACTTGTTGCAAATAATTCATCCAGTACTCTCAAACATCTCCACACCACCTCTTTAAAGCTAATCTATCCTTTTCAAGATTTCAAGTTCTTTCCCTTTGTCTGCTGACTGGTATATTGGGCAGCTTTGTTTCAAAGTGAATACCTGACAAGAGAATAGAAATATTTTAAAATAGACACACACACACTTCAGTTGGCTGGAGGTTGTATATGCCTAAGAATGGGAAAGCTTCATTCATATGTCCAAGCAAGGACAAAGAAGAAAAGCAACAAGTGAGCTCCTGTGACCTTGATCATTAAATTCATTAAAATGCATTAGCATGCACAGGCCAACTTCTGTTTTGGAATACCTGGGAAACAAAGGCAGGTCCTCCAATTTGGTGAATATGCAATTATGAGGTCTCCACAATCTGAGGTTTGCTTTTAGAAGGCGAAGTGCCTTGATCCCAGCACTACTCTCGAAGGCAACGGGCTTTCTGGGAAAGACCCAAGTTGCAAAGCAGCAGCGCTGCGAGCTCACAATGGCAGTGTAACCAGAATGAATAACTGTTTGCCCTGCTCCATCCAAGGACGCTCTCCTGCTGCTGTCACAAACCTCGTATGTCACACATCACCTCTCTGCAGACCCGGTTCCCTAGGGTGGGCTGAAGGCTTCCACTGGCTTCTCTTGTGCAAGGAAGAAAAGGCAGACTCAGCAAGGGAAAGTCCTTCTTGGCTGCACCACTCCTAGACAGAGCTCTTGGAAGTTGCCTGCTTGGGTGACTTTTGGCGTTGGGCACTGTCCAAACTCAGGAGGTGGTGCTGGCCTCAAGTAACTTACTGATTCTCAATGAAAGGAGAAAGGAAGGCTGGAAGTGGCAAAAACTAAGCAGAGAGATCAAATTGTTAATGAATACACACTGGTGGTTCCATTGGATCTTAATAACCAACCAAACAGGCAGCTCTGGACTGGTTCCCTGCATGGTATCTGGGAGGAAGGAGCCACCACAGCCTGCTCAGAGAGCCTTGTTTCTCCAGCCTTGCCACGACCCCCGTTCCACCAGAAATAACCCAAATCTAACCAGAGATTCCTATCTAGGTCAACGCAATGCAGAAATGAGAGAGAGGAAAACCGTTAGTCGAGGCATTTCTGTGCCTCCTCCTGGCTTGTGCAGCCTGTGAGAGATTCAAGCCTTGATTTACAGCAACCACAGGGTGCTGATTATTGATCTGCAACCACCCCACCCCATTGGCTGCCACTGAGAGATCCAACCTACAGCAGTGATTCCCACACCCACGCAGCCTCTTCAACTGAGAACTGAGCCTGATGGGACACTGCCATTTTGAACCCATGTCTGTAGAGTCTAGTCCACCACCCTATTTCCAGCATGCACCATCATTGCTGATGCATGATGCATTGCTGGTGCATGATGCTCTTGATTTAACCACATAACATCCATGGATCCATGACTGGGATATCCAGATTGGGAGTCAAAGAAATGTTCCCTGGAAATCTCAAGACCCTCATAGCTCTTGGGAAACCCAAGGTACCGACTTTTCTGTTTGCTTGACTGAAGAAAAGAAAGAAATTATGCTAAAAGGAGACAAAGAGGTGGGGAAACTTTCAGTCTCACCACAGATACTGAGATTTGCTAGTGTTGTGGCAGCTTTGCACAATGTCATTCAGAGCTAGACACCAGTGTCTCAAATGTGGGGAATCCAGGTCACCAACAGGCTGCTCAAATATGACATATCTGAATTATTTTGACAGAGAGAGTACATTTAATTTTTGGTGGAGGGGCTGAGCAACACAACAGCCTGAGATGAGTAAAAGACTTTTTCCTAGGATTTTTCAAGGTATATTGCAAACTGTTTTTTCTCTCTGCAAAGTATAGAATCTGAGTCGAAGGTTTGCTCGACTGAGCTGACCAGAGAATCTATCACTCCATGTCTCTTTCAAACACTAGACACTGCCAAAACTGGAAGTATGTATTTGCCAGAGGCAAAGTGTTTGCAGCATTCAGCGATCAAGACTTCAGTCTCTGTGGCTTCAACAAGCTTCAGCGAGAGCTATCTGCCCATCAGCCCAAAATGCTTCTATCTGTTCTGACAAAAACAGTCATGTAATGAGAAAATGAAACTGGCAATTTTCCACATAAAACAAGAAAGCTTTGCAAATTTTTCTCCTCTGTCTTAAGTACACAATTTGGAAAGGCTTGTGCTCTCTATTGCTCATTTATCCACACTCTAGATAGATTTTAATGTCCTACTAATCTTTGAGGACAGTTAATGGAAAATAGGTGAGAATTTGACTGTGTGTTTGAAGGCTGAAAAGTGGATCTGATATAATATTACCTTTAAAATGGCAGCAGTTATTTGCAGCCTGGCTTGAGGTATCAGACATGCTGCTTTTGGTAGCAGGCTGGCTTGCATGTGAGCAACAAAGTCCAACTGCTCATGGGCAAAGATCCTGCTTAACTCCAGCAGAACCTGACACTGCATTAATGCATTGAGCACATCTGCAAGTTTCCATTTCTGCATGCTGGCTGCAGTTTGCTATCAGAAACTGACATTACATTTCTGAACTCAAGAAAAAAGACCTCCTGCTGACTAGGGAGCAGCCAAAGCAGTCCATGACTATGAGGAACATAAACTATGCTTTATCAAAGTCACATCTTGGGCTACAAGGAGAACTCAAGGAGGCTCAAACAATTAAAACTACCACTCAGTTTCTCCATACTAAGATTAAACATAAGCTAAAATCACATTTTTCCTACTTGCTTTAGGCTGTTTGACCCTTCTGTACTCAAGCAATTTCAGCATGGATGGACATAAGTTGTCATTTCACATTTCCAGGAAAGAGATCACGTTGCAGTTCCAAGCTACCAGAGATGTGTGTTTCACCATCCTTAAAATAGTAATACCCCAACTCCTCAGCTAAGGAGTATCAGAGTAAAGTCTGCCCTGGGATCTGTTGGGTATTTGTAGGCTGGAAAGGTGGCAGATCCATTTGTACTGAGGTGTGGTAGTGGAGAAAGGATTATGAATAGGGAAAATTCACAGGGTGCTTTTCCTTCTATTCATCAGGCTCATGGAAATAGGCCACTAGAAGGGAGGATGTAGGAAGAGGAACTAGGGATGTAAACAGTCATTTTAACCATTAAGGGACATTGTGCTATCTTGTGTTACGTGGATTATTTTACCTGGAACTACAGCTTATCCAAATTTGTAATTTACAGGAGCAATATGCAATCTGCCATTTTTCAAACAAGCGTGTTAACATACGTTGGAAATGGCTAGTTAGGCTCTGCAGACGTAAAGCACCTCCTGAACACTGCTGCTACATTTGTGGAATTTGATATCCCATCAGTACAACATACACCAGTTGACTTGATGGGATCGTGCTGTGATCCTCTGCCCCATTCCTGTCACCACTCATTGTGATCTTCTCCAGTTATTCCCTCAGTACATCAGGAACCTCAAGCTGTGTTAGAAGAGAAAGAAGAAAACAAGGTGTGTGCTTTCCCTTAATAAAGGTGGCAAAGCTCCCCGTTGTGAGTGCACGACAAGAGGTTTTGCTCCCTTATACAGTTGCTCCAGAGCTACAAGCAGTTCCCCTTCCCTGCTCGGTTGCTGCGGCAAAACAAGTCTCTTGATTGACTGCTCAATAAATGTGAACTTTTAAATGCTGGCTGATGACCTGGCACTTTCTTTCATCTACATGGTCTTCCTCCCCAAGTCAGCCCATGGCACAAGCAGGAATCCTGGCTGTGAATACTCTGAACTGCACCGTTTAGCTGGTAAGCACAAAAATCCAAAACATCACGACTACACAAAACCGGAAAGACGTGATCTTACAATAAGCTGAAACCACAGAAGCTAACAGGAAATGCAACCTAGACTACCAAGAGCCTAAGGTATTAGCTTTTTCTTTTAATCTTAACCAAAAATTAAAGGGAAGGAAATACTACAAATTTGATTTTCTCATACTGATTTGTGTGAAGGCAGTTACACTCATAGTGATGATCTAAATAGTTGTGATCTAAATCCGGCTTTAAACTGGAACAGGCTCCACAGCAGCAAGTTTGTGAAAAAGGTTTTTCTAATTACCCTTGTGCAAAACTACAGGGAGCATCACTAGTGTCCATGTGAAGACACCAACAAAGGATCCGTTTCAAGGAGATAAAAACATAGGCAAGAATATACCTATTTTGCCATCCCGCAGAAGTCAGCCACATGCGAGAGAACAAGTAATATTCATTGTAAAGAAAAGACAAAAGAACCCTGAACTGGGAGCTTTGCTCCCTTGCAGGTCAGCCAGAATTACCAGTCTCATTTTGAAGGCACCAACAGAGATCTGCCCTATCAAAACAAATGTTCAGAGCTTTCCCATCAGTATTACCGGTGCTGCTAAAATGGAAATTTTTCCAGGGAAAAATTGCTGTTGACAAATGAATGTGGAGGAACAGGACTACTGCTTGCTCCTGTGTTGTACTGCTAGCAGGAGATCTCTGTACAGATGCCTCTTAATTAGTCATCTGAAGACTTATAGCAATCACGTCACGCATATTGTTTGGCTGTAACTTCCACATTCCATTTAATGACAAGTGTTATTAACTAGACAGCTGAAGACAGAACAAGTTCTCTGCCTCTTGGTTTTCAAGCTGTAGTACAAGAGCATTTATTTCATATTGGGCTGTAAATCAAGATCAATCTTAGACTCAATGCCTTTCCATCAGTATTACCTCATCTTACCTCAGTTTTAATACCAGCAGTATTGTTTTATATCTTTTTTTTATAGTCCATTAATTTCAAAGTCCTATGGAACACTTTGCAGTAATTTTGTAGACTACATTAATTTATCATGGCAATAGCTAGGCTGGAGAATTGCAGATACTCTCCACTGAGCAAAAAGGGATGTTTTTGCTACTTGAGTCTTCTGGGATTTGAAAGATACTTTTTGCTCTTCTTTTTCAGCCCTAATACTGGCACAGTTATGCAAGGATGACAAGTTAACAGGAGCCAAGTATAAGAAACAGGCTGTATGTGTTCCCAAATGATTAGATAGGTTTACCATTTACTAGATAACCAGATAAAACCCAGTCTGACACTTCTTTCCTGCTACATATTGCATTATTTTTTAAAATCCCAGAAGACTTACTGCTGCCGTTTTATCAAACTACAGGTCCCATTTTGTCAAAAGGTACTGCTGGGGAATTAGCAGCCTGGAGGCAAAGCCTTCAATTAGGTCAAACCTAGGGCCAAAAAGCTTTCAAATTCTCAGAACAGTAAGAAACAATGGGATTTCAGTCTGAAGAAAAGCTTTTTTTGTTTCAACAGCTGAACTACTCACACTTGCTACCCCAAAGAATAACAGCCCCAACCTCACCTGTGTGGCGGCTCCCGCGCCAACACTGCGGTTGTGTGTTGGGCTGCTGAGAGGCCTTCTGTGTGGGGAAGGAATGCATTCCT
>NW_009953098.1:3996823-4017942 GCF_000747805.2 Chaetura pelagica | reverse complement strand
ATTCCTGCAGGCACATCTCTTCTCTAGGCTTGGAAGGGGACAATACATTTAGGGGACACTTTAGAAGAGCAGTTTGAAGTTTCTCCTAAGTGGTATCAGAAACTGGAGCACAGCTCTACGAGAGATGGAACAAACAGCCAAGGAAAGGCTGTTTGGATGTTCCTTCGCCTTTCAAAAATGAGACAATAAAAAGTATATTGACTAATACAGATCCATAAAAACAAGCCTCATTTGGAGTGAAAATATAACAAATCTAGTGACTCTGTCACTGAACCTGGGTGGAGAGAGAAGTCTTTATACAGCCAGAAGCAGAAATGTTTTGTAAAGCAGAAGAGTCTGGAAGGGAATATTTAATTTCTTTCCCACTTAGTTTTATCCTACCACTTGCATCTTTACCTACACAGCTACTCCACTATTCTTAGCATACATTAACTGGAATAGGAAGGTGGTTCATTGCAACATGTTATTTGTAGGCTTCCTTCCTCCTGGATCAGCAAGATGACTGGACCAGCATGCAGCTCTGGCTCCTACAGTATGCTCTCTCTGAACAGTACCTGTTACTTACAAAACAGTGGTACTGAAAACCCAAACATAGACCATCACCCCACTCTTGATGCCCTCATCCAGTATAAAGCTGTTGATATCCTGGCCTCAATGAAATATGTACTTTGGGACACTGACCTCAGCAGGGATGGAATTTCACTCTCTGCTTTTTCATTATTATTAACTACAGGAGTGAATTAAAAATACAGAGGATTTGGAGAAATTCTCTCCAGCAGAAAATACAATGCTTAAGTTACCTCTCAACTTGGTATAGATACCAGTTCCTCTCCGTCCTAGAAGCAATGTTAATCACACATTCATCACTGCAAATTGACAACATAAATGCTGACTTGTGCAAACAATGTTAGAGAAAATGGTGTTCTTGCTGCAGCAGTGAATTACACAGCCTTTCAAGTTTTCTACACATCTCAGTTTTACGTAAACTCTAATTTCCAAGCCTTTGTTCTGCCTTTAAAGGTCACACAGTTGAAAGCCATGAAGCATAGCATGTGTTCCCACTGATATTAAAACACTGTTTACTAAATCATGCATATAAATGTAAAGAAGAAAATGTAACCTACTGTGTTAATAAGAGGTGATTTATCAGACAACACTGTTCCAAGTATCAACATGTGGAATGTAAAAAACTGATCTTAATCACACAATGTGATTTTTTGGTTGTTTTTTGAAGTAAGGTCTCCACATTGCCATGCAATCACACAAACTTCTGATGACACCGTATTTGACTGATTAAACTCTTAATCTTGCCAGTGCTTAACTTCAGGAATACAAGCGGTCTTTTTAGATTCAAGCCTATGATTGCACATTTGCAAGATCAGGATTTCATTTGCATATTCAAATTGCAAAACTGCATCTTCCCTTTGTCTGCGTAAGGCCAACTGTAGCACTCCAAATGCTAAACAACCACTGTAGAGTTGGGCAGTATTTTTAGCATCTCTATGGTGCACTTCTATCTTTAGCTGCTGTGTTCACAAACATCCCACAGGACACTGCAGAGCTAACATAGCTTGGAGTCTTCACCACATTCAATTTTTTTCCCAAAACATGGGGAAAGCAGACTGTACAACAGGCCAGTTCAGGACCTGCCAAAGTTGCCTTTGATGCAGTATCTTGAGCACAGTAGAACTATAATGAAGCAGTAAAACATTAAAACATGAGAGCAGAATGTGGTGATGGAGGTTGCCGTGACTTCCTCCAGGGAAAATACATCTCTATGCTCCTAGTTTGCACTGTGTACATAAATCAAGGAGGACTGTGAAGGACTTCTGCATGTTGTTTCCTAGCAGGATGTGCCCATGGGTTCATGGCAAATTTCTGGTCAAAGCTTAACCCTGCAAGAGAAGTTAATAACTGAACTTGCCAAATCATCACAATTTCTAAATCCAACTGTGCCTTGTTTTTACAAAGAGGCATCTTAAACCAGTGAGCCATTTTATTAGACTCATGCTCATGTAACAAAAACATGTGTTAGCTCTTGAGTGCCAAGTATCATCCTGGAGGGCTACCAATCCCTGTTACAGATTTTGTAGCCAGACTGCAGCTATCTGTCATAACAGAGGAGGTAGTTTTGAACACACAGAATGAAGCGTGCTGCTCGGTTCAGGAATACTTGATGTGGTCCTGCTCTCCTTGTGAAACTGCAGGAAGCATGTACTGCTGGGGGAAGAGAAGGGCTTGAAACTTACTGCTGACTATAGTGGGACTATCTCATGGAAGCCTCCAGGAAGGCTGAAGCATGGCCCCAAGCTGTCTCCTTCATTCCTACAGGAACTTTTGAAAATAGCTGCAGCACCACCAGTTCCATCACACATCTATAGGAGCTGGGTCAAGTCTGAGTACACAGGAAATGTCTTTAGAGTCATCGGTGTTAGGCATGTCAAAACTAAAAGTTTACCACAAAGAGAGAGAAAACTCATAATGGGAATTGAAGTATTAATCAGATGATTGACCTTTGAAGCTTCAAATCTGAAATGCTTTCCACACTGAGCTAGAGTTGCATATGGAGACAAAAGCCTCCAATATCTTGATCTAGAGGGAAAGCACTGATGGAATCCCATATATCCTGTTAATGGGGAAGGGAATTATGTAAAGGAACTATTTTTTTTTCATTAAGTGCCTTAGCTGAGGTTTGCAGATGAGCCTAGACACTTGTCTCCAATTTAATTTCAAGGGGACAAGATAAACCTTAGAAAACCTTAGACCTTGTGAGTGCTTCACAAATGGGCTCCTCGTTTCCCCATTTACACTTATCTTCTCTCCCATTACCACATGCTATCAAACACTGTTACTAAAATCTTTAAATGATAATGAGACTTTCCAAACAAACTGTTCATTCACTTTCTTTGCTCTTCCACTGGCATGGCCATTTGTCTGGGAGGTGTGAGAACTGGAGAAACAGCATCAGGGCAAGGAGGTTGTCCCCTATCTCTGTGGCAGCACCAGTGCAAGACTGAGATGTGCAGGAGGCTGTGGGCAGGCAGCAGCATGTACTGTGCACTAGGTCTACAACACACATCTGCAGGTTTTCTTTCTTTTTTTTTTTGGTCAGAGCTTCAATGCCCTTAAAAACATAGCACGTGTTCAACCAAGAGTATCACAGTTATTCATTCAAAGTGTTCACATTATGTAACATGAGCATCAGGTTAAGAAAAGGAAAAAAAAAACAAATGCAGCTACTGTGGTTTTTTTCTAAGCCTTTTCTTTCAGGACTCAGTTTTTAAATGAGTAGGGGCTTCCCCTCTACCCAGGATGTGAAGCTGACATCCTGGTGTATGGTCCTCATCCTACTAAGGGCTCCTCAGCTGAGAACTGTGGGTTGCAAGACTCAGCCATTACTAAGAAACAATGATATTCCAGGAAAATTCACTGCATACTTTCAAACATCACCAGTAAATTACCCTCCCATTTGCTAATACAGACACGGTGTCTGGAGTTGAGTAAACACATTCTTGAAAGGTCAGAACACTTAAAACTGTATGTACCTAGTTTAGGATGAAAAAAACTGTTGTTGCCTTTTAGTTATGACATTTCAGTTTACCCACAAGAATTACACTACTTCCCCTAAAAGCTTTCAAGCCCAAGAACATGCTTTTCTCCCAGCATTGGAAGATGCAGATAAAATTCTTTTTCTGTATTAATTTATCAGAGCCATGACTGAACCCGGTGATTTGCCAAGGTTACAGCTATTCCTTCCCAAAGGGCTCCAGCCACCAGCACACACACATGGGGAAGCTCTCAAGGAGAAGGGGATGGAGGAACCCAAACTGCCCAGTCAGCCACTCATGGCGAGTCACTGCCCAGCTGAGCCACACGTGGCCATTCACACCACACTCTGCAAACCTGAAGGAACTATGACATCTCCTAAAATACAGAGCTGGAGGGCAGGTAGCTCTTAATTTTTTTTTCTGAAATAATGGGAAGAACTTCCTCTTTCGCTTACATGGTCTAGCAAGGGTATAACTGCTGTAACGATCAGGAAACAACTGTCATGGATGGCACTACAGACTGTTACTGGGGAGCAGCAAGGACCTTGCAAACTGGGGACAAAAGTTCGATTTGCTGGAAGTGCAAATCTATCACTAAACACAGAGGTGTGTCCATCTTCAAGTTTCAGTGCATTATGGGAGTGGGAGCACCAGTTTAACCTTAGCCCAAAGAGGTGAGGCTCACTTCAACAGAGCAGCCTGAGGTCACTTCATCCTTTTAGACCCTCTTCCCTGGGGCTCAGCCAAGGCTGCACTGAGCCAGCTCTGGGACTGATTAGCACGGGTGACCACTGTGTTCATGGGACCCACCATCCTAGGCTACACTGGGACACTACAGGTGCTGTAGTCTCAACAATCTCAAGCTGAATTGGACTGAGAGAAACTCCCCTTAGCTTATTCAGTGCTGGTGAAGAGGGACATCTCAGGCATGGTAAGATGACTGTCCTTTATACTATGAAATGACAGCCCCAAATGGAAGTTGCTGAGCTCCAGCTGAGCAAATGCAGTGGAGAACGGAACGTTAGCCACAAGGAGTGAGCAAAACCATTTGATTTCATATTGGCATACGGGCTGTCAGGTCCTGCTTGCTAGAAGGGAACACAACTTCTTTCAATGGACTAACTTGAGCACTTCCAAGTGCTAACCATGGTTGCAACTCCTCACCTTCTCCCTGACAGCTGTGCAAAGCTCCTGCCAGTTTAGCTTTGGTCCTTGACAGTATTTCCTGTGTGCATTGTGAGCACTGATAAGCATTTCATAAGTCTCCCATTCCCAAGTTCCTAACAGTGAGCCAACTTCTCTTCTGAATAAAATCTTCAGTGAAGTCCCTCCTGGTGCCCACCAGCACTGCTGGTACCACCCTGTGCATGCTGCCTGTGCAGCCCAGCACATCTCATCCCGCCGCTGTGGTTGCTTTGGAGGAAGAGAGCTCAAGTTCTTCAAAACACCCTATTTCCTATTGAAGTTGTTTGTGGGGACTGCAAAGAAACCTGCACCTGGTTTCCTGTGCTTCAGTCACTAGATTTGCCAGACATGATATAGGAAATGGGCTTGAAACGTCAACCTTACGTATTGTAGCAAATCTTCCCCTTCCCTCCATGCCACGTCTGTGCAGCACACCAAGACCTGACCTTGCACTTTTTAGTGCAGCCTTTCTTACACAAACATTTGAGTCAGATCTAGAATCAAAAACAAATAAAAACCCAAACACATTACCTAATCATTTTTTAATGAAGGCTAACATCCTCTTTCATCCCTATGTGTATTGAAATCTGAAATAAACTGTACATTTCTAACTGTATGAGGTTTTTTAAGATCAGCAAAAAATTCAAAAACTCAACCTATTTTTTCATCCTTCTGGTACCAATGTAAATACTGTTAAAGAAATTATAATCCTGGAGCTCTGTACAGATGTGAGAGGTGCTGATGCACAAAAAAGGTGTACTATGATTAAGCACACGAGTTAGAAGGCTTCAGGTGTTATATTTCTCCTTCTCCCTCTTACAGTCATCTTCATTTTGCTTCCATTAAAAAAACAATCCAGAAAACCAACAAAGACCTAGTCCTTCACCTTTCTTCTTTGTGCTGTCACTTAGGCAATGGATATAAAATAGTACTTTTCTAACCTGGCAGCATTTTATATTCACTTTATCCAGGTGTAAATGACAACATAAGGAGTAAGGATGTGGAATTAGGTACAGCATGTATTTCTGTAGTAAAACTATCTCTCTTGTCCTCTTGAGCATCTTAAATTGAAATACAATTTTCCTCTTTTGTTTCCCCATTAACTATGTGTCAAGTGTATCTTTAAAGGAAAAATGAACCACAATTTATCAGTCCTCCAATAAAATAAAAAACCCTCCTTCTTCCTGGATTAGTCCTTTCTCTTTACAATAGCTGTCTTACCTTTTTGTGGCTTCTATTTACTGCCAAGCACACTTGCCTTATAATATCACTGTATCATTTATGATACAACCTTTTGAATGCGGGACACAAAACTGAACCGTGAGGCAGGAGCTTATGGGCTGCCTGGCCATGAGCTGCACTGATGGCAAAGTACAAGGCCCTGATTCCTCAACCTAGAAAAGAAAATCTTGTTCCCTGCAAGAACAGCAGCATGAGCCCATCAGACACCGTGTCACCACACTTGGTCTCCAACTGGTTGCACAAGTCAAGGTTTTGCTGGGCAGTCAGTGCCTCCCACTCCCAGGACTCTGCTGGGCTCTGCCAGGAGGGTGCCTCTCACAGCTCTTGCACAACAACTCTGAAAACCACCAGCTCATCAGGACTGCCCAGTTAATTACACCAAAATGGAGCTGAAATGGGATTCCTAGGCAGCTCTTGTATTGCCATGGTCTGGATCTCTCATTGCCACATACGAGTTTGGGGTTTCTGAAAAGGGTTGAACTTATTTTTTCCCTCCAAAAAAGCTCATGGATTGAAAAGGAGGGAAGGAAAATTAACCTCAAGTGCATTTCCTTTATTTGCTAAAGTTTTTTGTGCTTAATTCTAAGGATAATCCAAGAAAAAGGAGGAATTTTTGTTACCCCTTAAAAAAGTGTTTATGTTTGTGGCCATATGAGAAAGCAGCAGCCTTCACCAGCATGTAACACATTCCTGGCCTCAAAGCACACAGCTGTCAAAGTACTAAATACTTTTAATAGGAACTTGGTCCATTAACAGCTGAAACATCAAATAATCATACGAGAACAGCAAACAACCACAGGAAGAGCTGTTGTCTTTCCATACTGAACAAAAAGCTATTTACAGTAAGAGAAATAATGTGACATCTAATGCTGCATTACCTCCCTCTCCAATACATTTGCACAAAACGTTCCTTTGATTCCCAATATAAATTTAAAGAAGGAAAACTTGCCTTTTTCTCTGCTTGTTTGTGCCTGGGTGCTCCTTTGTGTAGATATCCTCCCAAGACCCATTTTGACACATTCCAGTACCAACTGCAGATCTCATTGGGTCCAGACTCTCTGCTGCCTCATGCATCAAACATATTTCTGTTTGGGTATCTCAGTGCTTGTCAGTAATATTTTTAAAAATAAAAGCAAGGTTGGTGTTTTTCTCTCTGGAATCTGCCTTTGTGCTACTTTAGATGCAGAACCATCTCTTTTCTGTTTTATAACTGGACCTGGGCTGCTGAAACAACTGGCAACTTTTCAGCTGATTCAGCAGGCATTTCTCTGCATCTCTATGCACAGGTCTTGTGAGAATGAAATGATGGCCACATCTTTTATAATGATACCAGCCCTTATTCTCACCTTCTGCATATGAAGACATTTTATTGTTGCCACGCTCACGATATTTCACTTGTTTCAAACCCCATGTGCAACACAAAGAACTGCACTACATGGAAGAGAAACCAGGTGTCTAACACAAATATTTATAATTCCAAAGCTTTAGACAACAATCGAGAGAAACCTGCATCAACTGCAGTGCAAGTTCTGCCGTGCTATTCAAAGGGGGCCCTGAAGGTGCAATTTGCATTTAATGTTTCTGCCCTTAGCTCAAGCTTCAGGTGAAACAAAAAACCCCACAAACTCCTCATTAGAGAAGTGAAATAAACTGAAGGTGAAGTCTGAGCAGCCCTACTCGGTGCAGAAAGAACCACGCTCACTTGACAGGCAGGAGGATGCTAGATGAAGATTTTATTTCTGTAGTTTTATGTCTCAGAAAGGATCAATCCCCCACATTTTAAGTATGTTCATGAAGGAATTCCAAACCACACTAAATCTGTGTGCAATGCTTTCCTCAAATCTTTTGCCTTCCACATATAGGACAGCTGCTTTCCAGCCACAGCACTGGGTGACAGAAATGGGCTGCTCTGATTTATAACCGAGGTGTTTAAAATCAGGCAATCTAATTATTGACTTGATAGTCCATGTCTGCAGTCAGCAAAATTTAAAAAAATGCAAAATATTGACAAGATCAGACAAATACATAATGAGAGAGTTATTAAAATGCAAATTGCCTGCCTTCTGGTACTGCTGCGGTGTATGGCACAGGACCCCAGAGCCCGCATCTAGCCCCTGCCTCCCCCTATCTCTGTGGTGGTGAGGAGAGAGAAATGGAGCTGGGGAAAAGGAATGGGCAGAGCTCTCACAGGACAGCTGGATGGGCCCCCAAATTACAGGGGCCTCCAAAGACAGACAGTGACTGCATGGGAACGGGGGGCACTGCAATGCATATGGAAGAGGTGGCCCCCCACTCACTGGATCCCGGACCTTCATGGGATCTCAGAAAGGCCCTGGCCACAGGGAAAAGCCCATCACCAGCAGTTCAGGGTCAGGTCCGTTTAGGAGAAGAGGCAGAAGGGGAGATTTTTTGCAAGTTATTGAAACTTGACATCGAAATTCACAGAAGGCACTGCATTAAGATTTATTAAAAACAAAACAAGTCCAGAGAACTGATGTGATGGAAATGCTCTCTTTCCAACCTGCTCTAGGATGCTTGGACCAGGCTGTAAGAAGAGAAAGTCCAGTGCCCTGATTCAGTTTGAGAAGTCCTAGCTGGAAGGTGAAAGAGGGTATCATTATAAACCCCATAATTCCCTCCTTTCTCATCTCTGCCCCCAACTTTTTCCTTCTCATTTAAATAGCCTTATAATCCTGTGGACTGTCTAGCATATGCTTTATTATTTCCCTTTGCAGACACATTCTTGTAAGTCTGAGAGCTGTGTATGTGTCTGGATGTCTGTAATAGAACAAGTAAAATAACACCATCCCCAGCTGTGGGCTGGATAATCTAAGCCCCCACCAGAAGAAAACTTTCATGGACGTTATACATTTTTTGCAACACATTTCAGTCATGTTAATATTGCTGTAACAACCTCTAAAAACGATGCCAATATAGATGGTGACTCTCAATTAACAGGCAAATACTAACGGGGAGGTTAAATGCTAATTTTACCTGGCATTTAGCCTAAGAACTTATGCCATCTTCTATTTTAAACTGTAGCCATCGCACTTTGTGCTGCGCTGCCGTCCGTCCTTAGTCAGTATTACGTGAATCACAGTAACTCCTTGCCAGGCAGACAGGGTCGTGAGCGTTGCTGGTAGATACCTGCCCAAAACCAGAAGAAAAGATGGTCCCTGCTCCCAAGAGCTGGCTGTAACTCTGAATCAAAGTTTTATCAACACTTGGAAGGGACATCTGGTGCAGGGTGCTAAAGTGATGGTTCAGACAGATGGATGTAGCTACGTGGTGCTCCTGAAATTGCATCAAGAGGAAAAGGACTCTGCAGTGATACAGTGTCTTCTGAACATTGGCCCTTTCCAGTTCCTGGCTAGGAGTGTCCACAAGCAGTGTGGAGTCAGGCAGTCAAAAGGCTGCTGAGCCTCCCTGGCCGTTACTGAGCAGCACTGATACAAAGCCAGTTCTTTATCTCATCTTTCAAATAAATAAAATCCAAAATAGATGGAGCTTAACACAGACAGATAACCACAAAGGTACAGGAACAAACTGAAAAATACCGCCACATACTTGAAGCTACAGCCAGTACTGTGGTAAAGCTGTATTGAATTTGCAGAGAAATTAGATGCCTCGTTAGCTGTGGATAGATGCACAACAGCCCAAATTTAAACTTCCTCCTTTTCCCAGCTCACAACAGTCATTACAAATCATGCAGCTGAATGAAAGCTGAAAAAGCACTTGGAGCTCGGCAGTTTTGCTGTGGTGAGTCCAATAATAAACGAGGGAAGCAGGGTGGCAGCACTGATAATCTTTGTATCAAAAATACATTTTCTGCAAAGCAACTTACTGTTGTTCATATGTAAAACACATCATGCTGCTAGGAGGGAATGAACTGTCCTGCATGTAATAGATAGTAATTTTATTACAGATTCCCCCGATTGTGACTCAAAAAACAAACATTCCATACATCCTTTCTTTTTAAGAAATGCACAAGACACACAACATGTCTGGATTATGTTATGCTGCTCTAGACAGTGGTTTGAAATGCAGTGTTGGAGGGATATTTCTACTGTGCAGTATCACACATAAATTATTAACAGAAGTTAGGGAATGAAAGCAGAGCAAAGCTTCATCTGTCCAACTAAAGTCAGTTCCTGCAACACGCTGAGCATCATCCCCCTGTTCCCAAGTCAAATGGGCTGGAGGCAGCACAGTACCCAGGAGCCCTGGTCCCAACGGTATCTCTTCCTGGTTTTCCCATCTTTCTTCCTGAAGCAATTAAAAAACCCTCAAGGCTTCTTGGCAGACCAATTTTTTCTCTCCTCTCAGTCCCTCTAAAGTGACAATAGTTAGGTGGGGTTTAGTTTTTTAAGTGCTCAGTCTTTTTCCTAAAGCTAAAAATGTTTGGATAGATGTGAGCAGCCTTGACCACGTGCAGGAAAATCTAGTCCGTTGCTTATCAGCCGATTTGGCTTCACACCAAGAGTAACACACTGCTATTAAAGGGCCAACACGGTGTGAAAAAGGAGCTGTTCTACTAGAATACACCCCGTTAATTCTGCTTGAGCTGACATTCTCCTAGGACAACAGCTCAAAATGTATTTAGACTATTGTACTAAGCGTGGCAGGGAAGGGAGCAGCAGGCTGGTTTCTCTCTGGTGTCACTAAACAGACAGGCCAATAGATAAATAAATAAGATCTCTTGAAAATCAAATGTGGGACAAACTCTCACAGCATCATCTCTCACCAAAAGATGATGTCAGGTTTCAAACAAAAATCCCCACCACTGTAGCAGGAAAGAAAACAAACAAAACCCCCAAAACCAACAACAACAACAACACCCAAACCAAAAACAACCAACACTGAGAAGTCAAAAATTCCAGACTCGCTGCACTTACTGTAATTGTCCTTTATGCAAAGAGCCCTCTAGTTATGTGAAATGACATTACCTCCCAGCCCCAGGCTCCCCGCACCAGGCGCAGGAAGGAAGCAGACACACATCTCTTTAAGAGCCGTTTCCTCTCTGCTCTATTAATTTCGGAGATTAAGCAAGCCACTCCTTTGTGGCATAATAGAGCAAGATAGAGCCATTGTGTTTGCTGAGAGTCCTGCTCGCTGTTTTTCTGCCGCTGAGTGGGGTGGGGGGGGATATGCCTTAGCAACTTCATTCTCAGATGAAAAGTCAGAAAAATGCTACGAGCTCTAAAGCCCCCCTTATTCTTAAATGCCAATTTCAGCACATCAGAAGCCAGCAGCACCAATCCTCTCCCCCGCCCCAGATGAGGATTTTCCTGTCTCACTGACACAGTTCAGGATGGGAAAAAACCCCAGTCGCATCAGATGAGGAAATCACTTTTCAAAGGCCCCGAATCAACAGGACTGACTCAATCAGGGTTTTCTTGCCTGGACACAAACACCCCACCCTCCTGTCCCTCTGCACAGTGTTGAAGCTGAGGCACTACATTTACCATCATTTTTTCTCTTTTCTTCTTTTAAAAATTTATACATCCTTTTTGCTCTTTTTCTGTCACAGCACAAAATCCCTTCAGCTTGTACCAGATGCCTGCTGACCTTTAATAATACAGAGGCCGCCACCTCTGCGTTTCAAAGACTATCAACACATCTGATGTTGGAGCCTGGGATTAGAGGGGCTACCAAAGTGACCACCAGCTGACCAGAGCCTCAGCTATTCCTGAAGTGTTTTTGAAGGAAGAAGAGAGAAGCAGGAGAGAATTCAGCCAATGCCAGAGCAAGCTGGGCTCCCCACTCTCAGCCTGGGCTTTCAAATTTCCTTCTAAAGCTCATGCAGATGATTTATCCTAAACTTTGCAGGTTTTTTTCCAGACTGCTAAGCAAACGAGGCTGGAAACACAGGACCTTTTTGGAGTCAACTGCAATAGGAAATGCCACTTAGCGGGGGCGCACAAAGCTGCAGAATCCTTGAGCCTAGTTCACATTTTTTATAGTGTGTAAACATGGCTGTTACTAAACAGAAATGCCATCAGCAGCGAATGGATTTCTTTAGGGGGAGAAGGAGAAAGATACCACACGCTCAGAGCTTTCGAGCATCAGAAGCAGAGGAGAAAGAGTGATCTCCTGGCGGAAGCAAGAGCGTGCGAGCCAGAACACTGTTTCTACTGTACCTTCCCTTGCAACACTGAGTCAGGAACACAAAACTCATCCAGATAAAACTATTTGTCTATTCAGCAGCTTTCTTTTCATGAGCTGCTTCATCTTTGCAAGCTGCCCCTCTCCCCCCCTTCCTAGTCGCCAACTGAAAACTTCATAAAGAAAAGGAGAAAGGAGTCGGTCAGACAAAGGCCTGATTCTCTGCAAGAGGAGGGCATGCACACCAGAACACACAGTCACGGTGTTTTGGGCACGGTGCTGGCAAATTACTCTGCCAATAGTTGTAGGAGTCTGCTCCCCAGGCTCCACTTCACGTTTTGGGACCTGACAATAATGAAAGAGGAGGGAGCTGCAGCTCTTGCACCCTCAGTGCTGGCGGCCTGGATGTGTTTCTGGCCAATGCTGCTGGCTGGGTTCTTGCAATCTCTGTACCTTCTCCCACCAGCTAAGCGGGACAAGTTCCTCAAAAAGTTTTCCCTGCTTGTTGCTGATGGAAATCTTAACTCACTCCAGACATTTTTCTTCTGGGGCAGCCCTTTGCAAAAGTGGTGGGCTTTAAAAAAATATATTTTTTACTACTAAACAGAAATACTTTTCTGATGTACAAATGTACATCACCAGTTCACATTGCAGAGGTGACTCAACAACATTTAGATGCCAACATGTCGTTACTTCTGGACAGCGCAGGATGTGATTCAGCAACTTCAGGCTAGCAATGTATCCTTTGCATCCTCTAGACTCCTTTTTTCTTAATAAATGAAAATTATTTTTAGTAATTTTTAGTCTTTTTTTATTGCAGTCACTAATGATCCAACATCACACATGCCTCTTACCCCTCTCCTCCAGCATTCACAAAACCCATGAGGAATCTTAGTATCGTCACACATCAATAACACTAAATAAATTCTGTGCTAGCAATCACATCAGTTTTAGCCTCTGAAAAGCTTTCTTCCCTGTATTACCAGAATTTCGCCCAAAAAGGCAGCCCCCACCACAGCTGTCTGACACTAACAGCTGGAAGCAGCTTCTCTGGTGCTCTGTTCTCTCAGGACTGTGCCAGAGCAGGACAGATGAGCTGCCTCTGGCTGATGGACCCTGCTCCCTGGGCAGAGCTTGGAAAAACACTATCATCTTCCACCCCCATACATGGGCTGCTAGGGAAAAGGAGAGATAAGGTGATTGCAAAATGCAGGTGAAACACTCTTTTTTATTTTTTTTTTTTTTACTGTGTTCCCTGTGAGGCATAGAAGGGAACTGGTGGCACTTGAAAATAATAACCTATGAAGCTAAGCAAGCAGGAGCCCGGTTGGCAGTGATGAGAGGGTGCACAAGGAGGCTGGTGGGGATGTGCCCAGTGCTGGGATGTGCTCCTTAGCATCTTCTCTAAAGCAGTTTTGAGTGTCTTTGTGCAAGTGCATGAAAGCAGAAGTTTTTACCTTTGCACAGTGCTTTGTATCAGGGCTGGTGGCAGGGAAGCAAACTACCTGAGCAGTCTTGGAAGATCTAACAGGCAGAATTTATTAGTTTTAATATTAAAATATTTTTTAAAAATCTACCCTGATAATAAACTCTGAGGCTTTGAGCCACTGGAGAAAGACACAAGGATTTTTTTAAGATGTAATTTTGGAGTTTAGAAGCCCAGAATAAGTGGCAATATTAAAATCATCAGTCAAAGCAACCCTGTCTCCAACTCATAAACCTTTCTTCACATTTTCTATAAAGGAAAATCGTATTCTTATATTGCCTTTATGCCAAACCAAATAAAGGAAACAAGCTTGTTCCTTGCCCCTCACTTCACCAAGGGACAGGCAGAGAGGTGTCTCCACAAGGCCATCCTTGTGCCTCGGTGTAGCTCCCTGTACAGAAGGGACTTTGTGCCACTTCTGGGAATTAAGTGGAATTTGGTGACAGGGAAGGTCTGGACCAGAAGCTTCCATTAGAGATATTATCATGCTTATTGGAAGGTGTTTTGGCTCCCAAATCTGGAAAATAACCAACCATCTGCTTACACCTTACCTGTACAGCAGATCTGTACCAGATTAGCTGAATGCGTGAACTTGAGCTGTTACTATAAGAATATTTTTTCTAAAGTATAATAATGGCCTATGAGCTTTCCTTTGAATCGGTTCCTAACGGAGGTGAATACAATGAAAAGGAGTGTTTTTACCCAGCCTGTCTAAATCACAGCACACACCAGCTGAGAATCATTCTAACTACCTTGTTCAGATAAGACCTGAATTCCCTTTATTTCAAATCCGTCCAGAACATAAACAATTTACCTTTCAGATGTCTTAAATCTCAGCTCTACCATCCAATAGTTACTGTCAGCTAGGGTAACAGCAAAATACAATACAAAGAAACTGCATGAAAAGAGCTCGGTGCACTTGTTAAAAAAAGGAAAAAAACCCAACACCTTAAATTAATCACAGAATAATTGCTTCAAAATTTCGTAGTTGAGAAAAAATTAGCAACCTTTCTTTGCACAAAGAAATACCCTTCTAATGCTTTGCAAGAAACAAAAGCAGGCACAAGGAATTACAGTGATAAGCTAAAAACTGTTCAACTCTAAAAACAGATTGTAAAGCGAAGGGGAAAACTCCCAGGGAAAGCTGAGAATAAGGTTCCTTAATCTTACACTCAAGAGCTGTAAATGTGCAAGCTCAATACCTCACAACCCTTTTTGAGTAAATAAAGGGTGAAAAAGTTCTTTCTTTAGCGTGACTGAATTCCTTTCCAATGTGACCTCAACATGCCATTCCTCTATCTTTATCTGCCGACACAGCAGAGCTGTTGACCTTTCACCAACGACCTGCACAATCAATAAACAGCCGACAAACTATCTCAACAGAAATGCTCCACGGACAAGTTTCTCCTCACTCTCTACGTTGCCAAGCTCTGCCATGGCTGAGCTTTTCCTCAGACCCTCAGCTGTGCATCAGGGTGACTTAACAAACAACACAGGGCTCAGAAATACATTTTCTCGGGCATTCCCTATCCAAACATATTAAACCTTTAAGTGGTTTTGCTGTTGTTTGCAGTCCCACAAACTGCTTTCATGTTATATGTAGGACCTACAAGATCTCTGCCTCATGCTAAGCACTTCATGTTGACTTCCAAGGACAGAATCCAAACCTGTGTAACTCAAATACACACAAACTGTTGGAGAGTAAGACAGCAACTCTAGAAAATAAAAAATCTTATTAAAGACTTGTCCAAACACCAAACGGCAAACTCTCATCTTAAACAAAGTCATTAAACAAAGAAACTAACACAATCAATTACAGATGCCTGCAGTAAGAAAAAAAATCAAGGCAGGTCAGAAAATACTAGTGTTATTATGGATGTCTTCAGAGGACTTCTAATGCTATAAATTCATTTGTACTATTACACTACGTCAGAAAGGATCTAATTTAACATTTCTATCAACATGATTTAAGAAAGCACTGAATGTATGTCCACTCAAACAGATCCATATTTTAAAGGTGTTACAAAACAGGGAGACATTAAAGTGCTGTGATGTGATTTCCTGGGGTACAGAAAAGAGAACAGTAATTCCCTGTAGTGCTTACAGCAAATATCAAGATCTGGGAAGCCAAAAGAATGAAAAGTATTAGAGATCAGCCATAAGCAGAAATGAAACTAATTTCTCCACTGAATCTTTATCAAGCTGAGTGAACACAAAGGTAAAGCAGAGGTGCAAGTACTGAAAAGGAACTTCAGATTATTAAAATTGAAAGAATTATAGTTAAAGAACTTATTCCCATGACATTTAAAATGCTTGACAGAGATGGAGTGTCTCTCTCTACACACACACACATATATAAACCTTTCTTGGTGTAGATATGTATTTATACCAAAAAAAAACCTAAGGAACATTTGAAATTACTTTTAAATGTTAATAGTATTTGCTGATGTAAGTTGAAATTTCAAGACCAAATAAGCTAAAATTTGTTTGGAATACTTCTTTCTTATGTGCTCCACATACTCCAGGAGACTGATTTATTGTTTCTTTCCTCACCATTTAAAAAAAAATTGTAGGATGATTATAACTGTTTTGAATTTTTCTGTTAAATTAGTAATGTAAATCTGTACTAAGTGGAGCATGACATGACATTCTTTTATACATACTTTTTTTCAGTCTAACTTGAAAGTAGACTGAAAATGTTGTTTGTGCATTTTTAGGACCCACTAATGACAAAGATCAGCTCTTTAAAGGGTAATGGAAGCAAAATTTTAGTAAAAGTGATCAAGTGATTAACCTGCTCATTATAGAAGAGAGAGTGTTTGCATTATTACCTGCACAGCAGAGAGCTGAAATGCATGCAGCAGCTCCAATCTGTTTATTCTTAATATAAGCAAGTAAGCATGGTACAAATCACAGTATTTAACAGAATGCATTGATAGATCAATACAAAATTCCACTGAACTTCAACTTTGAGCAGACAAGAGCTATTGAAGCCTTTGAGTAATAAAGTCTTTCTCATTCGGGGCCAGATCTTACACAGCCTGATCCTCCAAGCAGAATTTCACAGGCAGGAGCCCCTGTTTTTCTCCAGCACTTAGGCTGCTTTCTTCCACGGTCAGGGTACTGGCAAGAGCCACCAAGGGCTCTGCAAGCACAAAGGAGTCACCTGCACTAAGCCCCAGGTATTTCTGAGGCACCTACTAGTAACTTGGTGAAGTGAAAGAATACACACTTCAGATTTCCAAGTGTTGCAGGTATTTCTCAGTGTGAGAGTCAAACCTCCTGTTCAGGATGGCTTCAGGAAACTGGCAGATTGCCAGCCACGGGTGCCTGCAGCCCACCGCCAGCAAATACAGCTTCCAGAGAAGCCGGGCATCCCTCTGGGCTGGTTTGTCAGTGCAGGACTCGGGCGTCAAGGCAGGATGCTGGGTCAGGAAAGGGTGGTGTGACCCCGCCGGATGAAGCAGAGATGCACCCAGGAGCCCTTGGCTACCAGCCATGGTCCTCACCTGACTCACGCTGTGACCGAGGCCACATCACCCCACAGTGCTCTGCCAAGGGGCACGAGCAGTGGCTTATACCAAGGAAGAAAATGCAAGCCCACCTTCTTTCCCCCCCCCTCCCCAAACATGCAGAATGCCCTTGAGATCTCAGCACTCTCCAGGTCACAGCTAGGTGGGAATACTTGAGCTATGCTGGGATTTTGGTGGGTTTTCATTTATTTTTTTTTCTTTTAATCTAGATGGAATGAATTGAAAGTGCTGCTTAAGAAGAAAACAAGAATGCAAAACTGTAGAAGAACCGTAAGTAGGTACATTAATAAACAGGCTCCTAATTTCTTATCTTTGATGGTATTCAGTACTATTTTAAATATTCTCAAAAGAATCACAAACACACAGAAGGTCATATATAAAATCCCTGATGAAGCAATTTATTGCTAAATTAAAGCTGAAACTAGGTAAGCCCAACTCTTGGGATCTTGGGTATTTTCAAAGACTAGAATAGAATCAACATTACCCAAGAACCCCGTGTTTTTCAGATTTTTAAATATTTATTTCCTAAATTAAATAGAGTAGGTTTAGCTGGTTCTTACAGCTTAGCAGGAAACAATTTAATTTCTAAACCAATTGTATATTGACAGTTGGCAACAATGGTTTTACTTTATAAAAAGAGAATGGGAAAATAGTTGTGCATTTCTGAAAAGCGTCCAGAAAATTTCCTTTGAGAACACATTCAGTGAAAAGTATACAAACAGGCACTAAACATGAATGTAATTTAATAAACATCCAGTCAGCTATATGGTGTGATAAATAGGTAAAAAGAATGTAATACAAGCATTTAGCTTTCAGCTTCCAAAGGAGCTGGAAGCTAAAACAATAATACTTTCATTAGACTCTCCTGCCTGGCATCAAGAGCCAATTTCTAACTATTAATATGGATTTCTATTACCTGCCTTGTGAATACTGTTAACCCATTTATCAAGCAAGAAGCCATACGTTTGTCACTTATTACAAGCAGAAGGGGACCAGAAGGATTGCTAAACCATGTAACATTAGAGCATCAGATTAAATCATTTGACCTGGAAGATAAAAACACTCCGCTTACATTTTAAAAGGAAAAAACGACAACCAAACCCTCAGCCCTCCCCATGTTACAGCTACTAAGACCTCTTGCAGGATCAAATCCTTCCTTGCTGCGTCAGAAGAAAAAAATAATAAATTAAAATTTAAAAAAAATCACTGTCTGCAGACTAATTGTAAACTCAGTGTATGTGTAATTAAACATGCTTCATTGGTTCTCTTGATATGTCAATAGTGGGTAGGAGGAGGTTGATTTAAGTTAAATGACTCAAGTCTTACTGAACATTTACCCCTTTCTGTGTCCTCTAAGCAAAGCATCATTTAACAGAACAACCTCAGCAAATAGGAGCTTGGAATTAAATGTTTATTAGTCAGATTACAGAGGTGCCCAAAACACGCCCGGCACTTTTCTGATGGCAGAGGGAGGTGCCAGGCCAGATCCCTTTCTTGGCTCCTGATTTACACAGAGAGCAAAGGTGCCCTCAGAGCCTGGAACCACTTTCCCACTCCCCTCCCGCAGTGTCTGGGGAGATGAATGGGGGGACTGTGGTGCTATCTCAGGGATGACAGGCAGGCAGCTATTAATCACGTGTTTGTTGCTAAACACACTAAATTCCCACTTTCCCACAGCACCAAAGTCTCCTTGTCCTCACACCCGGTTTGCAGCTGCTGTGAGCTGCACCCAGCCACTAATGGGTCCAAATGAGCATTTAGCTTTACCCCCCTGGTTATCTTACTGCTCCACCACTCATCTTCCTGCTAGGGTAGTAGGACCATAATTTTTTTCTTGTTATTCACACCAGATCAGATTACAAAATACGTCTGCTTCCATGCCTATGATAAAAGCTCCACAATATCCACCTCACCCACTTTCTCTGGAGCAATGGACGAGGAGAAGTACTTGTATTCCTCCCACTCTACACATTGCAGCTACAAATGCCAAAAATACTTAAGACCTCAATCCACAGAGGAAAGGCAGGATCCAGTAAAACAGCAGAATGCCAGCAAAGTTTCTGAAGTTAAAATACTTCAGATTTTCTGTTCTCCATTCGGTGGAGTCATTGATGATATGTGAATTCTTCAACTGGGATGTCTCAGCTTTCCTTGCCTCCTTCCCTACTCTTTAACTTAGCAAATGTAGTTCACTTGACCTCACTAGCTTAGTGCTGGTTTACTTTGCTCACCTGCCTGTTCTTGTTTTGATCAAATTTTGTCAAACCACTGAAGTCTCCCTATATGTTTCTTTTGGTAAGACTTACATACGACTTCCAGCCCAGGCACAGCAGTTTCCTGCCCCACTTGCTCCAGGGAGCCAAGGGACCTCCAAAGCTCCTCCAGAGGAAAGGAATTTCTCTTTTCCTTCTCTGAAATCTCACCATGATCAGTAAGTTAGCAGGGTACTCAGAAGTCATTGAGCAATCAGGCTGCTCATTATACTCCTCAATGAAATTATTACGAGTAATTCTCAGTGCAGTAGTACAGGTTGGCCAATCTTACATCCTTTTCAAAGGACTGGAAGAAGGACCACAGCTTTGTGAAATTGATTTTTAATTCCTTTCATACTCTCAGGTAGTCACTTTATCCTGTATTTTACCTTTTTGCACACTGGAAGTTCATCCATACCAATTTCTTTCTCAGTGGTCCTTTAATCCTCTTCTGTTGGTGCTGCAGCTCAGCACAAGGACGGGTGTATTTCTATAAGCCATGTACTCAGGAGGCTCTATCAATATGCATGCACAGTGCAAGAAGGAAACATTTCTGCTGAAGAAGAATCAGAAGTTGGGGTCAGACCTGTTATATTTTAGCCAGATTTTGATAAGCCATATTAGGAATTCATAGGGCTTTTATAATTTTCAACAGCAAGAGGATTAGACCCTACACTGACAAGAGCAAGAGCATCATCGGTTGTTAAAAGAAATATGCACTGCACTGAAATACAGTAAAGCAACTGAAAGAAGATACTGTCTGATAAAAACACTATAAGCACTTTCAAATTCAACTCAGTGATGACTTACAGAGTCAGTGCTTCATTTGTCTGGCAGAGCCACAATTACAATTACTTCTGCTCTAATGCTCAAAAATGCAACAGAGGTGCAAAAGGGAGCCATGATTTACACCACGGCCTCACACAACAGCAGATATTCAAACTATGGATAAATACTGATGTGTAGGCCACAGGACAGAAAGAAATTGTAAGAATCTTTATTTGGATTAAAAAATTTTACCCAACAAGCTTGCAATACTGATGAAAAGACTCAAATCTTAATTAAAAAACAAAACAAACAGGATTGTGGGGTTTTTTTCAAATTCAAGGAAAGGCAGATATTGACTCTAATAACAGCAACCTCCTGCCTGTCTGAAGACAGACCCCAAAACCAAAGTGCATCTCAAATTAATCCTTCTTCCCCCTAAAATATTCAGAGCACTGAAAATGTGTTACAGACTAAATGACTTTTTGTACTGAACTTCTAAAACCCTTGACTTTTAATAAGGTCGTGCATCATTTGATTTTAATTACAGATTTTTTTTATCCCTTAAATTTGACTAAAAATGATGTGATTTACTAAGCAAACAAGCCAGTTAAACAAAGCTAATTAAATTCACTAGAGACAGCCTTGCTTTTCCCCTCAGTGAGTGTTTATTTCAGCTCCCAGTGCTCTGATAGCTCCTGACAGCTTGCTGGGACACAAGAAAGAAGTAGGTCAGGGTAAGCCGGAATCAGCAGCAGAGGATCCCATTAGACAGGCTTGTAGGGTAATACGGAGATCGAGGAAGTGTGTGATGTAGTGACAGTGTTAGAGACACATAACAAACAGCCTGAGGACAGCCTCCAGCAGAACCAGTACATTTATCTTCTCTGTGTTATAATGACCCCTCATACAGCTTATCCAGTTCGTGATTCCTTGTACAAGAGGTGCTGTATAAGCCCAATGACAAAAACGTGCTGAGGGGTTGGAAGCCACTGTCGAGCCA
>NW_009953098.1:3982001-3996731 GCF_000747805.2 Chaetura pelagica | reverse complement strand
GAGGCTTCTCCTCCCCCCCAGCCCCTGCCCGTGGGGCTGGGAGCCTGCCAGCTTCCCAGGACAGGCAGCTATCCACACAGGCAGGATATGGCTCCCTTGCTCTAGCTGGGAGTGCAGGGAGACATCCTGCGGTGCACACAGATCAAAGAGGAATAAGACTGGTTTCTCCCAACCAGCTCCTAAAACATTACACTGGTGATTATGGTCATGGGGCCTACACTGGGTCCAAAAATACCCAGCACCCTGTGGCAAGAAAAGCTGCCATGGCAGCAAAACCACCTTCTGAGGCACAAAAGATGCTGGTTTCCTACTGAGCTGCCAGCTGGGGGCTCCTGGTGATCCCCTACCCAGGTTCCTATGTGCTATCTGAACTGGCAGGAGGTCTCAGGGACATCCTCTGCTAGTGCAGCACCTCAGCCCTCGGGAGCAGCTCTGGGCAGCCCGAGAAACCCACTGTCTCTGCTGGCTTTCCCAGCTGGGATTGCTGTGTGATGAAGAGACATCAGCAGAACCAGGGAGGAGAACAAAACCAAAAAGACCAAAAGTGAGAATTGTAAAATACAGAATGTTTTATGTTTCTACCACTGTAGTAGGTTATTTAATCCAAAGTGTATTTTTACTGGATATGTGTATATCCCTGGACACTTGCTAATGCAATTCTTCCCTCCCTAAGACAATGGTAAGAATATGTGTTTTTTTTCAAGTGCCTTAGCAATAAGAGCAGAAAACAGCATCATGAACTCTGCAGTGCAATATTAAGACAGCAAGTGGAAAACCTCTAGCGCTCCTTGCTCTCATGACTCCTGCTCACACCATTAAAAGTTCAAAGTATCTCTGCTGTCCATACCCAAAACATTTCCATCATAAGAATCAATTTCTCAGCCTTACATTCACTGCCAACTGTGTAGCCTAGATTAAACGGAGAGCATGACCATGTGCTATCTCAGAAAATAGGTATGTTTGACAGGAACAATTTAAATTGCCATGGGCATAAACAAACACAAATAGTGAATGTTGCTTTATTTTGTTCAGCGCTCAATATATTCGTTTGGCTTAGAGATGTCTCCAGCATCCCCTTCACTGGGAGTGCCCGAGTGACTTGGGTTTCCAAAACGATGGAGGTTGTACTGATAAAACCACTCATGTTCTTTCAGGAGTTTAATTTTTGTCACCCCAACTTCATGTAGATGTTTATTCAAGAAGAGTGCGTCATGCTCAGCTTCTTTGTTTCCAGTTACAGTCTTTCCGCAACACAATCCACCTCCTGCGCCAGCAGGGCTTCCTGCTCTTCAGGGGGTCACTCTATATGCTCACTTGCACCCACCCATTTTACAACACAACACATCCCCTTCCTGCAATTTTTACTTCAGCAGACAGTTCCACTGACTTCACAGAGGCTTTGTCCCAGTGACACCTTTTCACCCCAACCCTGAGGATTGAGGTAAAACCCCTGTACCCCATCTAATGTCCTAAAGAAAAACATGTGTGTCCTAACAAAAATACACAGTAAGCTAAAAGCATTAAAATAAAGGAAGACAATGAGAATGATCAGGGCAGCACTGCCTGCAAGGAAGGAAGCTTTTAACAGCACTAAAATATAAAATTGATTTGTACACATATTTGATAAAAATCAATACAATTAGCAAGTAACTGAATACTAGAAAGGGAAATTGATTGCTCGAAGGCCCAGAGGACTTGGGCTAATCAGTTCATTCTTCTAGCTCCTCCACTCCTAATAAAAATTTACTTTTTCATAATCCTGCCTGAACTCTTTGCCCATTAATAATGCCACTAAACAGCTCTTCTTTTAGCACTATTATTGCAGACCTGCTTGAATTACATTTAGAGGCAGTTTCGAGTGGCATGTCCTGGCCATTTTGCTATCTGCAGCACAAACCTCCAAGCAACAGCATAAAAGAACACCAGCTAATGAACAGGAGCACAGGAACACTTGAGAAGAGCTTATAAAATTAAGTACCAAAGTTTAAATAAACGGATTACCATAGAATTGATTTGCTACATCAATTCGGTCAGCTTTTAGCTGATACATCATTCCTTCCTCAAAGGAAGAGGGCCACCGTTTCGAAACAACTAATTAAACATTTTGAACCATGGCCTTACAAGGAGCACAGGGCTGCACTGCTCTGCTCTCGTGTCTCCCTTCTCCTGCCCAGTGATTCTTTGCTGCAGCTTAAAAATCATTACTCCCTGTGAAACAGGAGACTAAATTTATTGCCAAACCTAGACTAAATTAAGTGGCTTCTACAGCTGCCATCTGAGCAGATTCCAGTTTCAGGCAAGAGCATCTTCTCTTCCTTCATTACAGTGGGACTGGAGGAACTAAAAGGCAATTAATTGCTCTTCCCTGCACAGCAAGAGGAGGCTCCAGGCTCGGCTGGCACTGCCTCCCCAGGTGGGGATCTCCGTTACAGTCACCTGGCTGTACCATCTGATAGAAGGTGCACACAACTCGTATGTAGCTACAAAGGAGGTTTGTTTCTCTTTCAAAAGGTCAGATGCCTTCTCAGATAAGAGCTTTCTCAGATGTTAAGCTTTGTCCACAGACTCATCTTGATAGGAAGTTCTTTAAACCAAAAACTACCTTTGGGCCTTCAACAACTTCTCTGTCACCTGCAGTTCAGGGTGACCCAGCCTCTGCAATGCATTTCAGCATAGACTTAGATTGAGCTCTGTGAGTAGCCCCTATCCAAGCCAAAGGTAAACAACTAATTTTTCAATATTAATGACACCACTTGCATGCTTTAAATTCAACAATATAAGCATTTCCTGGAGACCTCTAAAGGAGCACCTCGAGAAGTCATCGAGTTGAATAATATAATGTACACACCTCAACATATTAACTACAGCAGAAACTATTTTACTGCAGAGATCTCAACACACACTTGGTGTCTCCAGTTGTTCAGTCAGACCAGTGACAAAAAGTGTGCCATATTAGCCCAAGAAAAGGTCCAGCAATGCTCTGCCATTCAAGCAGCAATCTGTGGTGATGCCTCCATAAGGGTGGACGAGAGGCTGCAGTGCCAAGGGAGAAGAGAGCATCACTCAGCAGGACACCAGCTCAGGTGCCACAGGTGCCACTGCAACATCTTCTATGTTGACTCGCTAAATTCTCAAGGTGTCCTTAATCAAAAAGTTTGTCCTGCTGCTTCTTCTAATAAAGAAGAAACATCAGTCTGGACACAGAAATAGAAAACAGAAATTACAGTTTCAGTGCTGGCCTTCTTTGTAACCATGAGCCAAACAACTTTAATCTCTTTGCTTCAGTTTCCCTGCCTTTATTAATAAGGCAGAGACACTAAAACTTATTTCACCTAACTCATACGTCTTCTGTGAAGATGAAATGCTTGTTCTGTGTAAAGTACTTGGAAGATGAAAGGCATCGAGTAAATATTAATCATAGCCACCACACCTACCAACAGGATCTCCAGTATGCTGATTTGGATCCGTGTTTGAAGAGGCTTTCTTTGTGCAATTCAGGAACTACGGTTTCCTGGAGTAGTAGAGCTGAATTAAAGCTAATCAAGAATTCCCATGTTAATCGGCCTTCTAACCTTCAGAAGATCATAAGAAGGTTGAGGCTTCCATTTCAAAAGACAGCACAGTGCCACAGAATGAATTACATCAAACTGGCTGAAGCCCATTTACAGCATGGTCATGGAGGAAACTACCTGAGTTCATCCCCCAGCATTCATCTTAGGGTACACACACTTGTAAATCAGCTCCTATTCAGTAACAAAATGTCGAGTGACTCATTCTTTCTACGAGGGAAAAAGCACTCAGAGAGACCCAAACCATCTTTTGCTTTCCCATCTGCCTTTATAAACACTGAATTACATCTCCTTACTTTGGAGAAGCAACAAGGCTTTTGGAGACAACTGTAAAAGAAAACATCACCATCTCAGGCTAACAAAATCCAAGGCAACCTTAAGATTCCAAAGGCCTGTTGAAGGAGATTTGGGAAGATGGCTGGTTAGCAGCTCAGCTGATCCTCCAGCCAGCTTCCCAGGCACGGCGAGGCGCGCCGACCTCACGCAGACGTGCCAGCGGGGCTGGCCTGGGGAGGCTGGCGATGCTGCTCCGGGCACTTCTGCTGCTCCATGTGGGTCAAATGCCAGATTATTTACTTAAAGTCTTAAGCAATTTCTGCAGCTCAAACTTGGCTCATGCAACCATAGCTGTCCTGCTGGCAGTAAGCAGCAGGTTAGCCAGGTGAAAGCAGTCTTCACTATTTCTGCCTGAACCAATGAATCTACCCAACAAGGACAGCAGCACAGACACACCTTGAGCTCTGCCCCAGCTCAAGGCCAACCAGCACATCCCACAGCTGCACACTGAACAGCAGCTGTGTGCTTTGGTCAGCTGCTGCTCAAGCACTGTACTTGCCCAAATTTAAAAAAAACTTCTAACAATAATAAACTAGACCAATACGTGGCTGTGATCACAGGGCAACGGGAGGTGGGCAGCCCCCTTGCTGTGCCTGCTCCCTGCGGGCCACCGAAAGGGCGACACCAGGGCAGCCTCCTGGGGCGCTTCTGACCTGCTGCTAGGGGGATCCAGTTCCTCCAGCAGAGCAAAGGTAGGACACCAAGAGCACAAGGGAAAACACAAGTGCTGAAAACTTAAAAAAGACAACAGAGATAAAGAAAAGCACTGAGTTTGCACTCAGGAAACACTTACTGCTTGAGGGGAAGATGCTGCACCTGGCGGACCAGACACTTGAGTGATCCCAGCCCTCCCAAGGTGGGCCTGGAACTGCTGTGCCTCCATCCTCCCAGATATCTGCTCAACCTCCACAGCTCTCCCTCTACCTCCTTGGCTTTGCCCTCCCTTCAATCCCAGCTGTTCCTGCTCTCTCTCCCCTACCATTGCCTCCTTGTACTTGGGGCCTCTTCACCTCAAGGCCCCAAGGTCTCTGGCTCTCCATTGGTGGCTTGGGCAGCACCAGCCCACAGAGCTGGGCCAGCCAGCAGCACAGAGCAGCTCAGCTTGTGCTGGCACTGCTGGGCCACCTCCAGCAGCACGCATAAACAAACAAATTACACCGCAGACACAGCTACGCTCTGAAAGGAAATGACCACTGGATGTTGTTGCTTAACCTTTATTAATAATGAATATGTACTTCTTGAAAATTTACGCCACCTAATCCCCTCGGCATTGAAAACATGTACAACAGGAGGGTAATTTAAGTTAATCAAGCCCTAACCTCCACCTGAAGTTTAACAGTTTGCAGTTTGCTTTGCTATGTTTTGAGCAGCAGATGGCAAAAACACTCAGTGGTGCATCCTCTGCAGTCCTAGTATGAAGGCCTGAACCTGTTTCTGTTCTGGGTGTGAATGCCAATTAAGTTCACTGGACTACCCAAAGGCTGCAGAGTGGGTGACCTTTTTAAATCCTGAAATAATAGACATGTAGTTACCAATATAGATGCTCCAGAAGGAGGACACACAGACAGCCTGAACCAGTCATTTGCCTGCTCGTTCACCATTACTGCCACTCTTAGGTATGACAAAATTAAAGATACAGGCTGGCCTAAGACTTCTGGTAATTACTCCATGCCTTCTCTGCACAAGGACCAACATCAGTTCCATGCAGGTCAGTAGTAGGGGCTTTCTTACACAACTGCACTTGATGCTGTTTCTGTAGCTCAAAGTATTTCTGTGCACACTGTCCTTACAAAGTGACCACAGACTGTACGTAGCCTGGCAGGTGAGCATCAGAAACCAGTCTGAGGGAAGAATCTGGATTTCAAACTGCCTCTGTGGAGATTCACTCAAATGCTCTATTTCTAGCTAGATTTTGGGGGCTGGAGTAGGGGAAGAAAAGAGCTGACAAGGATAAAAAATAGAATTTGTAGACGATATGTAGAGCCAGAATGATTTGGAAGAAAGGGCAATTAAGACTCCCTAAGTCATGCTTTTTCTAGGTATATTAGTGACTGGGAAGGAAGGGGATGAGCAATAAACAGTCCAGCCTGCCACATTCAAGATTTTCATAATTTATAACCAACAGAAGACACACTTCTCCTTCAAAACACAGAGCACACCCCCCAGCATCCAATTAATGATGGTGTGTACAGTGAACATACTTACACTAATTGACTGGTCCAATAGTCACAGCTGCCCCCAAGCACTTCTGGAAGTAGCATTTCTGCAGCAGAACCATGCAGAAATGCTTCACGTTTATTAACTTGTTTGTTTTGGATTGTTGGATTGGTTCCCCATTCCCAAGGCACTTAGATTTGTTCTTTTAGCTTAACACTACAAAGTAATCAAATCACTCCCTTACAGCTGACAGACTGTAGGAGCCCTGAGCAGGGGGAGAGCGGCATCAGAAGAAACATCTACATTTTCCCCTACATCCTTCACACTTTAGATCTGACTCATCTATATCCCCGGAATTCAAGAATATTGAACTTCAACTGACATGGGAAATTATTTGAAGATGCAGCACTTCCACTTGAAATTAAGGCTGATTTACCTTCTGGGATCAAGGACCAAGACTCACTTATAAACTGAGAAGCTCGAACACACTCTCCTGCTTCAAGTCAAACACAAGTGTTGCTTCAACCAAGGAAACATCCTTCTAACTCTATGTAAAGTTCAAACCAACCAAGCCTTATATGAGAAGATGAAATGGAGGATTCAAACATGCCTATGTGCCCTTCCATCAAATGTGTAGAATGGCTTATAACAGAAAGACAAAGGAGATGGCTCAGAGTCAAGATGAATAAAGGAATTATGAAAAATTCATGCCTTTGGTTGGATTTTGATTGTGTCTCTTCAGTACAATTTACTTTTAGCTTTATGCAATGCAATACTAAAAAAAAAGCTTAGCACACAACCCTTGAGGTGGAAGACAAAGATAATTTTTTTTTTCATTTAGAAAAATGTCAATGCTCTTGTCTAATGTTACCCAATGCAAAATTAGAAAGAAATTAGTGCTTGCATGGCCCTTTGTGTTTAAAAACAATTTGAATGACCCACTGCTTAAAGTATGGAAAGGGTCCTCTGTTATTAAAATCCAAACATATCTCATTTAGACTCTACTCAAACTGACAGGGTAAAGCTTGAAGAAAATCCTCCAGCAGGTTGTTTTTTTTAATCGAGAACAACAACCACCACCACCACCAAACCTTCATGGAGCCTGTGATCAAAAAATCTTACAGAGTTTGGTCTTAATACTCCAACAATGTCAGGCATTTCAAGGCAGTAGCATCAAAACTAGATATTTACTGCTTGGTAGTGAGTAACCCTTTGAAAAGGGAGGAACAAAAATTCCTTTTTAATGAGTCACCATTTGGCAGTCAGAGATCAAAACCTTTTGCCTGGATTTCTGACTGCAGGATTGTATATACTTGGGGTTTTTTCAGTCTGTGTGACTTTATTTAAATCAACACAGTCAATTAAGAAAATAAGTAAGTTAAAAGGAACCAGAAAAGTGAAGCCCTTATAAGTGCTTCATGATCAGCATGATCTACTGGGTTACTGAGATACTACATGAATTGAGAAACAATTACCATATATAAAATTGGAATTGTGAAAATCCTAGTAAGATTTAAAGTAACTAGTCAAAGCAAAATGAAATTATACTCAGTATCTATTCTGACAACCACATGAAATGAATGTTGCATAATTATTCCTAAACTAATGAAAATGCCTACATACTAAATGGTACATACTAGTGTATGGGGGGAAAGCTTCTCGTGTGTGAGTGGAACTGTGCATGACAAATGTCTTCATTTACTTTTGCCCAAAACTTAACCTGTGAAGACCTGTTCTGTTCCCCTATATCAAATTATGAAGTTTCAGCAAAAAGGAAGACATTACAATGTAATGTCAGGGGGAAAAAATAAATCCACCTGCATTGGCACTATAGCCAAAGCAAAGAAATAAAACTAACATTCACACTGGGAGGGTTTTACAGTAAGATTTACCTGCCTTTATTTTTTAATATCATTTCCAACTATGTGAAAAGTACCTAAAGGCCTCAACTAGTAACAAGCACTTATGATTTACAAATATTTAACTACTTAAGGATGCTTAGTGTGAAATTCAAAGTAAAGACTCATTATTCCCATTTTACAATGGACAAGTAAGTACCTGAGAAACTAAAAAAAACAAACTGTCTCCACCTCTGGAGGCTGGTGGGGCTACAGATATTTTGACCCTTTAAGAAAAAAACCTTTACAGTTTTGACATTAGAGTAGGCATTATTCATGCCTGGCTTCTACCTTAGGAATCTCCAAACTGTTATATGAAAACTCATATCCACAGATATTGGAGCAGGGACTTACCATTCACTCCACACAGCCATCAAACAGCCATCCCCTGCAACTCCCCATCAGCAAAAGCATCTCCATACCTCACTGTCAGCTCACTCAACCATCCTGTTCCTTACATCAGTTGATCTTAATTTATGTTCAATTTACTTGTAGATTGGAAGTTATTAGAGTAAATAATTACAGTAACTGGTTACAGTTTGGGAATTGGGAGAACTGAAGAAAGAATTCAGAGAAATAACCTGATCTACTACTGTAAAGAGAATCAATCATCCATCCCCTTCCATTAGTCTTTTTGGCAATCCTGTGTCGCTGTTGTCACAAGCCTGGATAACGATGCCACATTAATTCTCCTTTTGAGAAACGAAGTACAAGATTTGACTCCGTAACTGTGTCCTGTCTGACCTTGGGGAATCTTTGGGGAAAGTTTCCCATCAAATCCAGCTACAGATTTCACTGAAGAATTACCGAGTTGGGCTCATGCTTTATAACCCAAATGCGTGAAAGAAAAATATACAACCACTCTTCTGTTTCCACTAGAAATAAATAATATCTACCTAACTAACAATTTTGCAGATCCAACCCTATGTGAGAAATTACATTTCTAAAGCCATTTCAACAAGCCTGCTCTGAGCTGATGGGCATGGGGCAGAATGAAGAGACAGCAACTGAAAATTTCTTATGTAACAACTACCATTCCTTTAACTACATTTACCCAAACTGGGGATGGGCTGTATTTCCCAACCCAAATATTCCCAAAAGGGGAAAAAAATACCTTTGTTGTAAATACTACAGAACACAGAACTGAAAAAGAAGAAAGTCATTCTCTGTTTCGTAACAGAAACAGCCTCACTCCCTTCCTTCAAGGCTACCCACTGCCCTCAGCACAACACGAGCTGCGGCATCGCTGCTGTCGGTGTGAGCAGGCAGAAGAGGACATATGGCCTTTTGTGCTGTTCCCAAGATGCTGCATGTTAAAAAAAAAAAAAAATAATTAAAAATCATTATCCTAGCAGGAAGAAGCCCAAGCCGTTGTAAATGTTTGTTTATTGCCATTTTTAGAAGAAAAAAAACAAACCTACTCTTGGATATGTAAACCTAAACCCAGATGCTGGATGGGAATCAAGAAGAAACCACACATTATTTTGGGGAAATCATTAATTATTTTGGGAAAACCTTTGCTTCCATGCTTATTTGAGTATTTCTCTGTAACTAGGTATCATTTCTATTACTGTGGCTACGACTAACGAGTTAACAACACTATTTACACTAGTACTGTTGTATCATTAGAAACAACAAGATTATGTACTTTAATTCTAATGCCAGCACAATTATTTTAACACCAAGTGTGTCAGATCTGACTCTATACCCCCCAAATTAATTTCAGAGTAGTGGCTAAATAAAATGACATATTTCTTTGTGCTTTTGTTATAACATGCTCATGTGCAGCAAACTGTGAAGAAAATGTAGTAATTAGAGGTTAAATTAATCCCTGACAGACAGGCAGCTTAGTAAAGCTCGGTCCTCTTCAGAAAACATAGCATAAAGCTTGCCAGTCTTTCAGAATTAGGCACAAAGAACAGGCAAGATTGGCAAATCCCTCACCACTGCTATCCAACCAAAGGGCAATGCTGGGAAGTCAGAGTAAGTCCAGGAAGATCTTGTGACAAATGTGATTGAGAGCTCAGAGCAATTGTTGCTGCAGCCGCTCTAACTGCCTGATCAGGATCAACCACTTGAAATTAAAGACAGCCTTCTGCACAGCAGAACAGGCTTCTAACCACCATATAATCAACCTCGAGACGTTAATAAAAGCAAACAATGGCATTTTATTTCACAACATAACTAGAAAGTTACCTTGCTGCTTCTGATTTTAATGCAGGGAATGGATTTCATTGCCCACAACAGAGTAAATGTGCTGTGTTATTCTGAAAACAATGAACAGGTATGTCTGGAGTAGGTGTAACTCCTGAACCTGCTGGGATTTTTGAGCCCTTAATTCTAGAAAAAAAGAAACTTCCACAGAAATGCAAAATAAAACAACACAAGACAAAAGAAGCAGTCAGATCATGTTTGTGACATCCAGCAAGTACTTCTTTTTTGTGCCTGTCAACAGAAGTAAATGTTTTTTCTGACCTCTCTAGTTGCGGCACAACAAAAGGAGCTGTTTTTTAAATCCATGCAAATACATCACGTTAGCAGAGGGGACAAACTGAGGGGTGTTTGTTCTGTGCTGTGCAAAAACCTCCCTGGCTTCTCCGAGCAGGAACTGCAGAGGCACCACTGCGTCCGTCCCACTTGACTTGCGTTGCACCTCCGCAGGTGGAAGGTGTAAAGAACTGGCTTCCCCCTGGGCTAAGACTGGTGCCACTCAATAGATTGTCTGACATGGGGTGAAACAATAACATAGTTAACACCCTCCCCTGTGGAGATAATCTATATCATGTCTGTGACAGGCTGAGCCCCCAGCTGTTCCTGCTCAAACAGGAAAGCACAACAGGCAGTTGTGCGGTTGGATCACCAGGTAAATCCACAAGAAAAAGTGAAAAAAGGAAAAAAGAGCAAGTATTACAATTCAAGTAAAACAAAAACAGGGGGCTTGCAGAGATTGCAGATCAGTGTGGGAGTGCATTAACACCACTGATATTTCTGTACTACCCAGATCATCAATTAGTAACAAATTAGGACATGCCTGATGGGGTACTTATGCAACACGTCTTTATCAATAAAACTGCCAAGTTCCTTGCAGAGAAATGCAGAACAGATTTCAACAAGTCGTAATATGATGTCTCCCTTTGGCCAGGATATGACGATGAATTCCAGTTTCCACCTCCTCAGCCTGGTCACCCATTCCCAAAAAGCAACTTTGGTCAGTCCAGCAGTCCCTTCTGAAGGCCTGGGTGCACCCTGGCAGCAGCCCCTGACTCAGGCCAGCGCTTATCAATGGCTCATTGCACCCATGAGGCAGCACTCGGAGTGAAGGCCCCAACAAAATCCCACACCTGGGCTCCTCTGGAACTTCACTGACCACATGGAAACAGCCACCCGCTCCCTGGGCAAAGCCCACATCCCCCAGCTGGTCCAGCTGGCTGGGCTGCGTGGCAGGGAGGGGAGGAAGGAAACTAACACCTCTTTCCCCTGCTCTGCCCTTTGGCCACAACTCTTCTGCCCCAGGAGCCAAGAACCAGCTCAAATTCAGCCTGCAGAGACTATGTACTTCACCCTGCCGCATTTCCATTTCACTTCTTCCAACAGGTGGGAGCAAGGGGGGCTTGCTCAAGGGCCTGATCCTTGAGACCCAGATTTGACCCTGGAATTAAGAGAGTATACTGTAAAATGAAAAAGGACTGCTAGGCTGGGCCCTGGTAGGAGCCAGACTGGTGTACTCTCCTACCACCCAGCCTAACAAGCACCTTCCAGTTCATCTGAGGATTTTCCTCTTGAAGGAAAGTAATGACTTAGCAATACATTTTCTTCCATTTAAAAAAGAAAAATTAAGATCATGAAGGGGGGTTCCCAAAAGGAATAAAGACTCTTCATAGCTCATTTGCTAGTTATCCCTCTCTGACTGCATCACCTCTGGTGGTGCAACTGGTGACTTGTGACTTTGAAAACAATGGAGTTGTATCCCAGGAGCCATGAGCCCTGCTTACACTGTCACCCTGAGATATACTTTCATTTTGAGCAGAGCTAACAGCCTGGTCCACAGCAACTGCAATGAAAAATAACTACCAGAAGAGAAGGATATAAAGTGAAAACTTTAACTGACAAAGACTTGAATTTTCTGTGCAAAGCACCAGCAGTAATAATAAAGAACACAGCAAAGAGATTGTGATGGAATCACAAGCCGTTTTGCAAAGTTTCCCTTCAGCTGCTGGCAGGCCTGAAATGGGTTATAGAAAGTTAAAACTGTGTTATTGATCACTGCACATTCTGCAGGGCTGAGTTTTTGTTTTTAAATAAACCAGCACTGTTCTTTCACTATTTTCACTTAAAACACTAGTCCAGTATCTTCCAATATCTGGTCCAACCTGAAACAACACTAATGAGGGTAGTACTAGGCACCTAAACAGTTTCTTCACATATCTGTTAAGCAATTGCCTTTTTGAGTGCCCTCCCTGCTTCCACTGGTGCAGAAAACAAAACTTACTAAGAGTGCACAATGGTATCGTACACATTTGGCACTTCACAGCAATGCTCTAAAGTTCCCCTTCAAAATTACTGGCAAGGAATGAAGTTCTGCATAATTTTAGCACTCAACATCTGAAAAAATTAGAACAGTCCCAACTGTTCTTTGAGATGTACAAAAGAACAGTTGAAAAACTTACAGTTGACTGGTGCTACCTAGGTTACCCGTCAATGCCATTGAAACTGGTATATTATTAAGAGAGGTGTATGATGGGAATTGGTTTATTGTGCTGATCCATAGTAACCAACTCCTGTTCGTCCATCATTTATCTCTCTCACCAGCGACATATGGGTTTGTCTATTCACACTCTCAGCATTCTCTCTGCTCCAACAAACAGTCAGCCTTTTCTGCTGGGATAAGGAGATTTTTTAGTTACATCCATTATGTGCGTATCAACATTTATGGCAGGAAGATAATTGCCAAAGAGCTCAGGGGGATAAAAGCTCCCTCTTTATAACACAAACCCCCTTAAAAAAATCAATATTGATATAAAACAGTTCAACACAAAGCTTTGGTGTGTCTTCTGCTTCCTTCAGTTCAAAATACTTTCTTTTTTTGTAAGATAGCAAGTCAAACAGGCACATCAGTTAGAAAGCCTTTGCAATGAGTTAGGATACTGCTCTTCCCATAGAGGAAAAACAGAAATTACAGTATTAATTGTTCCTTAAAAAAAGCTAGTGGCAAACGTGTCAGATATAAAGAGGGTTCCTTGGACAGGTGCCAACACCATTTAAACTGATCTAGCTATCTTTATTTGGAGACTATACCAAGTACTAATGAATCGTAACTTACAGTCACCTTCGCCTAAATGTTGAAAAATGCTGACACTCAGAAAGAGCCAGCATGAGGGAACAATGACAACCTGGGGATCCTGCCTGTCTCCCTATTTAAGGAGCTCAGATAACCTTCTATCAGTCCATCCCCCAGTTCGGATAAATCCATTTGTCACAGCTTCTGCAAGATTTACTCCACTTTCCCATGGCTGTGTATTCATAAAAGTTATTTTAAGGCGACTTTCATCAGAGTAGCAAGTAACACAGAACATTTGTTGATTAAATGACTGGGAACCAGTGAGTTGCACTGTACTTAACCTACAGGACGACTCAGGGATTTTACTTACTGTTACCCTTGCCCTTGTGTTACCTTCTGCCTCCCTAACTTCTGTCTCTCTCATGAAGCCAGTTTCTAGGTTGATCCTTGACCTAAGCTTCCATCCAGGCAGGTTAGCGACCATTTAAGTCAGGGCAGGAGTGTCAGCCTGACACCTTGGTTCAAGAATTCTTACAGTAAATCTTCCTGTATTTCAGAAAGCGTCTGGCACAATAGCTCCTTAATCCCATTTTAAATCTCTGAAAGCTACCACATTGTAACATTTGTAACAAGGTCAGTAAAAAACCCAAACCAAACACTCTGTATTTATAAAACACTTCTACCTGTGTAACAGGAAGCCAGACAAAAGAATAAAAAAGGAATTATAACGGCCTTCTGTAATCACTAATCCCCCAAACCCTTTAACAACCACCTTAGCTGTAAAAAAATTCAAGAGACTGAGGTTTGAACTACTTTTTTTAAAAGGGACTAAAAGTGGAGTCCTGTCAATATTTGCTTTTCTGATTCTGAAGTATTAGTTAAAGGGATTAAAAATAGACATGAAAAAACCTCGTTAAAAAAAAAAACACAACACAAAACAAAAAAAAACCCCAAACAACCCTCAGAAAATAAAAGGCTAAATTAAATTTGAACTGCTCAATTCTAAACACTGAACAGCTCTTCACTCACTCGAGAGGAGCTGTTAACTGCATGTTACCTGCCTTACAATATAAACTACTTGTTTTCTATCCCTGAGCAACAGACTATTTCCTGGTTGAGTTTAAAAACTCAGTGACGTTCCAATTTCAACCCACACATGTGTGTCACTGTCAACGTCAGTGGCAGGAAAACATTAGAAGTCACCCCTTGCTAATGCTTTCCTAACATGGAATTTCCTCGTATCTGGCTCCCTCAGCCCCCTCCTCCCTTCAGCTGAGAGCATCTTTCCCAATTCCATTTTTTCTTTTCTTTTCTTTTTTTTTCCCCTTCCAAACATATGGCAGGAAGAGAGAACTGAAAATGGTCAGTGCCAAAACTAGATCGCTGCTTTTTTAGGTGCTAGCGTGTAACTGAACTCCCACTGCTCCTGCCTGCGCCGCTCACTCGGGGAGCGCGGCCGTGGGCAGAGGGGACCCCCCCCCGCCCCCCAGAG
>NW_009953098.1:3980575-3981152 GCF_000747805.2 Chaetura pelagica | reverse complement strand
GCCTGCGGCCCCCCGGGACCCAGCAACAGGCAGGGCAGGGAGGCGGGGGAGGGAGGGACCGGGAGGAGGGATCGCGGTGACGGGGGGAGCGGGGCAGCCCCTGCCTGAGGAGGAGACGTGGGATCAAGTCAGCGAGCGCCTTGTTTACCCTGCAATTGCTCTGAACCCCGATCTTAATCACAGGATGAGAAACCAAAACAGTTTAACCCGTGAGTCAGCACGCGTTTTATTTCAAATACACGCACAGTGTCGGCGAGCGGCACCAGCGCCGCGTTTGCAGCATCTCCCGCACTTGGGGGCCCTTTCCAGAAACGCACACGCGCGCGCAGCCCCGCCGAGCAGGAGAACCAAGAGGGTTTGTCTCCACACTCTTTTCAGGAATAACCGAGAGCTCCTTCTGGGTTCGGCGGAGCCTTTTGTTCAAAATCCTGCCTGTATAACGTGCGCCGGCGCCGGCCGCCCGCCCCGACACCGGGACTTATTTAAACAAAAATAACACTACAGACCCCGCTCGCCCCTCTGCCCGTGCCGCCTCGCCGGGGGAGTCCCCTTGCGATCATGGGTTTCTCCTCCCTAC
>NW_009953098.1:3952730-3971702 GCF_000747805.2 Chaetura pelagica | reverse complement strand
ACGCCCCGGCCGGGCACGGCCAGCGCACCGCGGGCACTTTCTTTAACCGCGTCTGCAAACTTTGCAGCCCCGGCTGAGAGCGGCTCCGGCTCCGGCCCCGCGCCGAGCAGCTGTGCCGAGGGTGGTTAAGTCCTTTTAAATCAACTCCTACTTTTCCAGTCCGTATCGGTTTCAAATGCTACTTACTGGAATATGTGGCTCCATGCGTGGTGCTTCTACCCGCTGGGAAACCAGCAGCATCTTGGAGTGGGGATCAGCCGGCTTTTAGATCCACTTTGGCTGTATTTAGCAAAACCCAGCACCGCAGAGGACTCCGAGACTGTTTTCTCCTTTTAGGTTCCAGACAAGTTCATCCTGGCGTTGCAGTTTGCTAATGATTCACTGTCTGTCTCAATCTGCTCACTACATTTCCATCAACCCACAGCTTCCTCACTTAGAAGGTGGAGTTTGTGGGGTTTAAGTTACTGATAGGCATATCTAAGTGCTGTGTCACTCAAAGAGGAGGAGACACACACACACACTCTCACACACACAGACACACACACGAACGGCTCCAGGCTTAAAGGGGAAGTAACACTTTCTTCTCTTTAGAAGCTGCAAACCTCTCAGATCCAAGGATTATTTTTCTTTTATTAATTTTTCTTTTCTTCAGAGCATGAAGGCGAAAGTCATGCAGCCCACGGACAGGATTTGAACACGCAAAAGGCAGCTTAGCATGTCTAGCACCTTCTTTGTAGAGCTCCAAGTTCATTTGGTACAAAAGTAGGGTAGCTCAGAAATATACTGGCAATTAATGGATTATTATTTTTTTTTCCAAATCAAAGCGTAAAAATCACTGAAAAGACAGCCCGAGGCATGAAGTGTAAAGGTCTGAGTTCTTCTTAAGTGCAGTTCCCTATTTCTTTATGCCATTAGGATATGCTGTTCAGCACTCCTACCACTCATAAAAGGGTTAAACTCATCTCACACAGGTGAACCCAGGTTACCGAGAAGGAAACGGTGGAGTTGTTTCATTTTCCGCCTTTGTGCTATGTACCTGTATTTTTGAAGACAGATATAATTCTAAATAGAGAGCTCCCATAAAACCACACACTTCTCCTAAGACTATAAATGTGCTTGTTAGAAGCTGCAATCTCTGAATATTAATTTTGACAGACCATCAACTGAAAGCTGAGAACCTATTCAGACCTCCTCTTGGATTGTGCAGAAAGAAGTGGGAAGTCCAAGCTGCAGGCAGCTAGGAGAGCACACTGGGTCTGCAAATAATTGCTGGTATAATTTCATTTCATGACCTTGCTAAATCACTATGATTGTCACTTCTGTCCCGACACATTGGAGATGCCAGAAACCCTGTCCTGGTGCAGTAACTCAATGGATGAGGAAGACATAGTACCATTTCCAATAAAATGCCTATTTAAAAAAAATCCTTCCCAAAATAATAGTATTAGTAAATTATGCTCTAAACAACTAAGAATAAATTCATTTGAATAAAACTCAATTACTGTGGCCAAATACATACAAGTGGAGCCAGAATCTGGCTTCACTTTCTGGAATGTTTTCCACACAGCAATCATCTTCAACTTGCAGTTAACTTATGGACAAAACAAATCTTTCTAGCCTGAGTTACTAAATAGCAGGAAGGTCAGTTCATCAACAGAGAAAATTTTCTTTTCACCTCGGCTAAAGCCTCTAATTTCCTGTGATTGCTTTAGCCATGAGCCCACTCCCCTGAGCAGCACTTGGGTTGCTGCAGTTTGAATTGTTTGGAAATGTATTGGTTTGCTTTTGTAATGATTTTGCCCTCTATATTATTTAAGATTACTTCCACATATTTTGTCTATTGAAAAATAGAATCACAAAAATAATGAACTTGTGTGCATGTGAGCACCCTGAATTTTACATGCTCTGAGGGCCAGATCTCAAAAAGTTTTAGTTCCTAAGGGGAGGCATATAAACATCTGTTTAAGTTTGTTGGGCTGCCCAGACCAAATCCACAACCCTGTCTGAGGTGCTGGGGCTCAAACACAGCATTAGGACATCTGCATGGAATCTAAAAGAGCCAAGATGCTGAGCAAGAGTCACCTAAAATGAGCAAGCACAGCGGAGACATGCATTCATCATACATGAATTACACTCCACCTGCAAGGAGGTGCCACTGTCTGCCCCATACATCTGGAACCCTCCCCTGCAGGAATATGTGTGCAGGTATAAGGGCTCCCATCTATCTGCCTGGGGCTTTTTGGACTAAAATACGTATGTATGAAACATGTGGGACACACAGGGATTCCCACATTCCATGGCTATACTGTACCTACCACACCATGCTCAGATGATGAACACATGGTAGGTCGCTGGCAGTTTTATTATGCAGCACCTTCAGTGCACACTAGTCATTTATCCTCAAGTTTTGGACAAACCATGTCATTCATGACTCTTGCTAGACATCTGAAGTTCCTGACAAATTCACTTCATACAGCTAGACTAAAGGACTTCCCCAAGAGGAAGACAACATGAGCAGGGTGTATAGGAGTCCTGTCTGTACCTGCTCATGCAGCAGGAAGGATGCTGTTTTCTTTAGTTATCAAGGGGATCTGCTTGCCAGATAGTGGTTTGTGTTCTCTTCAAGGTGGGATACACTCAGAAATAAAACTGAGACAAGTACTTGTAACAGTTGGTTACTCCACTACTGAACTGTGGCAACATGTTTGGTGTTTTTTTTTTAACGTACTGGCTCATGCTGCATGAGGTCTGGAGGTCTGGATTTCACTCAGGCAGCCTGCAGCAAGTGCCCCCATGCTGTCAAGCATGATGCTTTGGGCTGATCAGGTGAAGCTGTAAGGTAAGTGCTGGGCTGCTCAACAGAGTCACAGCAAGGACAGGTCTGGGTGTTTGCAGAAGCCTAATTCCAGGCTGTGTGAGCACTGAACAAGAAAAGTAACAGCCTTGCAGAGATCACTCATTTTCAGTGATGGGTAATGGCTAAGTAGGGGATTTCAGGGTTGCAATTTTGGTCTTTGGTGATTAAATTATGCCTAAAGAAAATACTCATATTTACTCTTAAGTGACCTGGGGGCATCCCTGGCTGCTCTTGAATCAATAACAAACTTTCATTGACTTCTTCAGGGCAGTATTTTTTCTTCCTAGGCTAGTCCTACCCTAAACAAACTGCTGACTATCTTATTGTGCTTCTGTCATATTTTGAAAAGGTGAGCTGTGGGATTCTGAAGAGGCAATTTGAAGGGCACCAAGGCTGTTATGACCACAGGTCAGAATGTATCCCAGTACCTCAAATGTTTCTCCCAGCGCCGGGCATCAAACCTAGGCCTGACTGGCTGGGATTAATCCTGTTCTTTATCAGTTTCACAGTACTTTGCCATGTTTTACTTGGCTTCTTTAATATTAATAGAAAATATAATTTTCTTTGTTCACATTATAAACCTAGCATTATTTCCTTCCAAATAGAGGTATCTTACTCAAAAGTGGAGTTTGAGAGCTGAGAAGTTTTAACTGTATCTAAAAAATAAACTGATTAAAGGAGTGCACTAAACTGCATCTTCTCTAAAAAACCCCCAAACAAGACCAATGCTTGTCCTGTTCTCCATAGTTTTCGAAAAAACAGTATCATTACTTTCTCAGTTCTAAGGAGAATTGTTAGTTAGAAAGCTGCAATATGCTAAAATAACTGCCCATTCACCAACTGAAAGGATCACTCACTTGAGCCACAGGTGCTGCCAATATGAAGTGGCCAAGAGCTAGAGAAAAGATTTGCATCTTTCAGGTTGCTCAACATGCTAAAACTGAATGTCCAGATAACCTTCATGCTGGGACTCTGTTCTCCCAAGAGAACCGTGCCCAGCTCCCAGCTGGTCTCTGGGTGTTCCTGGCATCAGTAAGGACAAGGAAGGTCTGAGCAGACAAAGGCTGCTCCACAGCACATCTGGTACTCTGAACGGTAGCAGCAATTGAGCAGTGCAAGGATGCACCACAGATTCACTGAAGGATTCACAGATTTGTCAGTGACCCACAATCAGATGGATGGAAATCATGTGATGCTTTGCTACTTGAAGGTTTTTGACCTGAAACCAGGTAAAATCAATGGCTTTGGCTGAAACACACTTTCATCATACATTTATTGGGAGCTAAAAGGCAAAGCAAAGCTCCTGGGGAGTAAAATCACATGAACTGCAACAGACATACACAAGCCTTCACAAGCTAAAACAAGAGTTTGTCCTAATTCTACCCAAAACACAAACCTTTAGCATGTGAGAATGAGATGCAAAATTCAAAGGGAGAGATGTATGAACTGGGATGTGGGTAACTCCATCCCATAGGAAAGATAAGTATTAGGCCAAACAAAAACAGGGTGATAAGGAAGAGCAGGGAAAAAAAAAAATAATTAAATAGAAAATTACAGAAAACCCTCACAAATCCAACTGTGTTTGCTTTCAAAGAATGAAGACAACTGTGGCATAATCACAAGTCAGTACAATGTAAATAAGAACCTAAGAACTCCCATCAGATCAAAGGAGCACTAACCAGTATTTTCCTTCTGGATATCAGTGATACCTATTTTCAAACATACCCAATTCAGCTGCAGACATCATTACCAAGGATGGACATTTTAGAATAAATGGGTTCAAAAGGAATTGGAAGAATTTAGGGTAGGTAAATTAATCAGCGGGTATTTAACATGTAGGTCTGGATGTGACCTCTGGATGCTAGGAGCTGGCAGACAACATGTCCATGCTTTGTGTACAAAGCAGGTTCTTTCCTAAGGATCTAGTAGCAGCCACTTCCAGGCACAGATATTGGGCTTGATGAGCCTTCGGTTCGACTGGTCACTATTGCACTTCATGTGCTAGATTAGATCAGTGATCTAGCTAATTTGGTGTCTTGTCTCCGACCACAGGCAATAGTTGATGCTTCAGAAGACAGAAAAGAAACCTTTACTGAACAATTGCAGGGTAAGTAAGTGTGCAAGTTTTTTAGCAAGTTTCTTCCTAAAGACTAACAATTTGTGATTGTGTAATGCTCAGGATCAAGAAGGTTCATGTCCCTTGTGTAAGTCCCCCATAATTCACTGTAATATATTGGGGATGAAATTTATAATGCATGCAAAATTTCAATTAATTTCTATTATACTATTTCTATTCATTCAAATATACTATTAACATCAGTAACATCACGTATTGACTAAAACAGTATCTCAGGTAATTTCTAAATGTGGTTAATTGGATGCCTTTTTTCCAATTAAAAGTATATGGGAAGATACCTGAAAACAGGTAAATGGCATCAATAAATAATTTCAATTTATGCAGTAATAATTGCTAGAGTTAGTTCTATAAGTGATGCAGAAAAAAAACGTATAATTATTGAAGCATGCATTCTAATTTTTAAAAGAAACATTACTTTTCAGAAAACAGGAAGCTGTTAACTAAAAGGTTTCAGTATGGCCTTTGTCAGTTTGAACGTGAGAGAACAACACAGTCAATCAATGTTTCCTTCAGTAGGTTATTATTTACATGAGCGTCCATTAAAGAGTGTATAGGTGAAATCACCAAAGGATGGACTGGAATTTCAGTGGGTACATGAACATGTTTAGGAAATTACATAAAACAGAGTGAATACAGATTGTCTTTTGTACAGAAAAAATAAAGACAGATGTAACCAGAACCTTTGTATTTAGGAGTTAGTAACAGTACTGTCAGTCATTTCTTCATATCTTCATAGACAGGTACACAGCATAAACTATGTAGCTTCTCATAAAGTATAGGCTAAAATAACATTGTTAATATCTGCTTGGATGACCAATGCTTGTTCCAAATTGATCTACTTTGAACTTATATTTTCAATACAGAAATAAATTATTTGCACAGCTCAGAGGTACACTTAAGCACATGCTTAACATCTATGACTCTCAGAATCTCAGGGATTATTTGAGTGCCTAGGTTAGCACACAGATACTTCAGCACCATCAGCACTGGTGTGATCAAGTCTTGCTTGAATGAGTCAAAATTACAGCCCTACTGACCTCCCAGACTCAAGACCACTACACAAAATCTGTTCCATGCAAACACAAGCCTGTTGATCTCATCCAGGCATTTCATTTTTACTTGAGTGAAATCTGACCTGCAGGATTTAGCTCCTTGATGTTTCTCTCCATCTCTACTTGCAATCAGGCCATAAGAAGATGCAAAGTGCTCTGAGCACAGATCTCCACTGAGGCTAGGAAGCAGTGCTAGAAAAGTATCAAAACACCTGAGGCACCTTCATCAAGGGCAAATTATTCTACAGAAAGGCTGGATTACAACAAACATGTTTAACTGTCTTTGCCCAGGACTTATGGTCATTTCAATTCTGATTGTCTTACCACAAATTAAGTTTTCCCTTAAAAGTATGGAGGACACCAGCAAATACAATACATTTAATAGCTGCATTGTTAGCCACAACATATTGAAAAAGTTTGCTAATGAACAAAATTTCTCCAGTTCTGGCTTGTACATAAGAACTCTTCTCTCTTGGTGTACAAGGTGTGCTCCCTGTGCTGCCACAGGCTTTGCCCGGCAAGCACGGCCCTTGTGTTGGCCTCTCCCACCGGAGGAGCTGGGCTGCAGGGCGTGGGATGGCAGGGCTGGGGCCTCTGCAGATTTCATCTGCAGCCTCACACACATCTAAGAATAAAAGCTATCGTATGCTCAACCAAAAATGTACATGCAAATACACATGCATCATTTAAATGAGCCTGTGCTGGCAATGCCTGTCACTCCCCAGGAGATGCCTTTTCTCCACGCGCTCTCACATTTGGCAGTTGCTGCAGAGCTCCAGCAGCCAAGTGGGCACAAAAGCAGCTTCCAGCCCAGGGAAGGGGTATCGGATCAGGAGCAAACAGTGACAGGTGTCACTTGGGAAATTTCCAAGTTAACAATAGGCCTGGGCAACAGCACGCACACTCATTTCACTTCTGTACCTGACTGCAAGTAAAGCAACACTCAGAAGACAGAATAACACAAAACAGGCTTAGGAATAATTCCAGCTTCACTGTTTTCTCACTGCTGGATCTTTCAGTTCACACACACGAGCAGCAATCAGGAACATACCGACCTGCCTCAGCTCCTCTAGAAGTCAACAGAAAGACAGAACCTGGCCCATACCTGGTACAAGGGATTCCAAATTGCTTTAAATATCTAAGTCTGCAAAAATGGTCCTATATTGTTTTTAAGACAGGATCTCATAATTTTGCTTCCCTCAGGAAACCCACACCTTTCTTTAATTTCCCTTTGGTTCCTGGAGTTGTCTCTCTTTGCTAGAGCTAATGCTATATTTTTTAAAGTAATCTCTATTTCATGACTGTCAAACTATTCTTTCCATGCCAGATACATGGCAAAGTTACATATTCTTCAAATCAAAACAATTTACATGAATATTCATAAACTACCTGATGACAGAATTGGCCCTGAGATTTAAAACCATAAAGCCCACAGAAACAAATGTTCCCCTTTTCTCTTTGTCAGAGATTCCTTGGATCCAGCATAGAAATTATACTTTTATGCAGTTGTCAAGAAAATGCAAAACCAATGCATGAAATAACGTATGTTCTGTTTATTAAAGAAGAGTGCCTGTGATGATACAGATATTCAGCCAGACTAGGATGTTGCCAATGTCAGTTTGTGATTTACTAGAAATTATTGATTTAAAATCTTGGTTTCCCAGGGCTACTGAGCATCTCCTGTCATATAAATATGCATCCATTTGCTAGCGGCTGCAGCCTTGTATAAAAATGTGTGTTGCCTCAACTAGTGTCAGATTTCTTGAGCCAAAAAATTGAGCTTTATTTCCCTTCAGTGCAGGAACGAGCACCAGCTGTTAAGATACATTTCTATGTCCAAGATAATACCAGCATGACTTGCACAACTATGGCATCCACCTGGAATTATTCTCTTTGTTATTAAAATTAATAAGAAAGCAGTGTCCTGAGAAATTGCACCACCTTCCTCCTTGCCCCCCAGAGGAAATCACTCAGAGCATCTTTAAATTACAGGACAGATACAGCCTCAGACTTTCATACAGCTCAAGGAAACGGCTTGAAGTTGACTACTTTTAGGAACAGATCTGTCATGAGCAAGTTAAAGAACATGCAAGTGTGAAAGGATGATGGGGACAGTAACTGTGTCCATTAGGGCCAAGAGTGACAGCTGAATTGCCAGCACTTGTAAAAATTAGAAATGAAGAAAACCAGGATGAGTGTGGGGAGTTTGGTTATGTGTGTCCTCTCAGCATGTCCCCTCGGTCCTTCTGCCCATCATCTGCTCCTGCTCACCTGACATATTTCTGCACAGCATTTTTTTCATTTAGCCCTACTACTCAAGACTTTCTTTTGGTCCTTCTGCAGTGCTCATACCTCTTATCCCAACCACCCACTCTCCTGCCTTCCCTTTCCTAAGGGAAGCCCTACTGGATGGATGGAAATGGGTCTGTCTCTAACCCTGCTGCAGGCTGCTGCTGCCAGGATGGACAGTACCATAGTGTGGACTCAGCAGCTGATGCCTGCCCACTGACAGTGGACCTTAGAGACCAACAAAAGAGTCCATGAGGTTTTGGACCATAGTTGTTCAATCATGAGCTTCCTATGAAAGTTCAGTGGCATTTGGGGGATTTGGTGAAAGATGCTGACAATTCTTCTGTATGCTCTTTCGTGCACACCTATCTCAGTGTTCAGAGCATGGTTTTGTTTATATATTTTTCTCAAAAAAAATTCTATTTTTCCATCACTTTTCTGAAGTCACTTGTGTGTCATAATGAGTTCTCTGTTTACTAAAATACAAAACCTTCAGGGCTGACAGCAGTGGCAGAAATGACAGAATCAACAGGATTGCATTTTCTTTTGTCTTGTCACTTCACCCTCACATGTTTTTGTACAGTGCAGAATAGATTAACTTCAGGAACAGGAGAAAAGGGTGCAGCCCTCACACAGCTAGGCAGGCTGATCTTTGCAGGTAGAGACTGCAAGAGGTAGATGAACCAGGTTCCCTCCCTACCTTCTGCCATGGCTAGTGAAGATGGGGACAGGACAAGGAAAGCAAGTTCCCTGTCAAAAAGGTGACAGTGCTCACCCTGCTCTGCAGCTCTTGGGCCCATTGCTATTTGGAGCAGCATCAACTGCAGCTTACCCATTAAACTGAAGCAGGTTGCATTTTGCCATGGGAAAATGGAAAAGGTGTGTGGATGGCTTCCAGAGCAGGGGATGCCACCTGGCTAATGCCTACTTCATGTAAACAGTACAGCCCTGAAAAGCTTGAGGATTAACGCCAGCGAAGGATCAATTCTGCTCATTTTACTGTGCTCTCCTGAGACCCCACCCGGAGTACTGTGTTCAGTTCCGGAGCCCCCAATACAAGAAGGACATGGACATCGTGAGTCCACGAAGGGCCACGAAGATGAGCAGAGGGCTGAAGCACCTCTTCTGTGAAGACAGGCTGAGAGAGCTGGAGTTGTTCAGCCTGGAGAAGAGAAGGCTCTGAGGAGATCTCAGAGTAGCCTTCCAGTACCTGAAGGGGCTACAGGAAAGTTGGGGAGGGGCTTTTGACAAGACCCTGGAGTGAGAGGATGAAGAGATAACATTTTCAAAATAAAAGAGGGAGATTTATATTAGATATTAGGAAGAAATTATTTACTATGAGGGCAGTGACACATTGGCCCAGATTGCCCAGAGAAGCTGTGGCTGCACCATCCCTGCAAGTGTTCAAGGGCAGGTTGGATGGGGCTTTGACCAACCTGTTCTAGTGGGAGGTGTCCTTGTCCATACAGGGGGGTTGGAACTAGATGATCTTTGAGATCCATTCCAACCCAAACCATTCTATGATTCTATAATTCAAAGACAATTTTCACCTGATTTGGAAATGAACCTCTAAAATCCCTTTGACCACTCTAGCTCTTCCAAAAATATTTGAAAACAATTTTGTCCCAGATTATGGTGAGATCTTTTTTCTCTTGCAGGAGAATAAAGGAGAGAGAGAGAGAAGCAGCACTGCAACTTCCCAGGCCACTTCAGCACTAATAGCAGTATGATCCCCAATCAATGCAGAAGGGCTGACAGCAACAATAAGTGTTAACTGCTGCAGTGAAGGGAGCTATTTAACCTGGCTACTAAAAGTTATTTCTGCCACAGCTATTTGAACAAAACATTTGGCAATTAAATTAATTCAAGCATATCCTCTCTTTTCATGGGAAAAATGCAGGAAAAATGCAGGCAGAGGATGAATGGCATCTAGATTAATGAGGAACTGCACAAAAGGAGAAAAAGAATGGTTTTATAAAATATATTAGTATTACATTCTGCAGTAGCACCATATGCTAGTTTCCTAGATGCTGGTAAACCTGACATATTTTATCTTGGCTAGTACCAAGGAGGGAGCTATACAAGGCCAAGTTCTTCCCACATATCTATGTTGAATGCAGTTTACCTCTACTCCATGTTGTGAATCTGAACCGACACTCATTGCAACTGCTTAAGATCACACTTTTATTTGCTGGCTGTATCTGACTCAGACTCTAATGATATTTAAATACCAATGTCTTAAGTCTTTGATGAAGCCATTTTTTTCAATTCTAGAACCTGAACATGTTGGACTTAAAAATCACAAGCCTCTACTGCTTCAAGTTAAGAATCAGATCCTCTAATTAGATGCAGCAGCAGACTATAAAGTGCTCATGTTCCAGCCAGAGAACAACAAAAAGGCATCCTGTGTTAGTGGGGACATAAAAACATATGTAGGACTTCATTCTTCTCAAAGTTGAACTAGTATTTCTTAATCAGTCCCTAGAAATCACTTTGAAAGCTGGTGGCATTCTTCTATTATTAGACAGGGAAGAACAGCTATGACTATTCTAGAAAAAAAGAATCACCACTAATTAACATTGTTTAATTGGATGGATTTGAAATACCTATAGCACAGGTGACCCTAACCCTAGCCTACTAGCCAAATCATTCTTCCCTGGATGCAATAGTCAAGCCACTCTACTTCAGCTGCATTGCCCTATGGACACTTATCACAGATCTTGGCACAATTTCTACCACAATAATCCTGAGGCTTTTGGGAAGTCAGCAGTTTCAGGATGAAAGCAATCACACCTTCAAAATTCACCATGATTCACACTATATTAATAGAATCCTGGAATAGTTTTGGTTGGAAAAGACTTTTAAGATCATTAAGTCCAACTGTTCACCCAGCACTGCCAAGTCCTCCACTAAATCATGTCCCTCAGCACCACATCTACACACCTTTTAAATACTTCCAGGGATGGTAACTCCATCACTGCCCTGGACAGCCTGTTCCAGTGCCTGACAACCCTTTCAGTAAAGATGTTTTTTTTTTTCTAATATCCAATGTAAACCTCCCCTGGATCAACTTGAGGCCATTTCCTTTTGTTCCATCACTTGTTACTTGGAGAAGAGACCAACCCCTCCCCCTGTACTACAACCTGCTTTCAGGTAGTTGTAGAGAGCAATAAGGTCTCCCCTCAGCCTCCTTTTCTCCAGGCTAAACAACCCCAGTTCCCTCAGCTGCTCCTCATAAGGCTTGTGCTCCAGACCCTTCACTAGCTTTGTTGCCCTTCTCTGGACTCACTTCAGCACCTCAATGTCAACGAACACTGGATTCAAGGTGCAGCCTCACCAGTGTATCACTATTTCTGTATCACTGTTTCATGACAATGAAACTGAGCAGCATGAAGCTAAGAGCAGTCTTCTCAGTTGGGGCTCACCTCTGATACAGAGATGATGCCAGCTAAGCCATGATACAACACATGGTGGGTACAATCACTACATTTCTTTCCAGAAAGTTCTTCTGTCTTTGAACCTGATAGCTCACACCTTCAGTGTTAATGACCCCTATTAGACAGCTGTTTTGAACCTGTCCATACAACTGAGCCAACCTATCCCCTGGCTACCTCCACCCTAAGGTGGGACTGCCCACATGGTCAGAAGCAGTGGACAACCAGGCAAGCACTACCTTGGGTTTAATGCATAGAAGGGAAACAATGCATGATGCATCCCAATAATGCAAGCAGAGCCAAACAGCAATTCACTCCCATATAGTTATGACTCCCACATGAGAAAATAAATAAATAAAAACAAAAAACAAAACAAAAAAAACCTACAAACAAACAAAAAAACCAAAGAGTTTTGCCTTTGTCAAACAGGGATTCTGAGTTGAGAATCCAAGGGTCTCTGACCGTCTACTTCACAATTCAAGTTAAGCTCCTCACCACGGTATGTGACTCCCGACCACATTGCCTCATGGTAACTTTTAGCCACTCTAAAGATAGGTGTGGTAGCACCTCAGAGTCACTCTGGAAACCAGGAATACACGTTTGGGAAACATCTTTTATAATTGGCATGGCTGAGCTACAGCTCTGCCTCAGGCAGAAGGTAAACTCTGTCTTGCTGGGGGTGGTGAAAGGAAATTTCTTAGCACAGAAAGAACACAGAGCTGCTGGAAGCCTGAAGGATGGGGCTGGCACCTGGGGTTGCACAGAACCTCCTTGCAAACCAACTGGAGGGATTTTTTTTTTTCCCCCAAGTGAGGAGCCTGCGCAAAGGATGTTGTTGCCTAAGTCACCAGGGAAGTTGTAGGAAAATTGAAATCATGGGCTACAGGAACCTTTCTGAATTTTGGCAAGCTCTGAATCCACAGCTGTTTATAAAAATGTAATTAGTGGTCTGCCAAGCACTTTGAAGATGTTCGGAGTGCTAGAAAATTGTGATAAACTTATCTTTCTGTGCCTCTGTATCTTGTGAGTAATTATTCAATCAGTGGGTTTTTGACTGGAAGACTCAGCCAAACGATTGAGCTTCTAAACTATTCAATTACCTCTAATGAAGAAGGATCAGGGAAACAACCCTTAAACACCTTAAACAGAACAGCAGTATAAACAGACAAAATTACTCTCAAGAGAAACCCCCAGACACTTGCCAAGGTTGGCTTTGGAGCCAACTGTGATACAAATGCATAAAATATTAGTTGCTTAATAGCTGTGAAGTGTTGCTCTTTAAAGGTTACTGTCTTCCTGTCCAGACAAGGCTGCAGCTGAATGATGAATGAAGCCATCCATATATCTGAGAGATTTTCAAGCACCTGCAATTCTCATTGGTGTCAACAGCAATTTTGGGTAACCAGAAAAATTCTGGGCCAGCAAAACATGACTCTGCATGATATTAAGAAGCCCCAGGGCTACTGGCCTCCTTGGCCCCAGTGTTTAGTTGGACTACTTGGAGTGAGTGCCCTAAAAATGCTGGTTATTTGGATGCATGTTTGTGATGGGAGACCTGATGTCTCTATCAGAGGGGCAAAGCATCTGTGCCAAGAAGTTGGGCTGCCTAGAAGTGGAATTGGGAAGATGTCTATCTGGCTGGGGAAGAAGCACAGCAATCACTGCAAAAAGTGCAGAATGGCCAGAATGTGCTTCTGAGCAAGTTTCTCTCTCTTCTCCATTACAAGCCTCACCATATACAAATAGCTGACTTGTTAGTGCAGCTCAAAGGAATGAATGAGCTCACAAGAATGTGAAGAGGAGAGAATGCTACAATTCCACTGGGAAGAGCTGCTTCTTTTTATTTAACTTTTCTGTTTGGTTAATATTTTACTGCAGCCTCCCAGAGCGGTCTCATCAGAACATCTCTGTCCTGCACCATAAAACTGGACAGTTCTCTGAAGCATAAACTCTGCACCTGCCTGTAGCTGTCTAGAAGCGTTTTCTGTGTCTGCATTTTTGAAAGTATCTCACGGTTTTGTTTCCTGTGAATGTGCATTCAGCCCTGCACACTCACAAAATGCTTAGCTGAGTTTGGGAGCATGTACATAGCAGGCCACAGCTGGGGGGTGGGGACAGGGAAAAGAAAGAAGGGGCTGTAAGGCAGCTTGAGAACTGATACCATGCTAGTGTGAAACTTCTTTGTGAAGGGAGCAACATTGTCAGGTTTTGGCTTAAAGAGTCTGAAACACTCCAGCAGCTTTAGAAACCTGAACATGCATTTGCCCCAGCTGTGTGCAGATAAACACCACAGGAACCTCAGTTTAAATCGGTGCTGAGCGCTCCGACAGCCTCTGAAATTCCAGGATCAGGCCCTAAAAACAACAACATGTTTGACCCAATGTAGCCAGCAGAGCCAGATAAGATCGTAGACTGCACAGCACAGATTTAAGTCTGCTTTCCTGAACTGCACAGCCATTAAATATTTAGGTGGCCACATGCAAATCATTTAAATTCTGTTTCTCAGCAGCACCCCATGTCATACAAACACACTTTGCGCCGAGATCCTCTTCCTTAGCTTTCATCAACTATTTATTTCAAACCTGCAAAGGACTTAATTAATGGCTAATTGTGTGCTATCCTTTTTTCCAAGGGTATTTATACATGAGGGGAGGAGAAGCAAAATTGCAAAGATTTGGGTTTTTGTCACAGAAAACTTACACTGAAGAAAACACATTTTTGTGAACGTACCAAAGAAAGCCCCAGGACTTCTCAGATATTTTCAACCCCTTCCCTGGGTAACAATTTGATAATCCAAGAAATAAACAACCCTTTATGTAGGAGCTGTCTCATGGACACTGTGAACGCTTTAGAGACTAGGGCCCCAGATCTTCTTTTCTTAATGTCACTGTGAATTTGCTTGTGGAAGTGTATGACACCATGCACGGAGCCTGCACAGCTGAGCTCATGCTTCAGGCATTCTCCCAGGACCGGGGGGAGGGGGCTCTCCGCCAGCTTTCGGCTGCCTCTCCCCTTGCATTTACACACACACAAGTCATGTTATCATAGTGAAAATATGTAAGAATTCCAGGAAGCAGAGGAAGTTTGTGTGTTGACCTTAATTTATTTTTTTCCAGAGGAAGAATGCTCCAAATGTTAAAAGGACAGTGGATGTTTGCTAAATTCATTGCAGATATTTTCATTCTCATTGCAACTCTTATGCTGCACTTTGTCTTTTAGGTTTAATGCTGTTCATGTTTTTATCCCACATGGGTACTTTGACTGAAAGAAGCAAAAATCATTTGGCAAGAAGCTCTGTGGGACCTATGTGGACACTACAAAAAATTAGTAAAGGAGGCCCGAGTGCATTCTGGCTCCTATTTCCCTTTACAGTGCAGTAAAAATGGGTGAGACTGTTTCTGGAGGGGAGGGAAGGAAAGGGTGGATGAAAGAGTGGGCTAATGCATGAGGCTCCTGCACATGGAAGCTTGGGTTTATCCTGCTTTATAGTTCTGGACTCTTCAAATACTGATCAGTTTGGCCCCATTCCTTATTGTACTTTTAAAAACACACTGGACTTTAAACCAGCAAGTGTCCTTGTGAAGCCTGCAGGATCTTACAAGTTAACCACGGACCTGGAAGCTTAGTGACCTGGCACTGGCTAGGGTTCAGCTTCTTGCAACACCAGACAGTGGCTGGCAGAGCAGCCAAGCCCCAGGACCCTCTGCTGCCACATGGCATCAGCTGGACCTTTTGCCAGTGCTCACACGTGTGAGGGTTTACACCCACTCAAATACAGCCTTTCCACACCATCTAGCACACACCTGTGAGTGTGAATACGCAGAGCCAGGAACATAGTACTCTAGTCCTCAACTACCTGTCTGTCCCTTAATCCTGTCTACTGTGAACAACATGGTCACACATAGACTTAAACTTGTAAAATGGCAAGTAAAATCACCCTGTGCTTCTGGACTGGCCAACAAGAAATCCAGTCAGTGAAAAAGCTTCTGTTTAACTGCATGGGTCAGACTTCCCTCAGCCTTGTAACCTCTGGCTGGAGCACAGGCTCTGCCTTGTGCCCCCGACACCCCAGCTCCACAGCTGCCCCAGCAGGACCCACACCCCATCCTGTGCTGGGGCTTGCAGAACAAGCCACAGGCACTTTGAGTTTTGTAAAATACTCTGTGGCTGGAGTGCACTTAACCTGCAAGATGACTGGGCATTAATACTAGACAAATCCTGAAGAATTTGGTTGAGAAACTATCAGATAAGGTTTTTCTGCAAACTATGTAATTTCTTATGCTTCTCTGCTGCAGACGTAAGCTCCAAGCCTGATTCAATTTTAAATGAGCAAGCCTGTTCTTCTAGCTTGCAGGCAGCCTGTGATGTGTGCTAGAGCCAGGCATCCCCACCCAACAGCTATGCTGAAACAAGTAAGGCCATCAAGATGAAATAGGCTGAGCAGCTTACAGTGTCAGAGACCTCACTGAAATCAGGGCATCTGTGACAGCAGCCATCAGGGTAGGACTTTTCCCACAGAAGTTATTTCTCTATTTAAGATTTTTCTCTAGTCCTTTCTACAGGTTTTCACAATTCACTTGTTTTCCCCTCCCTCTGCTTGCCCCTCATTTTATTCTTTTGTCACACATTTCAGATACATACATTCCTTTCCTTGACCCATCTTTGGGGGGCTCAGGCAGAAGGTGGCAGAAAAAGTAGTATTTTAATTATATTTTGGTTTTCAGGCTATTCAGACTTAGTAGGCAATGCAGTCTTGCTACTTTGAATGTTTTGGTGCTGACACTTTTTTTTTTTAAGCATTCAACCCCCTACCAGCTGCAGTCTAGATTTATACCATGGGGAAGAACACAGCAGAACCAGATTGAAGATTAATCAAAGCAAATTCTGGCCTGCTGTTCCATGTGTCTCAAAGATTTAAAAAGTAAAAATAAAAATGCGGGGGCTTTGCTTTGGTAATAAACATTACAACAGAAAGGCACCACTTTCCCAAATATACCGTGAAGAGAAGACAGATGCCTTCTAAGGCTTTATGGTGTCCTCAGCCATTGCTGTGGGTTCCTGCACATGCTGCAAACGTGGAGCAAGTTCTGCAGTGCCTCTGAGGATGATTACAGAACCCAGGTTACCTGCCTCCCTAGCCATTGAGCCAATTAATTATCCAGAGGTTTTGATGTAATAAAACCACACTGCCCAGGAGAGAGCCAGAAAAACACCTGGGATCTTTTCTACACAGAGATCCTTTCTATCCACCCATTTCTTATTCTAAATTAGATACTTTGTGAATAAAACAAATCATACACAATGATGAATTTTAAGTTGCCCTTAAATTTGATATAATCTTCAGCTTTTGGAGGTATTATTATTCTACAGGGATTAGAATAAAGTGAAAGCTGTACTTAGCAATCAGTAGAATAACAGCTAGTTTGCACTGAGAAAGTTTACTTAAACTTCTGGGGTGCAACCCTCAATTGGCATAAACTGACAGAAGCTCCATTTAAGTTCATGCAGCTATGCTTAGCTACAGCTATTGGGCAGGCAGCCTTTGCTCTCTTGTGCAGAGAGAAAAAAGGATTAGTGGGATCAATTCATTTTTTTTTTTGTTAAATATACACACACACACAACACAGGTTAATCATTGTACTTAGAGCTAAGAACTGAGAGGATGCCAGGAACTAGTGAAAACCCATCTATATCTAGCAGGGCATATTCTCATCTTTATTGGCCTGTATGAGATATTTTAAAGACATTGCTAATTCTTGTAAACATCTTCATCAGTTAAGGCATACCTGAATTGAACAATGTGTGTCATCAGGGCAGTGGTTATACAGTAAGGTCCCAATCCAGCAAAACACTGAAGCTCACCTTCAGCTTTCAGTGCATAAGTGGCCTCACTGAAGTCCTTAGTAATTACGTGTTTAGCTGAATCAGGACCTGAATTTATTTGGGACAGGAGGACCTTAATATCTTCCAAGGAATTATACTTATTAAAGGGGACAGTCTATAAATTAGAGTTTAAGTTAAAATCAATTTCTAGATAATACATAACCCTAAAAAGACAGATTGTTAGTTTGTATGAGCTTTGTGACAAAACTTTAATTAAACCGTTTTTAAATAAAACCTGTCATACATTATACTGCTAATTGACTTGACCTGGTACAAAGAGGACTCTGCCAGCTAGAGGAGACTAAAGGAGATTATTCTGTCTGGTGCTGCAGTGATTGTGTGTTAATAAAATTTATTTCTGCAGTCTTGCCCAACTCCCTATTGTGTATTCAAGAAATGTGTGGGCTCGAAGCCAGTCATCACAAAGCAAAAAGTAATAAAACCTCAAAAGCTGACTTTTTTTTTACCTCACGTTCTGCTGCTTTACTGTAGCACAAACTACATGGCATAGTCTGTTTGCATCATACCTTAGCTGGAGTTGTCTTTTAAAATTTTTTTCTTATTTAATTTCCCAATTGTGTAAAACCCTGCACCTTAATGTGAGCACAGTAACAAGGGACAGACAATTACAGGATCTAAAAAGCTTAGTGATGAAATATTCCAGGTGTGGCAATGATATTTTATTGCCACTACACTGCTCACATACCATATAACACATCTAACAATTAGAGAAACATGCTTAATCCTGGTCTGGACTTATTTTACATGGATTTCAATGGGCCAAATTATTCTTCTACCCTCATGCAAGTAAATCTGAAATTATTCTACTGATTGGCAAGAAATTATTTGGATTAACATTCATGTAAATGACAGTGAAACACAACCCACTGACCTCACAGAGTCACTCCTGGTATATGCTGGGTGCAATGATAAAACGTAATTACAAGAACTTATGCAAGAAATATGAGGAATAAACAAGAGGACTTGAAAGTTTTAATACATGCTCAAAATAATGAATTAATTGGCATGAGAAATTTGTTGGGATAATTCACAACTGGAATATTAATACAGGTAATACAGTTTCTTCAGGGAGAAGAGGGATGAAATGCTGTCCATAGACATTTCACTCCACAGTGTAATACGTAGGAAAAGATGAACCAGTTGAAAATCCCTAGTTAATAATAACAGGGGGAATGAACGCAGGTGCTGTCACGATGGGGGGTTGTGGGGTGTCTAGAGTAAAGCCACAAGGAACAGATGGACAGTGCTGCTACTTTTGAAGGGCAACAAGATGAATCATCCATACAGTGCAGCAGGCTT
>NW_009953098.1:3879053-3952720 GCF_000747805.2 Chaetura pelagica | reverse complement strand
CACGTGGCAGGGAGGTAAGTGGAGATCCCTGCGGGGACACAGGGTATGACAGGACACAAGCTCCATGCTGCCAATGTCTTGCTACCAAGCCTGGAGAAGCAACTGAAGGCTCCTTACTCTTGATTTTAAGAGTCAGGAGAAACAGGTTTAGAGATATGATATTAAAAGGCCACTTGGGTGATACTTATCATGCAATGAGAAAACTAACTGCTCCTGGAAGGGAAAAAAACCAGCAAAATACAAACAACAGACTTGAAGAAAGCCAGCTTGAATAAAGTCATATCTTACAGAGAACAAGTTCAGAATAGCTGACTGTTCCTTAAAATAGTTCTATTAAAGGCAAAAGTGCAAATTATCCCAAAGCAGCAAAACCAATAGAAGTGTTGTAAGAAACCACCTTAGTGAAATCATAGGATTTCCCACTGATGTCAAACTCCAAAAGTGCATAGAAAACTGAACATAGGTCAGGTTACTAAAGACCAGGATGAAAGAAAAAAGAGTGGGAATGAAGGGCCCAAATCAGGAAGGCCAAGTGAGAACATGGAACACATTGGTGCAGAAAGGTTAACAAAAAAACATGCTGCAAAGATACTTCATAATAAAAGGAAGAAGAGAAAGGTGTTGGCCTGCTCTTGAACAAGACAGGGAAGGTTATTGACAGGTGATACTGAAAAGGCTGAGTGCTTAAAGCTTTTTTTTTTCTGCAATCTTTACTAAAAAAAAAGGTCAAATGAGATCAGGCAGGAAACAGTACTAGTGACAAAGGGGCAGAAACACAAGTGAAAACAAGAACACATTTAATAGTACTTAGATAAATTAGATCTTTCAAATTGGCTGGGTCAGATACAACTCGTGCTAAGGTATCCTATTGGACTGTCTGAAGCAATCTCAGAGACATTAGCTTATGTAAGACGGGTGAATGTCCAGAAGACAGAAAAATGCCACATACTGTGTTTCCTTTCAGGGAGGGAAAAGATTGTAACAGGGAATTAAAGAGCAGTGAGTGAAGGTCAGTTTTTGGAAAAATACTGAAACAATCAAATTATTTGTAACCACTCAGGAAATAACAAGGAGATGAGTAACAGCTAGCATGGCTTTGTCAAAAACACAGATTTGTTAAACCAATTTAATTTCCTTCAATGGGAATAGGGGAGAAACAGTAGATAAATCTCAGCTTTATTAAAGCTTTCCAGTATCAGCCTCCTCATGGTCATAAGCGAGCTAGGAAAAATATGGTCTCCCTCCACCTACAAAATTCTCTGTCAGACTGAAAGGATGTTAAGTACATTTCTGCAGGCATCTGCCCTGGATTTGCTTCTGTGAAATACTTGTACTGCAGTCTTGTTTGTTAGAACAGAGTGACTTACTTTCTGCAGACAGTAAAACTGAGAAGGGCCGCAGAGGCAATAGCAGGCAAGTCTAAGGATGCTTGCTTAGAATACAATGCAATTTTGATAGCTGGAGCAGTGTATCCAGTTCGGGGAAACAGATTTCAGCTTCAGAAAAAGATACCAAACAGCAAAGATCTAGCAGGAAGCACTGAGAGCAGCCAGAGGTCTAAGAAACACAAGCTGCAAGGAGAACTGGAAAGCATGTTCTCATACAGTCTGCAGACCAGGCTGAGAAGGACCACTGTGTAGGACACATGCATGTAAAGAGGAAACGAGTAAGTAGACTTTCTTATTCACTGTGGCTAGGATAAGTAGTATTGGGTTAAACACGAGGACAGGAAATTTAGGTTAAACATTAGGAAAAACTTGGTAATAACATGGCTAGTTAAGCACTGGAAAAAGATTGCCTGGGGAGGTTGCAGAGCCTACCTCCTTGGAAGTTTCAGGAGTGTGCAAGGCATACACTTATCAGAAATTATGCTTTTAAAGTTGCAGACAGACTTGGCTGACCTCTCAAAATCCACTTCACTTGACTAGGACTGTTTTTCCCCCAGTTTGAAAGGCTCATTCACTCTGGTGACATGGAAGCCTTGCCTGGATGCCAGTAGGGCACAACACTACAGCAATCTCAGCCCACCCTCTTGCAGGGTCACAGTCTCAGCAGCATGCTTTAGCTGGTGCTTCACCTCCAGCAGAGAGGTGATCCCTCCTGCAGGCATTTCTGCACTTGAACACACATTTCAACACTTTCCTGAAGTGGGGCCTAAATTGCCAGCCTTTTCCCTGCTAAGTTGCAGCACAACCGTCCACGTTGTTACCACCTTCTGCTTGGGCCCATAGCAGGGTGCTCAACCTGGATGTGCTTCTGAGGGCCACAGAGGGGCTTTATTCAGCACCTAGTTCTGCTCCACATTTCCAGAGAAGATTTAACTGCTGAGGAGAAAAAAAAAAAGTAACCTGCATGCCATGATCTAGGTATGAATAAATTTGAGGGAAACAAAGTACTGAAGATTGTCATTAAAGCCCCAAAATACTGAAGCTCAAGTTGCAGTCTCATGTAGGAGATCATCTACTGCTCATGACATCTCCCCCTCTGTCCAGGAGCATCTGCTCGATGTGCAGGTAAAGCACAGGAGAAGTGGAGACACTGAATCCTTGGCCACCAGCCAAGAACACATCCTCGTGACAAATGCATTTAAGCCCAGACCCAGCCACATGTAGAACACACTGAATCTTTCAATTAAAATTGTCTCTAGAATCTTGATCACTTTTTCAGTCACAAAGATATTTAAGTTCCTACCAACCACCCAAGTCCCAGACAAACATGACTCCATCTCTGCCCACTGAAACCACATTGTTGCAGAAAGCCAGTGAGAAAGTTAATGTAGCTGAACTTATAGAGGGTGAGCTGACATTCCTATAATAATAATAAAATTGGTGGGGATCAGAAGAAGGCAGAGCTCATCTCCTGGTAAATGAAAAGGAAAAGTGTACCAGAATTCTTGCATTCTCCTCCTGTATAAGCACTGATCTCTCAGCACAGCAGTTGTAAAGATGAGTTCTGTGACACAATGTATCCCATTCAATTACCAACACGTATTTACATGCTAATAAAACTTGCATTAAGAATATGCGAAACTAATTATTTAATCACAACTCCTTCCCCCGTTCTGCTGTAGCCTGGACTGGATTTAAGACATAAAGAGGATGCATTAAATACTTTGTTGTTTTGGTAGATAATTTTTCTAGCATACTGGGCCAAGTTGCTCCAGCTTGTAGCTGGAAAGAAAAGCCACAACGTGTGTGTGCACATCCACCCAGCAGGGAACGAGGGGCTGATGCAGCCATGGGCAGGATGTGCCTGCTCTGGAGATCTCAGTGCCACCCAGCCCCGTGCTGGGCTGCAGAGTGGGGTTTTTCCATGTTATTTTGTGTCTCAATGACAGTGCTGATGGTGATGATTGATTGACTTAGCTGGTGCTGCAGGATTCAAAACAACACTGGCAGCAGCAGCTCAGGGAAATACAGAGAGCTGGCTTGGTTAACCCAAGGAGAGAAGAAACAAGGCTGGTGATCTGCCAGCTCTGAGAATCCTACAATAGATTAGGAATAACTATATTCATTGTTTTGAAATGAAATATGTGAGCAGAGCCTGGCAGAAGCATTTTTAACACTGCACTGTGCTTCAGCCTAAGGGTCCACAGCACAAGACCTTTTTCTTTCATGCTGAGCTGTTCCTCACACACCTCACCTCACCTGCTTCAGCACACAGGCACACAAAAGCTATTTCTTGCCTTTGGGGAAAAGAGGCTCTCTACCTGCCTGTCCCTACTGTGAAAATTTACAATTACTTACCTACATTGAGCTGTAAGACATGTTCCTGACACAAAGCCTCTCCTCCCTTCCAACAGCTGAGTCCCTTTCCCCAAGGTTCAACCCATCTAGTTGAGAATCAATGAAACCCTCTTAGACCTTCTTCCTGCAGATCCTACCTCCTACCAGTACTACTGCTGAAGTATTGCAGACTCTTTTCCAAAAATAATGTTTCTCCTTGTAAAAAAAACACAACTAAACAACAAAAAACAGAAAACAGAATTAGAAGACCACCCTTGACCTTTTCCACTTTGTTACTTTCCCCCACAATTCCTTTATCTTGTGTGATCTTCTGTCCTCCCTTCTCCTGCCCCTGCTCCCTCCACTGCTGCTGCCTCTCATTTAACATCCTCATTTTGACACTGACCCTATTGTCGTTTTATCTAACTCCCCTCTCACTCCCTACAGAAGAAGAGGAGAGTCCCAGCAACCTGTTCCCCATTCTAACTCCCCTCTCACTCCCTACAGAAGAAGAGAGTCCCAGCAACCTGTTCCCCATTCTTTCTTCTCTCACTCAGCTTATAGTAGTAGCTACTTGCCTGCTTTTCTGATAGTAATTCAGACTTCCCTCAGCTGCATTATGAAGATAAGCTGCTCCTCTACTGACAAAGGAATTGCTAAGGGACATGCCTGCTTTCTCATCCTGGGGACAGTGCCTGCTTCTCTCAGTAACTTTTTCCCTGGCACAAGTAGTTTTCCAGCATGCCCCATAGAATAGACCACATTTATGATTGTTGGCATTCTAACAGGGTTACTGGGCAGCTTTTTTTGAGGACAGACTTAGCAACTTGCATATAGATGGACCCAGACGTGGCTCTGGTTAGACACAATGGGAGATTTACTATTGCATGTATTTGCCCCAAGATTTGGTGGCTTTGTATGAACAAAATTGCAACAGAAAATAATGATTTGTTTGCCAACCCACTGAGTGTAGGGGGAGAAGCACAGAGTTTTATTCATCTGCAAGCTCAGCAGATGTCAGTGTATGAATGGCCTGATTTCAGCTTCATTTTTGGACTAATGAAGATTTAACAGAACCATGAGGTAATTCTGGTTTTGAACAAAAAGTTATTCCATGTCATCCCATAACTTGTCACAATTAAACATTACCTAGCTCCATGAATTTTGTTGGTGGTGTTTTGTTAGAACAGCTTCTGAGGGAAGTAATAGTTCAGTCATTATTTGAATGTCTGCTTTAGTGGAGTCTATCACCACTGAAATCCTAGAATAATGGCCTGTGTTATTCTTTTGCATCTTATTCTATACAGCTTTTGAGGGAGCTGTAATTGAAGAGAAATGAAAGGGCAGCCAACCAAGAGACAATACTGCAAGGATCAGTACTGGAATGTGAGACAACATACTTTAAAAGCTGAAACTTTAAAACTCCTGCTATGTGTGTACTTTTGAAAAGGTTAACATCAATAGTAAAAAGAGAAAGCCCAGCTATTTTTTCCCCTGATTAAGAAATAATCAAACTCATTTTTTCCCAACTTATTTATAAACTGATGGCCTCCTATGAAGCCATGAAAAAAAGGATTAATGCCTTCACTGGGTACCTATTTTCAACTGCTGTTTTCTTTAGAAAAAATGATTAACTGAAAAAAGGTGAAAGAGAAAGCAAGGGAAGAGACATGAGAACACCAAGGCAGCCTTAAGCAGTAGGGGCCCTACAGCAATTTACAGAAAGGTTGCAAAACATGAACCATTATTTAGCATCAGGGTCCCTGTCCACTGGCTCTACCGTTATGTCAGTGTTGTAACCTCCTCACTCCTAGTGTTCAGAGAGCTGAAATATCACAAACAGCATTTTCCATGCTTAAGTTTCAAACTCCAACACTTACAAGATTGTCAGAGGCTTAATATTGTGCACTGACTGATGCACCAAGCTTAACATTCCCTCCTGTTTCTACAAATATTAACAAGTAGATACTCTCCAAGGGTCTGATGTAAAGCTACTGAAGCCATTTTAAAGCCATTAAACTTGGTAGGAATCTTTACATCTGTCTCTTGAACTACTGGATTCTCCAAGTATTAGGTGCATGCTTCACACTCACATGAACAATTCCAGTGAAGAAGTTGTTTGTCTTAACCACAAAAGAGGGCTGAGTTTAAGATGGGTTTAGCTAAACCTGGCCAGGATTACCCAAACTTCAACTTTTCCCTACCCAAGACAATTCAACAAGTCTATCATTTTCCAAAATAACCTGTGCCTGTGAAGATATTTAGGATATATTTGTAATCAAGACTGAAAATGACATAGTCAAGGACTGAGCTTGCTCAAAGTAAGCTGGATCTCAAACATTGGAGTCATTGGATCACAAACATAAGAATACTGCATTATTTCAAGCTGCAATAAGCAATGTTGCCTCCAGTGCACGCCCCAAAAAGATTAAGTAAGTTTATGTTGTTTTTAATGATGGAGACTTGAACAAAGCATAATTTGGAACCAGTTTTCAGTACTCCTGCCAAATGCTGAATAAAATATCATTTACCTCCTAAGTGAACATTTTTCCGGCAGTTTTGTATGAACTAAACATTTTGGTCATTTAAAGGAAAAATGTTCAAAATCTGGAGAGTTCTTAAAATAGCAGATCAATTTACTTGAAATATATTTTCCGATTTCAGGGATCTCCCCCTATGCATGTAGCTTGCTATGAAAACTACAGCTATTTTGCACTAATTTCAGAGCAAGCTTATGAAAATAATAAAATGAGGCAAAGCACTCAGCAATGCCAGAGCATGGGGACCACAATGCTGTAATAGATGATATCAAGATGATGGCAAAATAATGTCACTGCAGTCACTGGAGACTACATTACTATGTCAAGATGATGGCAGAATTATTTTGACACAAGTCTATTGAAACTCTGTTAAAATATCCAATGATTGCAGCATATCAGGCAAATTCCCCAGAGGCAGATAATGATAAATTTGTGTTAAAGTTATTTAAAATACAACACTATAACCTATGTCACATGGGGAAGACCATGGTTTACTAATGCATTAACCTGACCCCACCAAGATCAGCCAAGGCTCTAGAAGGGAGGCTTTGCCTTTTGTGTGGAAAGTTCTGATGTTCCTGGGCATTTCAGGATATGTAGTAGCATGCACAGTTTAGTTTGAGATTGCAGAGGCAAGAGGGTATAACTGAGAAAAGGAGCTCACTTGCAAATATGGCATCATCTGAGGCTAAGCAGTTCTAGGAATTTATGCCATGGAGAGGGAAACTATGCTCTGGTGCTCCAGAAGTAGAAATAATCAGGTGGCAAGTGAGAATCACAGTCAAAACAAGGCATAAGCTTTCCCATCCTGAAGAACATAAAGGTAATAGAGAGCTAAGGTAGCATCTTCTCCCCATATGAAGTAGTGAGTTAATCAGCAAAGGGATACTACCTTAAATGAACTAATCATTTACCCAAGAGGTCTTATTTCTGCAGTACAAAAAGACTGCTCCTGAAAGCCATGGCTGAGCTCATGAACCTTGACAGAAGTTAGTTGTGCAGATCCTGATGCAAGCAAACAGATTTATCTCAGCAGATTATAGTGAAGAAGTGCATCAATAACAAGTGATAATGTCTTTTCTACCTCTTATGCAAGAAAAACTTGCAGAACATCAGCCAACACTGCTCCCTGTTCTTGCCAGGGTTGACAGTTCCTTAGTTTTAAGAGCAGCATGCTCAGCAGGAACTGTACGTACTGACTGCAGGATTCAGCCCTCAGAAGATTGTTAGAGCAATTAGTGCAGAAGCAGCAACATTCCTGTTATCAGGACTAACAAGAAGCTGCAAGAGCTGTTTCAACAGAAATAGTCGAGGCTGCTCTAATTATACGTTCTTTGCATAGGCTGGCGAGTGAGATGATTTTAGAAACTGGGTTATTCAAGCTTCTGAGGTTACAAATGCTGCTGTGCCAGCTCCACCCACTGTGTAAAAGGCCGCGCTGCAGCCGGCCGGTCGGTTTGTTCTGTGCAGCCACAACTGCAGGCAGCTTGGAAGGTAAAAGAAGGCTTTTCAAAGGACAGCCAGTCATATTTAGAAGGTGGCCTTGCTAGACTTTTGGTTCTACTACAGGTATATTTCAACAGCAGTGGAAAGTGTTTTCTGCTGTTTTCTAGAGAAAGCAGCCTGTACCCTCTGTTTTCTAATCTTGCTGCTCTGACCCACTTGTTCTTCACCTCCAGCTGACAATGCTGGGCTGGCCATTGCACTCAGCTGTGCCCTGGATCTTGGGCTCATCAAGTCTATTATGAACAGATGGAGCTTGGTGTTCCTACAAATCCCATCTGCTGTTACAGCAGCCAGTAAGAGTACTTCTTTAGGAAGAAGCAAGGCTAGGTCTCCCCAGAAACCTCACTCATCTTTGTTACTTTGCATTGTCACTTATGAGGGCAGATGGATGGGTGGAACATGGCAGAACATGTCAGTTGCAGATCTGGCAAGCAGCACCCCCAGAACTGGGCACCCGCCCCGCCCCTTCTTTCCCAAGGAATACACACAAGGTCTTTCAAGCCTCACTCTGCCCACGTGGACTTGTGACTACTTCTGCCAGAAAGGTACCTCACTGTAGTGCAAATTCAGCTAGAGGGGTCAGTATCTTATCGGTTAAGTGTGCAAAGAAGGCTGACGAGAACTAAGTAGTTTTCTAAAACATGATTCACATCCTTAGATGGCTCTCTGAATAATTTTTTTATCAGATTGAAAGCCCTAATCCTAATTTACAAAGCCTTTATTGGTCTGGGACTAAGTTCAGCCAGGACTTAATTCAGGTACACCTCTCCAAGGCAGCTACACTCACATGAGAAGGCTCGTTTGAACAAGACTAATTCTGTCCAAACTCCAACAGACAGACAGCAGGTCAGTACCATGTGGGAGACACAACCTCACTGGACCCTGGCCTTGGGAAAGAAAAGCAGGAAATAGAGAGAACAAGAGCAGGGAGAGGAGCTCACTTTGTGGGCAGTTCCTTTGCTTAGATGTTCTCCAATGCTTACACCACAGGCTCAACTGAAGACACAGGAGCATGTTCTCATTTCAGATTCCTGCCCAGCTGCCCTGCTAGCCAACATCAAGGGGAGATCCAGCAACCCACCATACTGATTTCACAAGAGGAAGCCTGGCTTCCTGAGCAGAAGGGAACCAATTTGGGTGACTGGGGGCACTTGGACCCCCTGGGAATTCTCCTGAACCATCTAAGTGCAGTGCCCGAAAAGGTGGCTTACACATCCTGTTAAGAAAGACAGATCCTGCACAAGTGCCACAAAGAAACAGGTTTTGCTTTAAGTGACCAGAAAAGAATGAAAAACACAATAACTCCCTCAGTACAGGGATAAAACCAAGTCAAAATTATTTCTGTGCATTTCCAATCTCATTAAGTGTTTCAACTGGTAACAAAGGGGTATTTGGGATGCTCTGCTCCAGTGATTTTCCATTTCCTGTAAAATCCATTCCAGTAGTATAAACTAGAGTGATCTCGTGATCATTTTTAAAGTCATCTACCATCAGTCATTATAGACTCAACAGCATACAGGGGATTATAGTTGCACATTTGACATCTTCCCCACATCTTCTCAGTGCTGAGAATCTGGTAAAAATATAGATGTTTGTTTTGTTTCCTATTGAGACAAAATTCTGCTTCCAGTTACACTAGCTGAATACAGAGTAATGCCATTAAATTCAGGATTAATAGCTAGGAAAATTAAATTATTTGGCCCTCAAAGCTCAGACAAGCAAATCAGTGGTTGAAATACACATACGTTTACTGACATAAAACATATCCTGACATCCAGTAGCAGCAAGCAACTGGAATGTGAACACTGTTCTCTGAACATGCAAACAGCTATAGTAGCTTAAATATTTCCTTTTTCTAATGTCACTAATATAAATCAATACTTCTCCATCTGCTGCCATTTCTAGATGTGAAGTGTGATTTTGAACCACGTATCCCCTCTCTAACTATTAAGCAACCTTTTGACAGGAACCCATCATAAGCTTTTCCATTTATTCTGCAGCAGAGCTTTGCTCATGATATTTACATCTCTAACACACACATCTTATGTTCTTTTCCTTCTTGAAGCCTCCTTTACTGCATCACACTTGCACACTCTTACACTCTTCTCACTTCATCCTCTAGCCAAGGAAAATACAGACAAAAGTGCACTTCTTAAGCAGATTTCAATTTAAACTGCATAGTTCAGTATTTCCAGTGAGACGATCATAAAGATCTGTCAACTGAAAAAGGAGTTGATTTCAACTTGTAATGCCTTCATGGTACAGGAGACTTGTTATAGATCATGTTAGTGCCTGGATGCTGAGCTGTGTCAATCAGTGTAGAAAGCTGCTCCTTAGATGTGCAAGTTGTAGGCAGCCACACCAGCTGCTGATCCCCACTACTTGCTTTTATCAGACAAGCCTACATTTTCCTACAAGTGTATCCACAGATTAACTCCCCAGCATAGAAGTGGCAGCCAGACAGGATTCCTCTCTTTTCTGGCAGGAGACAAGAAGTTCCATTGATCATTCACACTTGTTCAGGAGCACACTTGATTTCTTGCCCATCCCACCTGCAGTCTCTGCTGGCTTGAAGGCAGGTGATTACTACAGAAGACCCTGCCCAAAGTAGGCCATACTAAGTAATTTCCCAGTATATCAAAAGTAAGTTTTTTATCAGGCTCACTGGGAATTTCTCCTGAAGCTGTATCACCCACAGCCCCCAGCCCAATCTTTAATAGCAACACACATTTACTTGCTCACACCAGTCACTAGCTAATTTGGTGTAACATCAGATCAACAAGCAAATAAATTCTGGAAGTTTTGTATACAAGGTTACCTGGACAGGAGCTTGAAATGGAGAAAAAGATGTAAGTGGAGAAACCCATATAGCCTGATGAAACCCCAAAACGGACACACGAGTAGCAGGCATGTCTCAGAGAACAGAGGTTATCAGCCACAGACTTAACCTTGCAGAAAGATGGGAACTGCCATCCTGGATCACACTAGCTGTCCCTGTAGTCTGGTATCACGGACCAGAGGAAGTGTGTATGTAATGGTTGATTATGGAAAAGACTGCCCTAAAGGGGAATATTTCCTTAAGTCTCATCAGTCAGTACTTACATACGCTGTGAATCATAAGCATATAATTCTCTTAAGATTTTTATCCTAGTTAATATCACTGTAGATAAGCTCATGACCCGTTTCTGAGCATTTAATTGTCCTTTCTTGAATAGTAGTAATGTCTCAATATTTTGTTCCATCCCTTACACATGGGCTTCAAAAAATACTTGGTATAAGTCTGAGCAAGTTTACTCACTGGTAAAGTGCAAGGAAGACCCAGCAATGCAGGCAGATGGAGGAGAGGCTCCCACTCCCCTGACTGGAAACAACACACTAGAAAAAGAAAAAATACCATAGCTTGATAGAAAAATATCTGTCCTTATCTTGTATGGCTTTTGGCTTTGTTATGATGAAAGGTGTCAGAATTCCCTGATGCACCTTTTGGTTTACACTCATTATTTTACATCTCACTATCTGTCAAATCTAAGTTGCCCTTTTCCTAAAGTATTCTGAAGACCAGCTTTTCCCCAGGTATTTCCATGTGTTCTTAACAGAAGAGGAAGCTTTGTTTTCCAACAAAACACAGCACTACTCACTGCTGCTTAGCAGCTGTAGCTACCTCTTTAGCCAACTTGTGTATGTTGCTTAGGACATAGCTAAGAATAACCTCCCCTCTTGTGTGCTCTGCAGCTAGTTATTTTAATTGTGATTACTGAGGTGCTTAAGAACTTGTTTAGCTCTGTCCCATTTGAACAGTTTATAAGAGGCAAGCTGGAATCACCAATTACTGTTTTATTTAGGGCTTTTTTGCTTCTTTGATCTCCCTCAATGTTTAAGTCACAACATTTTCTTGAGCCAAAGTAGTAAATATTATTTATGTAACAGTATTCTCATTGACTTTGGATTTTTCTTGCTGTATTTCTAGCATAGTTCAGTTCACACAAAAATGTAACCTGTACACAGACTCTTGGTTATAGTACTAGTTGCTGTGCAGATGAACTAGTCTGCTCTTCATATGCACTTTATACCTTGGCACCATGGTTTGGCACCTGGTCGTATTTCATTACCGTGTCCAGAAAGGAAACAGGACTGTACATAGAAAGATACCAGAGCTACCCAAGGAATATTAGGGATTAAGTATCCAGTTGCAAGAAGGAACATGACTAAGAAATAATATCATTTTGGTGTGGATATGACTGTGCTGATAATCATATGGAACTGCTAAGAACGTATGGTGTCTACCAAAAAGGTGAAATCCTGGTTGTACTGAAGTAAAACCTCATAAGTTTCTACATGCCAGAGTAGAATTAGAATGAGCTGACTGCTCACACACTTAATAACAGGTAGCATGCCTTCTCTCCTGAAAAACCTGCCTCTTGAGTATCTATAAAACATTACATGGTGTCAGAAGTTATCTTGAGCCAAAGATGGAGCGACTACTTCCTCCAAGTCTGCTGGATTTAGGAGGGAAGACAAATGGTGTCATCTTAGCCACATTTTGAAGTGTTCTACTCTGCCATGGGGTTCACAGAGGAATTACCTGAAGGACAAGCTGCTGCCCTTCTTGGGGTGGGGGGTGCTCAGCAACCTCTCAAGTAGAGAGTATTTGGAAGGGGGAAAATAAAAATAATTTGGCACAGTGATGGATGCTAAATAAAAGCCTTACAGTGATTAGGAAGAGAAGCCAGATAAACTTGTGTGGAAATCTCAAAACAGAAGGAGGCAAGTTTCAGAATCAGTGGGAGGTACTGGGCTGTACCACCCACATGTAGGCATCAGAGAAGCCCATGCAGTGAAAGTAATCACAAGTTAGTCACATATACGTTAATTTCAATAATTACCATCCTTGCAACAGCCAAAAGTACAGTGCCAGTGCAGGAAGCACACAAGACCAGGTTTTCAGGCACAATCTGGTTTCATTGTACCTTCACACCAGGAACAGGGAACTACAGCAGCTGGTGTAACCCAATAAAGAGCAGCTTTACCTAGCTCTGCTGCGGAAAGAGCTGACAGGTTTGGCTCTGCCTCCTTCTCTAAGTTTTACTTGGCCAGTCAAATGAGCCGCAGAGCTACTGCTGACCATAACCCTGCAGAGGCTCCTGACTTGGCTGGAGCCACGATGAACTTTCCTCCCTGGGTGTGCCCTGTCCTGCTGGGGATAAAACGACGCATTCAGCTGGTGCTCACCACAAGGAGTAAATAAAACCAGGAAGGAACTACAGCCTAGCAGCAGAGCAGGCAGCAGTGGTGACGTCCGTGGCGTGCGCTTGACCCTGCTCCACACTGGCCCCGCGCCCACCTCGCTCACTGCCCACATTGTTCCAGCCTCGGCCCCGGCTGCCCCAGCCTGATTGCACAACGGGTGCTGCTGCTCGTCACCTCTGCCACGGGGACACGGCCGTGGCAGTCCCAGCCAGCTGGACCTGCTGCTTGTTGGAGAAGCCTGTCAGGAGGGCCCCAAGCTCCAGCTCCGGAAGCAGCCGGGCCACCGCGGTGCCACATTGCTGCTGTGCCGCTGCTGATCCGGAGCCAGGACACCATTGCAGGGGAGCCCAAAGTAATTCTTATAATATACTCCCACACACCAGTGTATGTGTGTGTGTGTGTGTATATATATATAGTATTTTAAGGTGAAAAAACCCAGGAGGATTTCACAGAGCCAGGCTCCCATGTCAGCACTGTACTCCTGCGTTAGAACCACTTGAGAAAGGCAATTCCCAGTATCAGCTGGGAAAGGGCAGGAGTAAGTGAGGGAGCGCAGGCAGAGGGGAACACTCAACACACAGCCTGCCTGCTTCAGTGCCTTATGCTACCGCCAGGAGCCCCAGCTGCCTGCACCTCTTTTCACCTGAGGCTGCTGCCTCCCAAGACAGCTGAGGAAGGCACATGTAGGTGGCTTTTGGTCACACTCAGAGCACACGACCATCAGCTGCTGCCTCCCACAAAGTGGTCAGTGGCCAGGAGCCCCACTGCTGGGGGGAGCAGAGCAACACAGGGAAGCAAGGGGCTGATGTGGGACAGGTCCTGGTAACAGAGGCCCATGGCAGCTTTCATGAGTGGTCCCCCACAGGCATGCTGCTCCACCTCTGCTTCCAGCTGAGCCACTTGTGGTGTCACTGAGGGAAGGGACAGCCAGCACCAAGCTCAGCTGACAGGCCACAGGTGCCACTGTTCACTAATACAACAAGTCAGGACATGATTTCCTACTGATAATTTCTAGATTTCATTATGTCCCTAAACAAGGGCCTAACTCTTGATTCAATATTCCTAGTCTGTATTCCAAAAAGCTTGCAAAACTAGATATGATGTGAAAGAACTTGTTTATATGTACTTCCAGGCCTTAACAAAATTTGGCAGACCATTTTCTGTGACATAGTTCAAACCAGTGTTTTACCTAATCACTATATTTCAAAGACATATGAAACTGAAAATGTGATAAGAAAATGAGAAATGGAGTGTCTGACTTCAAAGAGAAATAAAACCTCACTTCCTACTCCTGTTCCTCTGTTCTACGCTGCAATTAAATGACTAGTTTCATACACAATACTGTGATTTATTGTTAGTCAGAATGTAAAATCTGGCTTGTACTTTAGCAGAAAAGACCACTCAGTTTGTAGAATTGTGGTGCACGACTGTACTTGTCTAATTAAATCCATTCAAGAAAAAGACATGAAGGCAACTTCAAGATGAAAATAAGGACCATGCATTAAGAAATAGTAGACTATAACAGCTCAAGATTGAAAACACAAACTGAAGACCTACATCAAACTTCAATTTTTTGGTTAATTTCTTATAATGCTAAGCTAAAGAGTGAAAGTATAAGTCCAAGGCTAGAGCAAAAGTACCAGTAGAGAAAAATACATCAGTGATCAGCAACACAGGAACTACTCTGTGGGGGTAAATTGTTATTTTCAGGCATCAACATCTCTGTACTCTCCCCTGTTTCAAATTACAAGAAAACAAAATGTAACAAACCAAAAACACAACAAAATCTCACCCCAGAAAAATAATCTTCTGCCCCTGCTGCTCCAAGCCCCAGGAAGGACTAGGGGGAAGCAGGCATGTTCTGTGCCTCCCCTGCTCAGCTCAGACAGAATGGCCTCACCAGGCCCTAGTACCCAGGCAGTGGGAATTACACCACAGAGCGAGAGGCAGCAGAAACCCAGCCACGTTCTGGATTCCCTGGCTTCTTCAGTGTGTGATGCCTTTTATCCTGGGTTTGTGGCAACTCCACAATTAAAAGCTTAATGCATGCAAGATATACTTTGCAAGCGAAACATTATTCATTAACAAATCTGATTAAACTGCTAATGCAGTGAGCACTAGCACAAGTTCAGAAAGACAAATAGTCTCAGAGGTGCAGTGTTTGTGAGGAATGTTACCCGTAAATGGATTTTAACTATTTAAATTGGCTTCTGTTCAGAAACTATGAAAAGACACAATGGAACACAAACCACTTCATTTAGCTTACTGTGTTTAATGTGAGGGGAAAAACCCCACAGATTAAGACTTCAGAACAGTAATACACATAATTCTGCCAAGATACCTGTATCATAATCCGAGATTTAAAAAGGAAAAAAAAAAACCAACAAAAAACCTTTTTTCCCCAGCAGCAATTTACTGATTATTAAAAATTCGTTGGTAACTGGTATTTCTTATTATGTGTAGAACATTTAAAACTCATTCCATGTAGATTAAGTCACATTCAAAACCTGGATTCCACAAATGTACACTGTGCCTTTGCTGCTGTACCAGGAAATTGTTATGCTTTCATCCCTTTATAAGCATTGTGGTATTTCAGATTGTGGAGGCAAGTTATCACAGGAGAATTTTTGCTTTTATCTTTTTACTAAAGGTAGATTGTCACCATTTTGGCAGGACTAAAAAAAGGTTCTTGCTGGCCATGACAGACATCTGATGGCTTTCCCTCCTTGCACATGCCTACTTTTCACATTTTTTCAGAAACCAAGTATCAAACCCTATAAACAAGTCATTCTAAGGCTGATACATGCAAATAAACCAGTCTTCCTCAAGCTAATAGCTACTCCTGTTAGATTATAGCCCTGGTAAATATAGGTCCATTTGGAGCCCTTTGAGAGGAACCCATTTCTTTGCATTCAGACAACAAGCCCTTATCTCCAGCTCTCCCGTTCTGCAGGAACAGCCAGGGCAGGGTGTGACAGCCTGTGGTGTGGGCTGTCTCAGAAAGATTGTTGGCACTGTGTTTTATTGCCTTCCTTTGATCCCTATTTGTGTGGTAGTAGGTGCACAGCATTGACCTTCTGAGCTGAGCTATGCTAATATGGCCAGAACATTTTGGTAATGATTTCATTGTATGACCAAGAGGTTCTTTTCTGACTGAGAGCTCCAATTACTTCTGTACATTGTTAGCCCACTGAAACGCATATTCTTGTGCAACCTGAAAAATGAATTGTTCAAAACCCCCCAGGTGGGTTTTTTTGCTCTTCTCATTGATCTTATATTTCATTCTCTAAAACTCAAGATGAGCCCCAAACCTAAAGTCCTGAGATCAATAGGAGTTCTGGCTAAAGCAGAGCTACAAGGTCTGGCCCATGATTTCTAGAACTATTCTTGCAGCTCAAGAAATACTGATGGTCAGGTCTCCCAGTGATAAAGAGCTATGTAAACACACTGTTTACAGTGGCCTGATACAAACTTTCCAATATAAATTCAGCATCTTTTCCTTGTATAGAAACCTATTGCATACATTCAAATTTTGTTTGATGGCAGTCACAGAACCAGGCAGTTTAGAATTTCTGAAACATGTAGGGAGACAGAAATCAAATAGTGTTCAAGCTAGCTAATTAAAACATTTCAGAATCTTTCACCTGTGGTGTCAAGCTGTTTCATTAAGTGAAGAATTGAGAGACTAACAGAGCAGGTGCTGCTGCAAGCACAGATTGCCATAGAAAATCACTTTACAGAAGCCCACCAGAAGTAGTCTGACTACAGGATCTAATAGAGAGGGCAGCGTATGCTCATTGCTTCTCGTTACCCGATTGTGAAATCTTTAGTTAAGGAGAGCTCTCACTGAAGTCAATAGGGATTTTCCCAGAGTAAGACTGCAGGATTGGGACCACACTGTGCCATTATGGTAGATATCACAAAGACCAGACTTCTTATAGTATGGTTTTCAATGGCAGCATCTGATCTGAAGCCAAATGAATTTAACAGAAAGCTTCCTATTGATTTCATTGCAAACCAGATCAGGAGAAGAGTCACCACATGGCTGGATCGGGACAAAACAGTAGAATAAAACATCCGTGAAGTTCTTTAACTGGCTGTTTAAATATATTCCCCTCCCCCCCCCAATATTTAAAAAAATTAGTAAGTATTCATTTAAGGAATATCAAATGATAGCACAGAAGGGAAAAATCTAACCTGCAGTCAGCTAGAATAATGTGAATGGACTCCTGTTTGTTTAAATAGTTACACATCACTCCTTTCCACATAAACTAAGAGGAGAGAAACTGGAGAACATTTTTTAAAGCTTTTCAGAAAACATTTACTTTATGAAGAAACCTTCCCAAATATGCACTTTCTCACTGTACTCTTAAAGTGAATCTCACTTTCCTACTCACACTAATGAAAGTGATAACCAAGATAAAGCATCATACTCTGTTGAACCTTGCTTCTCCCAGTGAACTAACCTCCTTCTAGAAGTTCATCTTTACTAGGATGGATGTGCTACCTCTCTCTTACTGGTGCAGCTTTGTTTTAGTATATATATTCTATATTGCCCTAGAAGGCTCTAGTTTTACAAGGACAGAAGATATTAAGAAAGGAGGAGTGGCAGAAATGGATGCGCATCAGTGAAGCTTCTTTTTCCAACTTACCTGTGTGTTAACATAAGTGAACCAAGCCCACATCTAGTAAAATGTATATCTAGTCTCAACTGTACTGCTTGATCTACATGAGTGAATCAAATGCAGATACAACTACAATTGACAAGAGCTGCCATGCAGTGGGGGGGATTTTTTTTTCTTAAAACCACAAAAAGGTAATTCTACCTCAATACATATTTTAAATTTGCAAATGCACTACTATTTGATATAACTTCCCATGCTCCCTAGGATGCAATTAACACCAGTTACCATCTCTCTCAAACGAGCACACCAGTGAAGATGTGGCTTTACAGAGGAACTTTATTTTTCAGAGAATCTGGCCTTCTAGTTCCCCCTCCCCATTCTCAGATGTGCTTTCAGAGATGAAAAGAGCCTTTCTCAGAAGCTGCTTTCCTTCTATCTTGGTTCCTTTCTAATAGAAGATGGCTCATTGGCAGAAGACTTCAGGAAGGGCATGAAATTAGTCTGAAACTTGACATTCCCTGTGCCTTTATTTCCTCACTTACCAGCTACTACAGCACTGAGGCATCTTCCAGGCTTAGTTCATTAAGCTTTTTTTTTTTACTATCTGGAGGTATTTTTATACAAAGCAGCAGAGGCACAGATATTATTTTGGTATGACTCTCATTGTAAGACAACTCTTAATGCAAGTTTTTCTTTCTGCATGTATTATTGGGACAAAGAGCCACACGAGTAAGGATTACACATGCATGCATAATAACATGTTCACCCAGCGATTACTGTGGGGAAAGCACAGCCCATCTAGAGCTGTAACTGCTCCCGGGCGTGCACACAAAGCGCTCACACCCGCCTCGTGGATGAGCAGGGATGGAACAACCTTTTTTGTTGTGGGTTTTTTTGTTTTTTTTTCTTATATATAAAAAGTAAAAAAAAAAATCACTGAAGAAGACAAAAAAAGCATATGCTAAGGTATGATTGACAGCCGCCATAATGGACTGTCATGTCAAAAGAACTGCCTTGCTAATTCTCTTACATAATGAGCTAGATGCTAAGGCTCTCCTTGCAAGTTTGATAGTGCACCCTTCCATCAATCTTACCGACATCTTGGCATCTAAAATACAGCAAAACCACTTAACAAGGGCTCTTTAAACAGGCAAGAGGAGGGATGTCTCTCTGTATTAAATGTGATGTGGAGGTTGCTATGGTAAATTTGAGCATGTGAACATTGCAGAGCAGAATTCCACACTGGTGGCTAGAGCCGAGGCTAGCCATGCCTCCAGGTTCTTTAAGTGTACTTGGACTGTGTTATTTAAGGAATGGAAAGAATATGGTTCTGGTTCCACTTTCATAGTGGGTAAGAAAAAAAATTGCCTTTGTTTAATCCTCTTTTCTGTGCCTGCAGCTCCCTGGGGTGTTGATGAGGAGCATCCAAAATGGATTGTAGCGTGCTCTCCCTGCAGCTTTCAAATATGGGGCTCCATCCCCCAGACTCCTTCAGAAACTAAGACTGGAAATACAGATGCATTTCTCCTCCTCTCCTTTTTTTCTGCTTCGTCTGGTTGTCACAGTTACATAATGCTGCCAGTTGTAATCGCAGCTCGATGGCGTTGTCAGGCAACTCACTTCGCTTTATTTATTGAATTGGAAATTGCCATAGAGGTGTCAACTATCTGCCCTAGAGTTCTGGTGATTAGAGCTTTAACTATTGGCACTTCCCTTATTACCAGTCCTCTGACTTCCCATTTTGCTTACTAAATTTATAATTCACAGAGCCCCCTCAGCTGTGAACTGCTCCCTCCCAAGCAATTGTAGATTAATTGCCAGCTTCACCCCAGGGCCCTGTAGTGGCAGGGGATTGAACTACACATCACAGAGTCAAGTTTAGTGTGTAAGCATTTACTACCATTTTCTGGGTTATTTCACGTTTTCCTTTTAGAAAAAGTTGCATGGGAAAGCCTCCTAGCTGTCCATAGTGACATTTCTTAGATCTATTTTGTTCCTGTTTTATTGTTACTACTCATTTACAATTGCAAAGGCACCAAAACATGTAAGGTACTACAAGCCAACTGATATCTCCACCATGGCCCAGCATCTCAGCACCATATAGAAGACACCACCTGTTATTTTATCCACTGACTTTGGAGCCATTTATTCAGGGATATTATTGATTCTGCTTGTTTCATTTCTGTATCTCTTCCTGTTCACATATATGAATTTTAAGCATCAGTTTAGTCCATACTCCCTACATCTGCCTTTCCTTTTGGTCAAGAGACTACAACGTTCCCCTTCATAAAGAATCACTTTTTGCATCCATGATTCCATTGTTCTTATTTTGCAAAACCAAACTCCCTGGCAGACAAGTCCTGGTCTGACTGAGCACAAATGCTGATCTGACTGCTCAGTACGATCCTCACAATTGGAATTATTTTCAATCTCTCCCAAATATCCCTCTTCCTAACACTTGGTTGATTTCAACTTCCAAACTTTTGTACACTCAACACTTAAGCCCTCCCTACATTTTTGTTTAAACATGTTAATAGGACTCTCAACTTACTGCAACTTGGCAACATTTTTCTAAGGCAGCCCTGTGGCTCCAAGGGTCAATCCCCTCCTGTGTACAGCAGCTCCAGTAACACCAGCACCAACTCAGTCTCATCCCGCCAACCTCTTTGGCATTCACAGCCAAATGCCAGCCCACAGAGAAACAAATTGATACCTGAAGCATCATTTCCCTTCTCAAATAACTTCAAATACAGTATTTGTTTTGTTAGGCTTTCTTACCTCATGCTTCTATCTTGGCCTCTCTGTGGTTCCAGGCTCCCCTAGTGCCCTCAATTGCTCTCATCTTACTCAGTCCTTCTCTCACCCTTGCAAACCTGTAGCCTCTTTGCTAAATAGCAGCCAGCAGGCCTAAAAAGCTTTGCTGTCCTGCAGGACCCTCCCTTATCTGCCACAGCTGTTGCTAAATTAAGGTGTTGAATGCTCAATTAGTAGAACAGCATCAAGGTATTTAAAAGCTTGTGTCTGTGTTTTTTTAAGTTGGTAGGGCTAGAGTTGACTTTCTGAAAGCATGAATATTATCAAGTCCTTTTTTTAAGCATAAAACTTTGTTACCTGTCCATTGTTTCATTGACACTTCTGGTAAAGGTTTTTTTTTCCCCCAGTATTTCTGTATAGAATTTTCAAAGGTGTGTCTGTTTTGGCCTCCCACCTGTTCAGTCCACTGATAAACACATTCACTTTATCAGCAAATTACTATCATCTTTGGTAACAATTTAATCCCCTGGGGTCTGGAATCCTGCTCCAGACATCTAATATACAACAGAATTCTTGCCTGTCCTATCCACCTCAGTTCCATGTGGGTGAGATATTTGCACAGGCACTGGAATTTGGGCTGAGGAGAGTATATATGTGATGGAGAATGTGCCAAGGACTCTGTTCAGCTCCTGATTCCATCTATTGCAGGCTTTCCTGGTGATCTTGGACTCCTTGCTTTATTCCTGTATGGCTCAACTTTCTAGCTGTGAAATAATGAGGAAAATAGTCCGTTTGGAATGACCAGTGCTCATGGGGTTTTGAGGAAAGAGCTATAGACAGGTAAAGAAGTAGAAAGATAAAAAGATTTTTGCTCTCATAGTTTGGAGTAGGTTTTTTCCCACCTACCCCTCTTCAGAGTACTTGAAAGTGAGAAAAGGATTATATTTCTCAGTGGGCCAGATAGTCTCAGAGAGAGCATTTCTCCATTTTTTAAAAAGTATCTCTCATTTCAATTGTCATTCAGGGAATCTTCCCCTCTCTCTCCCCAGCTTGTGTATCTGCTTTTCTTCTACCTTTGTTATCCTGAGTTCAAAAACATTTCCACTCTCACTATTCAGGTGGTTTTGTGCTTCAGAACTCCAGACATCAGCAGTATATGACTTGTTACACGACATTTAATATATTTCACATGTAAGTTTGCTCTGTGGAGCTATTAAAATTGCTTCTAGTAAGCAACTCTTAAAAGAAACAAACTTTCATGGATATCTTGCTTTGCATTAGCATGTAATACCACCCCTCTACTTTCTGGCAATTCTGTTGTTGCTTCTACTACAGAACAGGTTAATGGATGTATTTTTTGTTCCTAGGAAAGATCTAATCATAGCATGCATAGAGAAGAGAAGCCAGTGAGAATCCTCTGATCAGGCAACTCTCCTAGATCAAATGCTCTCTATTTGGGAACATCTGCCTTGAAAGATACCACCTGTTCATAAAACAATGCCAATAATAAAGGGCTCATGTTGAATATTGCAAAGAATGTTTAAAAGTTGATAACAATCACCCCTTGTAAATCATAGAATCATAGAATCTTAGGGGGTGGAAGGGACCTCGAGAGATCATCTAGTCCAACCCCCCTGCCAGAGCAGGGTCACCTAGAGTACATCACACAGGAACTCATCCAGGTGGGTTTTGAATGTCTCCAGTGATGGAGACTCCACAACCTCCCTGGGCAGTCTGTTCCAGTGCTCTGTCACTCTTACAGTAAAAAAATTTTTTTGGATATTCACCTTGAACCTCCTATGCTCCAATTTACACCCATTACCCCTTGTCCTATCACTGGTCATCACTAGGTAACTAGGTTATCACTAGTAACTAGGTTATAAGTTTAAGGTGAAAATAGCATTCAAAAGCCAGAGCTAGTGCATCTCCTTCTGTGGTTGGTATGACAGGATGGTGCATGTACAGCCATGAGCACATTATAACATTTGATATTTTTAATCAAATCCCATTTTAAGGCGTGATGTGTTTTACTTTGCTAAAGGTCATTTTAGTTACAGTAGCATTAAGGGTTTTCAATAAAACATTTTAAATGCCAGTTATATAACTGCTTTTAAAACATTTAACAGCCACATTGGTTACATGACCTGAGACAAAGGATATTTTCTCAGCACTTTGATATATTGTAGCTGGATTATCCTTATGGGAATTTTCAGTTCCATTATGGCCTCAGGTCATCCCATAATATGTGGTGTAGGATTTTTTTTTCACCAAAACACTAATAGCTGATGAAGCCAATGGTGATGGAAGTTCAATGACATGGCAGAGGATAGAGCCTGCAGTCAATAATAGCAGCAGACACTGGCCAGTACAAGAAGTTCATCAGCACTGCTCAAGGACAAGAAGATGCAGCAATGAGGAATGAACACACACTGATTTGTGTCTTTGTGCTGCACTGGATGTTCAAGCAAAATGAAGTCCTTTCCTCCCTCACATCTCCAGGAGCACCGCACTGTTAACATATTATCTAGAATAGGGTGTAAGATATACAGAATATAATGCAGGATATAGTTTCAGGACTTCAAACCCAGATGTACCTGGGCACATACAGAGTTACACCACTCCCTCTCCTTTAATCTCAGGACAAGGAGATGCTGTGAGGTGAACAAGCTCCATTTGATGTTCAAGAGACTCACATCAGATCTTAGTGAGGGTAGGTAGACAGCTACTACTCTTATAGATTCTCAGTACAAAAATATCACTGAAGCAGCATTTTCAGCTGTGGCATCTTCCCTGCCAGCACTCTCAGATTTTGGATCTCATTCCCAGTCCCCAGCAAACTTTTTGACTCAGAAGCGAGACTCCACATGGCAGGTCATCATGAGTCAGTCAACAGGACACACTCCTCTTGTTTTTCTCATTTCTTTCTTACTTATCTTTAGATTTTGGGTTCTTGTGGCTAAAGCCACCTATTGATGTGTGACATTGGAGTGTGTAGCATAGCTGGGGTTTGCAGATGAAGTCTACAGCCATGCTTGTAGACTTCAGCCTCCTTAAACCAAAGCAAGCAGCTCTTGTCCGGCAAACAACTACCAAAAGCAAAAGCAAAAACAAAAATAAAAAATTATAAATAAATTAGAAAAACTAAAAGCAAGCTTACTTAAGCTGTCTTTTTAAAAATAAAATATTTGCTCCAGAATTTAGATACTCTTTTTTGCTTTGAGCAGGAGGTAGTAGATGACCTGTCCAGCCTGAATTATTCTCAGAAAATATGTATGTTTCTTGAAAAGCATTATAGGCAAAAGACACAGTGACAATCCTTTTTCACAGCTCCTAAGCATCATGTCTGTCTCAGTGACTTCAGGTCGTAATGAAATTAAGAAGTCTCTGTGTTTCAGAATAATATCTTCCACAGCCAATTTTATCATGAGCCAATGAAATAAATGTTTCCAAAGTGAACAGCTGGCATCTCTTTTCATAAAAGATTCTCTTTTAGAACACTATTTCTAAACAATATTACAGTGGCTCCATTCACATGGCTATAGTTAAGACTGTGTCAATACTTCTCTTATAAACCTTGTTTTTCAAGGGTTTATAGCTTCACAGCTGAGCCATAATTAGCTGGGATTTGAGTTACAGCACAAGACTTCAGTCTGTGAGGGCATTTTTGCTAATATTAATAAAATCAGCTTTAAATTATAGAAGAGTAAAACATGGTACTTTATATGAATAAAGAGGATTCTTGAACATTAAAAAGCTTTGATTTACAAAAAGGAATTTTGGCAAGTGATTATAATATGATCTCCATCTTTTTTGTCCTTTTAAAAGAAGAAGAGCAAAAAAAATGTTTTAGAAACTATTCGACAAACATATGGAAATTCAAAATTCAAGTTGACAGTCTCTCCTTAATTTATGTTGTTATGAAGAACAGGCGCAATGGTCTCATTAAAAGGCATAAAATCAACCAAAGCTCATATTCTGTGGGTTTTCTCCATTCTTACTTTAGTGTGAGCCCAGTTTTTAGTACCTGATATAATTTTGAGTACTGTATGACAATACCAATTTGCATCCTGCCTGTGGTTTTATGGTCAGTTCAGCCTCAGCTATTACCCCATCTTTCTGCACCCCTTGTTTCTAATGCCATTCTTAACTACAATGCAAAACAAACTCTTCCTATTTCCCATTCCAGTCACACTATGCTGTACTCCTCTGTGAGCCCAACTCACCCTTTTACAGAATCACAGAACCACAATTTCCACATCAGAATCCCACAACCACCCTAAAACCTTGCTCTTCCTAACCTTTAGGTTTCTAGATTTACCCCTTCCACAATGATTGTATTTTAATTATTACTTTTCATACAGACCTTGTGCTCCTGTGAAAAACTTCTGGGTGCTCATTTCTAAACCAAACCCAAGAGTCACCCAGGTCAGTCACTCCCTGTGACAGACTCACCTGAGAGCAGCACGGAGTCATATACTGATGTCAGAACCTTCATTGTCACCAGCAAAATAATGGCTCAAGAAGACCTACAATCTGGTTCTCTGCATTGCAAGTGGTTCTCTTTCTGCCTGGTTCTGTTTCTGTTGTCATCCCTGAGAATTCCCATAATAAGAAATCCCAAATGGCTCACTTGATCTCAAGCTCAAAGGGAAGTCTAATTCATGTTTTTTATCATTTCTTCTGCCTTCCCTCTTTCCCCCCTGCCACTCAACCAAGCTGGTGTGCTCCTAAAGACTTTCTGGTGCTAAAAGACCAAGAATGAAATAGGAGAGAACAAATAGTGAGAAAATACTTCCAGTCACATAGAGGATGGGTGTCACTAAGAACCTCATTCACAGACATTCCAAGATGACCCTCTGCATTAGTAAAACCACAACACACTCCTTCCCCTTTGTGCCCCGTGCTATGAAGGCACTGTCTGTATTTTCCTCCTTCTTCCCTTACCAATTAAATCTTCATACGCCCAGAGTTTGGTAACATAGTAATTGTTAAGCTAGGAGACTTTTCTGAAATAGAAGGGCAATCGGGGTCATTTGGAAAGACACCTATTTTAGCTTAATATATTATCTCCAAAGATGCTAAACAGAGCAAAAAGGATAGAATTCCACCTCGGCATTACAACATTGTGGAAACAAACATGGATCTTGTTAGGAGTGCAAACAGCAACCACAGAGCTCTCCTTGTTACCCTTGCTGACTGATCTGTATGATAATTGTGGATGAGGGTGACTGTATCCCTCTCAGGCCAGAATTAACCATTCTCTACAGTCAGAAGCCTTCCTGAATTCTGTGGCCATCACCCTGCACAAAACCATGAAGTTAGAATTGTTTCTTCAAATTCAAATGGGATCAATACCTCTCAGGAGACAGATGGGGTTTTCTTTTCTACACTGAAAAAAGAATCAGTGTCTGGAGTTCTGGCTCCAAGTATTCATTCAGTGACAGAACAACACCAGGCAAAATCAGCAGAGAGTGGGCACCTGCTCTTTTCCTTGATCAGCTCTGGATCTTAGAATTTCATGTTTTATAGAAAAGGGAGCTTGCTGTTGCTCTGGCATGTAGCTTTTAAAACTACATAGTCAGTCTTGGGCAGCAAGGGCATGTTTATTCTTTTTTTTGGAGCTTTTTCATTTTTACTTGTAGCCGAATCCTCTAGGTCAATTGTATCTGCAGGGGTAGGAGAGGAATTTAATTGCTTTTACTTCCTACCTTCATCTCAGGGTGACCAGTCCATTAATAATGCACAGGAAGCAACTAGGAAATGCATGGTAGATTAGGGATTAATTGATATTTGGAAAGATTTCAATCCACATTTGAAGGAAAAGGTTATGCACTGCAGTCCAGCTCTACTTACTATTTGCATGTTATTATTCTATCATTTCTTATAGCCCTGCCCCTGGTTTTAGATCTCTTTTCCCCTTTCCTCAGACAATCAGACTTTTGCAAAAATTTCCTTGTTTGTCTCTTCCAAGAGGTATTTGTTACATTTCTGATAAGTACCACCCCATATCAAATACATACATACATTTCTCTGTGTTCTCCAGCAAATATGTTTTTTTCTGTACTGACACCACGCACAGATCCTTCATGAGTTATATGACTTCCCAAAATGTTATTGACTTCTGTGTTTGGAAGTTACAAGCCTTATAGCTTTAGAAGCAAAAGTCCTTCAGTTCTCCCCCCGGAGCAGGTGCTGCCAGCCTGCTTCAACGCCTGCTGCTGCACTTAGCACAGAAACACAAGCAGCCACTCCCCAAATCAACACGACACTAAAATACAGGAAACAGAGGTAATTCCCATGATGTCAGGGCAGGAAGGTATGATTTAGTTGGTTTGAAAATGACGAGCCTGACACCTTGACTATTTTTGCCTGTCTTGCCCCATAGAAATGACAATGGCTTCAGTAACAACTTCAGCAGTTTTAAAGGCTGCAAAACGGCAAATGTTGACACCCATAAAACCAGTAAGTACTGGCAGCAGAACTTGACTCCAGATGCCAGGAGCAAGAGGCTGTGAAACAACAGAAGAGCCCACAGAAAAGATATATTAGATTCTTTTAAGACCTTGAGAAATTCACCATCTTTTTCCGATGCCAGTTACATTAAAAATAGACTAAAGGTAGGAATATAACATAAATGTCCAGTTACAAGCACTTTGATAATGTGAGGTGAATTGGACAAAGACCTCTTCAGGTCCCTCGGTGTTACAGCAGCTATTATGACGGTATTTGAATTTAAGAGTAATGGAATCTTCTAAGCAGCTGAAGCCAGACGATTTGGAAGAGTTTCAAGGCTACTAAATGCACACCACAGAGACCCTGACCATTGTAAAGTTTGAGTCACCATCTCTGTTTAGTATTAAAATGTCAAAGGAGAGGTAGACCTGCATTTCAGGTCTTGTACCATTAAGTTTTTGAAATACTGATCATGGAAACACTTAATTTCTTTTCTAATAAACTGCCACTCTGGAGGCAGAGCTAGACTAGTTTCAAAAGTGTGTTAAGATACATTGTGTGAGTAAAGAAACTGCAATGATGACTCTCCTTTGCAGTAATTGATTTGGGATTGGAGAAGTTCACCTCCCTGTTACTCAGAGGTAGTAAAGCTCACATCATAAGAGACTTTCATAGTCTTAACAGCAAGTGTTTTGCACCCCAAATGCAGTTCTGTTTTTTCTCCCCTATTGGACAGATCAAGAGAAAAGGAAAATCACTGAAACATAAGATGTAGCTCAAGAAGTTGCCCTGGAGGAACCTCTGCTCACCTCACCACATAATGGCGATAACAGATGCTGAAAATGCCACCTTTTTTCCACTGTAGGCTATGTCAATCTGGGCCTGAATTTTATTCAAAAATATCCACTGTCTAATGAGTAAGAACAGTAAGGAGCATATCCTATATTACAGTATTAAGTTAAAAATACATGCTATTTACAACTTAAGAGCTGCTTTCCAATCCCTTTAGTATTTTTCATCCATAGAGGTATTTGGGGAATTTTGCTAATTCTGGTTTTATTAACACATTTGGTGAAGGTTATCTGAGCTTCATCTTTTAATCTAGGAGGCTTTGCAAGTGCTATTTGCTGATTTATCTGCTTTGACTGATTAAATAAATGAAGAAAGAAATGTAAGCTGTAGTAGTGTCACAGTGGGGTAGTTATGCTTTCATTTAATTAAAATCAGGGTCTAAAAAATATTTTATTCAGTGGCTATCTACCTGGGTATGCTTGGCCTAGTTTCTTCAAGCACCTAGAGATTCTGCTGAAGTCTTCATTTGCTCAACCTGCCAAATCCACAGACCTGCACTCTGTGTACAACTCTGGCTGCAGGCACATTTTCAGGCAAAATAACCTGAATTTGCTGGTCTCAAGCAAATTTTGTGGGGCTTTTTGTAAGCCCTGTATTGCTTTTATACAAACAAATCTGCTATTTCTACCTCTGCTCTGCTTTTCACATCTTCCAGGCTCTGCAGCTCACTGCATTTGCAAGCTCTAGGGCAACGTTTGAGGAAAGAAGGCTCCATGAAACTTCCATTTCTATCTTGCTTTCCACCTATTCTCTGCAGGAGCCTGGAGATAGTAATGTACAAATCTCTGCCCCCAGTGAGTTTTCTGTCAAAGAGGAATGATCAGGAACCACAAAAAATTAACGAAACTTGTGGAATCATCACAGCACAAAACAACACAAATTCTTGCCAACAGGGAATCAAAACTTAAACAGCATTAGCATACCTTTGGTGGAATTCCCAGCTACACAGCTTATGGCTGTGCCCCTGTTCTTAGCTGTGCCCAACATATCCTGGGTGCTGCTGGAGGAAGTGAGGCTTCTTGTAAATACATATGAGTTTCCATTATAGCTTATTTTCCATTTTAGTTGGCAATGATCTCCTCACTCTCAGAACAGTTACATATTGCCTTGGAGACCAACAGGTTACCTGGGTGTTGCTAGGATGCACCATTTGCCTGGTTCTCTCTCTTTTTTCTCAGCCACATTGCTCACTCCCTGTGCTGTTAAACTATTTGGACATTGCTCAGGATACCCTTATGCTGGGAAGTCCTTAAGTAGCCATCTGGAAAGCCAGTTAAGGCAGCAGGACAGACTGCAATGGAGGTCAATCTCTGTTTCTATTTATCAATATAGAATTTGGAAGAGATTTTTAACATATTATTCTGATTTATGTTAATTTACTATGGGCAGGAATACCATAGCACCATACGACCAACTTTACAAACATTCCTTCTCTTCATGTACTGTGCTTATCTTGAAATGCTGAAAGTTAATAGATGCATATGCATTTATTTTCTCTAGATGGCCTGTGTTGGCCTTTCATGGGAAATGTTGCAAACAGACCACAAATGAAGTTGATGTGAAGCTGAGAAAAGCAGGCATATAGGGTTATATATGGACACATTGAAATGGGAGCTGAAAGACAGTAAATAACTACTATACAAACTTGTATACAGTCAGTGCAGCTCATGTGATTTAACTGTATGAACATCAGCAGTAAAGAGCTGTAGCTGAGAAGCCCTCAGTGGTACTGAGCAGCACAGGGGAACGGAGCAAAGAAACTTGAATGAAATTAGTTGAAAAAACACTAACTCAACTACCCTTTCCTTTCTAATCATAGTGTTTTAATACAACAGAATAAAGTAGCCTATAAAAAGGTAATGTGCATTTTCTTCAAGGACTTGTTGAAAACTGTAATACAGTGTCTTTGTAATTTACTAGTAATATGTACACAATGCAAAAGATCAGGAGCAGAGAGTACTATCACTATATTTAGAGATAATGGTGCCTTTCATAGGCTTGATATAAACTTTGATTACATAGCATTTCTGTAATTTGCTGCTATTCAAGAAAACCCTTAGAGCACTGCATCAAGCAATGCCTCTTTTTTACATTTGCATTTTTTAATTTGCATTTTTTAATTTCCCAGACTACAGCTCCACACCTACACAGGCTTCCCCTGTGGGAGGGAAGAGAATATTTTTCAGTATGAATGATACTGTTTCTCTTCTCAAACAGTTCTAGTTATTAATTCCAGAGATTTACCAAAATCACTATGCTACTGTATCACTTAAGTGTGACTTTTTTTTTTTTTTTCCTAAGTAACATCAAATGCCAATCTATTGCTCCACTGGTACCCATTTTAAATAGGGCAGCCAAGCAAAAAGTTCAGACTGCTGAACTGCCTCGCTGCCTTTCTCAGCAGTCTGCTCTTGCATTCCTCACATACCCCAAAATGCCACCGAGTTCAGGAGGAGTTTGGTGCTTTTAACGGAAGAGCCATTATGTCTGTAATAAATCAAGCCCCCCATGGCACACTAACAACAGGAATGTAGACCAAGTTACTCAGCACAGCAAACTTTAGGATCTCCTATTTACTAACCACCAGGGACCAGTTTAGTAGATACCTTTAAAACACATACTTAAAACCATGTTCTCAGAGCCAGGATTTTTGCCTGTGATCTGGGTGATCAGCATTTTAAACCCTACTCTTCCTCACTGGATGGGGACCTCAACCCAGATCCCTTCCACCTCTTCAGTGTTTCAGGCTCTTCACAAGACAGAAGGGTTACGAGAGGAAAACACCATCACTCACATGGCAGATGACATAGTTAGGACATCTCATCAAGTCATTCCCTCAACCACTGGAATTTCACTGGGTACGCACATTGGAGCAGCGTCACTGAGACTGAAGAGCCCACAGCACTCAAAAAGCCCCCTCTGAGATATGTGAGACCTAAATTTAATTCCACATGCAAGATTTGGCAGAGGGACATTTAGCATCCCATTTCCTAGAAGATGCCAAAGTAACAGAAGAAAACAGGAATGGTCTCTCCCTCAACCTTTTTTTGGTAGACAAGGGTCACCTTCTTTTGGGTGCCTACATTCAAGAGGAATCTCAGAGTCCCAGGAGACATTTAGAGGTGAGACTGAGAGTCTGTCTTTCCCCTGGGCATCTCCTCCTGACTCCCTGTCTCCCCTCCAGCATGCCATCTCCTGGGACCATCATTTTTACGTACCCAGCCTGCCTTCGGCTCTGCAGGCAGAGTCAGTGCCCAAGCTGGATTTCTGTATGTAAGACAGAGTCTTTGCTGTTAAAAACCTGGGTTGTTTGAGGCATTGACATAAAGAGGGAAGGCAACGAGCAACACTAGAAATGGAAAAGAAAGGGCAACAGCAGGGCACTGGCTTTGTTCAGGAATTTTAACCAAGTAGTAATGGCTGTGTGTTGGAGAACGACTGTCTCCAGAATGACTCCATCTGGAAACAAATTATTTACTTGACTTTTCCTATCCAGGACCTTGCAAAAGAAAATTTACAAACACAGCATGTCTTCCCAAGACTGAACGTTTGCTCACATAATAAGGTGGGAAAAAAAGAACTTGGAAGACTTTATATAACAGCACCATTTCATGACACCTGCCATAACAATATTTTATTTGTCAGTCTTTTCTCATCCTATGTCTGTTGAAGCCTGACTAGGTTACTGCATCAAAGGGAAGGAGTAATAGTATCATTTCAGATAAAAGGAAAAGAGAGAAGAATGCTGTACACAATCTGCCCATCATGTCACCTCACAGTTACGTTAACACATCTATGAAAAACACACAGGCATCTGATATGGCAATTCAGGAACACAAGAGCTTCTTCACAGGCATGGGCAAAAACTGCTCCATTCCCACATCATACCTGTAATTCAAAATGCTTTACAGAGATTAATTAATGCAACATACCTTATGAACATCAATACACTGAGGCAGAGAAAGATTAAATAAATAACCAAGCATGAAATGTAATAGACACAGGAAGTGGCAGAGCCATAAATAACACAGAACTCCTGGATTCCAGAATTAAGAAAAATAAGATGTATTCTAATTCAACTATTTCCTTTCCTTTACTTGAAGTACACATTTCAGGCAGCAAATTCTGCTGTGCACAACATTAAGCACATCATCAGCTCTTTGCAAGGACTGAACTGAATAAATAATATTAACTATAATCCCACTACCATGTCCTAAACCACTAAATCTATTGAAATTTTAAACCTTCATATTTAACTGACTTTGCTAAAGATAATTCTGAAAGCTGCACTATCTTGGTACTACTAATTAATATATAATAATAATCATGACTAATAATGTTGCTCTAATAAGGATTTAATCCTACAGATAATTTTTATGAAAGCACTTTGATAATAACAATTATTTATTCCTACAGAGCATTTTTCCTGCTAGCAACTTCAAGTACCATTATGATTAATAAAGCTAAAGAAATTGAGAGATACATAAAACAACAAGCTTATGAGACTGCCAATGTGCCAATTTTATTAAATAAACATTAACAAAAAAGAAAGCTGTAAAGAGATTCTCTTGGGAGAGGGGCAAAATAAAAAAAAATAAGCCAAAAAACCCCTCAAGGCTATGTCAGCAGCATTGAATTGACCCGTGTATCAATGTAATTTCTATTGTCACTCTAGAAAACGAAGTAAAATAATAAATAGCACTTAGTGAACTGTGGACTAAGTGTCAGCTGGTATAAATAGGTACATTGGCATTAATCTAAAGCAGCTCAGCTTCTGGCCCTACATTTTCAAAGGGCTGCAGAGATATAAGAAAATAACTAATATGTCTTGTCCATGGTGACTTCAATGCACAGCAGAGGATGGATATGTACTGTCAGTGTTTACAGATTCTGGTGGTAGTTGATATATATATATAGATATATATATATATGTATATATATGAGCTACTTAGCTGGATTAGGCATCCTGAGATCTATTAGGGGCTTTTTGTCTGCAGTGCCTAGGATTTCAGTTCAGTAGAGGTGACTCCTGCTTTCCCCCTCTCATCTTCCCAATCCTGCAGGTCACCCTAAAAGACTTCAACGTGACCCAAGTTGATTTCCACTGATATTCACAGTGGGGCAATAGAAATGATTCGCTTGGTTAAAAAACCCCCCCATCAGGAATCAGTTTAGCCTACAAAGAATTGCATAGGCAGTATTTTGCCAAAATAGCTAAGAAAGGAAAATCAGCTGGGCTGGCACAATTTCTAGCAGGAAGAAAAAAATCTTTTGCAGGATGGCTTCTGTGATAAGAGAAGTCTGGTTAGCAGTACAGGCAGCTTTTATACACAGAACTTGATCCATCTCAAGAAGCTTTTACCGGTTTTACTTCTCTGGCAAAGTCCTGGTACAGACCAACCTTAAGAGATACATTCAACAGCAAAGACCTCTCTTGCAAGTAGAAATTACAAGGGGGTGAGTAACTTTCTACTTGAAAGAGTGCCCTGACTTTGTTCCTGTCTGGCACAAGATCACTCCAGTAGCAACATGAAACCAGAAAGAAATGGATTATGGGATACACAGGAGAGGAGCAAAGTCCCCAGGCAGAGGTCTCCCGAGACATCAGATAGAAATCATCCACAGTGACTTGCTCATGGGCTCCACAGCAATGTCCACATGCTGGTGTCAGGAAAGGGAGAAGGGAGCACTGGGTTTTGAGAGGACTTACATAGGGGTACCCAAACATAAGGTTTGACAAAGGGGGAGAGGAGCAAGTCTTTGGAAGAAAAGATCTGGAACTCATTGCAGGGAAATTCTGCAGTTCTTCCTCTTCATAATCATATTTACTTAGGCAGTTTAGGAAATGATTGCATGGAGAAAGACATGAAAAAACAAAAAAAGGTGCCAGGTAAAGAGAAGCTCTCTGATAAAACAGAAGCCCAGCCCGTGGTCAGAGAAACTACACGATGTTAAGAAATAGCTGGCGTGTTTTGAATGCATACTATGTAAACATTGTCTGAGGTTCATGGAAGTACTGAATGGAACCAACTCTCTCTTTGTTAAGGGGATGAACAATATTTCATTCCAAATAAATATCAAGAGTAGCCTCCAGCAATAGAAAGCAAATCTGAATAGGAAGAGATCTTAGCAGATCTAATACAGGCTTTCTACACTACCGGTTGATCCTTCTCCAAACTAATTTGTGAACAAAGAGAACAAAGGGCTGGATGTTTCTCTGGGGACAGAATTTTTTTTTAACTCAAGAGTAAATTATGTTGAATGAGAATATGAAGTCATAAAATATAATCAGGCTATTAACTAGGTAAGAGTTCTGGGGAAGATACAGTGCTCCACAATGAATTCCCAGTGTTAGATATGATAAGTAGAGACAACAGAAATCAGTGGGAAAATTTGGCATGCAGTGATTTCCTTCCCTGGGCCTCCTGCAATTTGCAGAACTCTGCAGAATTTCCTGGGCTGCTTGGTCAGCTTTCTCTTTTGCTGAAATATACTTGGATTTCAATGCTAACTACCAGTGCTACCAAAGGAGGGTAGTTATAAAAGGTTGCTTTGCAAAAATATTTATAAATTCTGTAGCTTTCTATTTTTAGGTGTTCAATTTAAGGCTTCTGGTGGCTGCAGACATCTGTCTTGTCAGAGATTTCTCCATGGTGCTAACAGAAGTGAAGCTGAAGACTTAGATTCATCATAAAGTGGGAACTGGGACTTTGATCCTACAGAAAATAGAACCCAGAGGAGAATCCTAAACATGCACATTCTTTTCGCATAGAGATGTTTCTAGGATTATCAAATAAATTTTGAAATAATCAAATGAGCCAATTTGTACAGAAATGGAAATAAACAGGTGTTTCATTTGGGACTTCCAGTGGGAGCCTGGCTGTAGTCAGCAAGAACTCTCAGGACACCAGCAAGCTTGTCTGTTTGTTGGACTCAATTGTTGCTGTTCAGATGTTCTGATGTGAACTTCTGAGGCTTGTGTTCCCTCTCACCTTGCCCATGTTTCAACACTATATAGCTATAATCCATGCTCACCCACAGGTTCTTAGTTAATGGTCTCCTGGTTCAGTGTGTCAACGTGATCTCCCTCATTCATTTTCATTTTGATCTATATCAGAATCTGAAGTAAAACTGAAGTTATCAGCAGCCCATTTGTTCAGTGTTTGTGCTGGGAGACTTGACTTGAAAATCCCAGACTTGAAAGGGAAACTTCTTCCTTGAGGGGTTATCCCAAACATTTTCACAAAGGCCAGAGAGTATCTCCTGCACAAAGCAGGAATCATGCAAGACTCCTCCTGGAGCCTCACCAGCACTATATTTAAACAACAGACTGAAATCCAAAAGAGGGAGGAAAAACTTGCACACATGTCAGTGCGATGCTCAGCAGACATTTGCTAGGTGTGTGGTGTGTAAGCTGAAAATTCTGATAGCTAGGGGAAGGCCTCACAGAAGCAGACTCTAAAAAATGTGATTATTCAGTCTATGAAGGGTAGGAGGTTCTGAGAAGTTCTAGAGTAATTGGAAAGGATATTAAAGAACCAAAACTAGCAATCCTTTTCAGAAAAGTCATGCTGCTTAAGGGAAACCAGGTATGAGACAATCAGATTTTTAACACAGGTCTTGCTCAGTCAACTCTGAAAAAATAAAGCAATTGGCCAAATTGCAGTTACAGTTTGTACATTCTGGCACTGCCCAAAGGATCAAGGAATTATTTTTCAGCAACAACAGATATAACTTGACCAAAAGTACTAGAACAGAGCTAATTCATGCATTGGAATTTGGAATCCTTACTGAGGTGAAAAAAAGGCTGTGAGGAACTCAAGGCAGGCTTTTCACAAGGTAAGCAGTGAGCTTCTGCCATCAGCAAGGTGCAGGGCAGCCCAGGGCTGCACTGGGAGACAAAGTTAAGCTCAAGAATGATCTGGTAAAAACTGGGAGAACAGCTTCTCATCTTGGTTGATTTTGATCAATTTAATTTGCATGCTGCAGCTTCTGTTGAACACAAAATCCATCACAAGATATAAAACACCTTTTTGTTTGTTCTTAAGGTTTGTATGTTTCCTTTTTTATAACATTCAAAAGAATCTTTTTGCTCATGCTATTTTGCTCATACCAGACTTGAAAGCACTAAACAGTGAATTGTTTGTTTATCCTCAGGGCAGGTGCTGTGTAGATTATCACAGTCAAGCTTTGTTGTTCTGCATTACAAAGTCTTCAACCTTGACCTAAGACTACAATCCTTGCCCATTTGCCCGCCCCCTTAAAAAAATGAAAAAATAAAGGGAAGACAGAGAAACCATTATTTCTTCTAAGCTGGTGCTTCATCTTGCTTTAGTAAAGCCTTTGCTGAACAGACACGTACACGAGTTTTGTTTCCTGTACTTGACTGTTACTCAATACTGAAGCTATTTCAGGGGTGAACTCACTGTCTTAGTATGGACAGAAATTCAGAAGCAGGGACTCTCTTGGGGAATTGAGCAGTGTTAATTGCATGGCTTGGCAACACGCAGGGGAAACCTTCCAGGTGACATGTCAGGGAATAACACACATATATCTCACTTTAATACGAAGCAAACCAGAGTGCTCATCTCCCTGCACAAGCTGTTGACAACTTTACCCATACATTGAATAATGGCACACAGGTGGAATTATCTTGTTCCATTAGGGATCTTTAGAAAAACATATATAACAGCAAAAGCCTGCAAAGGTGTTCTCCTCCCAGACAAATACTGCACAAATCCTAAATTCTGGAGTTATTTCAAAAGAATAAATCTCTAAAAGATATAAAGTGTTTTCCATTTATTGGTGTGTGGGGAAAAGTAATAAAGTAAATTACAGCTCCAGTCACCTGCCCTGGTATGATCTGGGATACAAGACAATAGTGCACACTGCAGCTCCAAACAGAAGGTGTAAAGGTGACTTTTTAAATCCCCTGATTCCAGGCTAATTGCTAGACAGTCCCCAAGCATAAATTAGAGCAGCCGTCAGTAACAGCATCTAAACATGCCTTTTGCTCCAGTCCAAAGCCCATTAGGAACCATGTCCTATATCACAGGAGTATTCTCTGGGAAAAGAAATAATCGGTTCCAGAGCCACTTGCCTCATCAGCCTGGAAAGCCTTATTTAACTCTTTGCATAACTACAGTACTGATAGTTTTGACCACCTCCTGTGGGAATGTAACATGCTGCTATTATTAATAATTTAACAATCTTTCTATAAATCCAGTTCAAATATCCTCCTGATAATCAACAAGTGGCTCTTGTGATATCTGAGTCTGTGAAAGTGTCTGCTTTTTTGTTTCCCTGTAGAAATTTAAAAGCTATAATCATCTGTTAATCTCAGGAGGTGGTCTGCAGACCCAAACTTTATCCAGTAATCTGGGAAAAATTTTCTCAGGCCCAAGTGAACACTGCCTTGAAACTTCCAACTAGGTTGGATAAATGACTAAAACATAGATATATCCCAGATGTTGCCATAGATGTTTGTCATGACTAGTTATTAAGCTTTGATACACATAGATACTTGGCATCAAATTACATTTTCTTTAAGTTGTTACCGGTGGAAATTTGACAAAAAAAATCTTTTCCTTATAAATGCTAAAATGTGATAACTAGCAGCCCATAGACCCACCAGATCTACACAGAAGATCTGGACATGAGCAAGGGAGATATTTATTTATAATGAAAGATAAAAATACCTCCTTGCTTTTCCTGCAGGATCTGACAGGCAGATGGGAGCAAAGGGTTTGATTGTGATCACATGAGGTTACAGCTTGCAGGAATAAGTACAGGAGTATAAAAATGACACAGGGCTAAAGGCAGTCTGCAAAAGATCTTGTTCTAAAACATGACTTTTGTTGATCCTTGGATTTTCAAAGAAGTCAAAGAAGCTAAAAACTCCCTTCCTCCAAAGCGTGTAAGTTAGATGTCTCATGCTTGTAGGCCCCTTTGATAAAACTTGTTTTGTCCTAGCTGCAATAAAAACCTCCCTCTGTTTATACTTCAGCTATCCCATGTCCTTCTCCAGAAGAAACAACAATGCAGCACCACACAATTAGGTGGCTGGCAGCTGGGCACCACTGTGCTCAGTATTCAAACCCAGACATTCTAAGTGAAAAGACAGAAACTGTGTCAAGAAAATCTCCACCATCTGTACCCTGTAACATAAAATCAGAGGCCTCGAGTGTGTTACTTTTGAATTCTTGCAGGGTTACAAGCCTCCAAAATAAATCACCTCTGCCAATTGTGAAACACCCTAGAGCATATATTGGAAACACTCACTATCTTTTAAAGTGGCAGATTAAAATCTCTGGTAACAAAGCTTTGTTCCTTTCCTTAAGCAATCCTTAAGCAATGCCACTCACATTTGCAGTGAAGGATTTGGGCATTTTTCTGAAGATCTTCCAGCAAGCCACACCAGTCTGGTTCAGACTGATTCTGATCTTACTTGTACCAGCAATACTCCAATGTCAGTATAATGTACCAGAGATGCTTTGATTCATGTCCAAAATCAGGCTTCAGCTGCAGACCTGTATCTTTTTATGCTAAGAAATCCTAAGTTTGCCATGCAGAAGAGTTCTGCTGGAGGGGACTGCCACTTGGGTACAATAACTCAGCCACGCAATCTGGTTTCCACTGATTCTTCCACTGATGCACGCAATGTTTTGTCTCAAATGTTATCATCATGCCAAGGCAGCATCGAGCACACAGAATCAGGAGTACAACAAAGGCAACTGTAATGCCTCACTAAGACAACAGTAGATACCTGCCTCCAGAAAATTTGAAATCTGTCTAGATAGAGCTGCTTCTTTGCATGGTGAAGTGGAGTCCTGTGTGTAGAAGTGAGTGAAAGGTCCTTCCTAACCCCTGAGAGTGCATGAGGCCATTCCCAGACATTGCCTGAGAGAAAAGTTTTATTTCTCGTGCTCTCTGCAGAAAACAGCAGAGAAAACCCCTCAGTAGCTGTGGTGGCCACAAGCTTCATGGTCAACTCTGAGAAATGCCTGGCACAGCCATGTGTGCACTGACCTCACCCAGGACAGCAAACATGGCTCATGCAGCAAGCTGCTAAAAGAGTGAAAGAACTGTGGAAAGAATGAACCTAGTGGAAATAATTCTTCAGTATAATTTCAGTTGAAAGAAAACATTTCTCAAACTGGGCAAACACTAACTTCAAATCAGGAGTTGGAGACACCATGATTAATTCTGCCTTTCTGAGTTAGCAAACAGCTGCTCCAGGAAGTACAAATTACTGTCTTCTTATTTGCAACGGACTAACTCTGAAACCTAATGATGGCAATTAGTATTTCATTACCTGGTATCACTAGCAAAAATATTTAGCTGTCTCCCCATAGATTCCATACAGTCACCATCCACATGTTAAATCCACATGTGCCACAGACCTCAACTGCATTCCTCGCTGACTTTGTACATGACATTTTCCATGACACAGTTACACATTTTCAACCCCAAAGCCAGTAGGATTTGGAGCACAACACTGCAGGTGGAAAAGGGGGAAGGCAGACAATACATTTTGAGATACACTGAATATCATATCAGAAGGAAAAACATGGTGGCCCCTGCTCTGATTACATTATTCATTTTCATATTTAATGCATAAAAAACAATCTCTAATTTCCAGAAGGTTTCCAGCCTCTTGCAAAATACAGCCCCAGCATCTTGACATCCAGGCCCTTAAAAGTAAAAAGACTAATTTTAAAGACAAAGCCCAAGGCCCTGATTACACACTATCTTTAATGTTTAAGGCTAATGTAAACAATTTTGGACGACAGTTTTGAAGAAGGAAGCGACTGCCTTTTCTTCACCCATCTTTTGAAAAGGGCCAGATTCTGACTGATATGGAACACTAATGTAAATCAGAAGTAATCTCCTTGAAGTTAACAGAGATCAGATTCCAGGCTCACAAGCTTTTGCACACTGAATGTAACTATCTGTCATGCCTACGAGGTTACAGCACAGACCTAAAGGAAGGTATGGTGTAAGATCAGTGTTAAGGAAAGAGTTTCATTTAAAAGACCATCTTTTCCCATCAGACATGATAGGAGATTTATTATTCCAATATTATTGTTGAAACTAGAAGAGAGAGAAAAAATAAACAGGAACATATATTTTCATTTTATGACTGTGAACAACATTTCATACTGTAAACATTTCTTGGTCTATAACATTTACCCAGTAAAAAAAAATAATTTCAATACAGTCCTTATTGGGAGCTCGACAGAGCCTCCCCAGAACATTGTGTTAATGATTAATATGAAGTCAGTGGAATTCCACAGTTGCTGAGAGTCTTGTGCCCAAGAATGAACTGCATTGCTAAATCAGCAAAGACAGTTGTCAAGGTAACCTCTATGTAATCTATTTAACTGGCTCCCAAAACACCAATCAAGGTCAGATAACGCACTCAAGCACCATATGAACACACTCATACGGCATAAAGCTTTGTATCAAGACAGCAGGGAGGAAAAAACCTCATTAGGAAGTAGGGGGAAAAAAATAAATTCAGTTTTGAGAAGTGTTAATTGGGATTGCAGTTAGCTTTGTGGGGAAAGCATGCTGCTCATCTGAATATGTTTTTATCTATAGTAGAAGTAATTTTGCTTCAGTTCAGTTTGAATGGAAATATCCTTTTACTAATGTTTAAAACAAAACCAAAAAAACCTTCAAACCACCCAAAAAGTAAACCCAGCCATGGATAAATTATTAATTTCATTTTTTGTTTTATTAATGCAAGACTGGAATCTACACCCTGATACAGAGTTCTCATTTTGTTTTGCTCTGCAATAGATTTTTCTGTTACTTAACAACAAACAAAATGCCAGCAGGATCTGAGGGCTGGTGATACAGCTCCCCACACAAGCACAGTTCCAGAGGTCCTGCTCCCCTGCTGCCTCTCCCCTCCCATGGAAACTTTCCAGTCATTTCTGGAGAAGAGAATGATCTATTTGGAGTTGCAATCTGATGGGTCGCTTGAATTTTAAGTTGTATTGCAAGTATTATTTACTTTCTGTGCATTCACATCTCTACAGCCATAACAAGGGCTGGCAAGAGTCACTGGGGTCTGAACTGATTTTTATTCCAACAATTGCTGTGCATACAAATCAACATCCTTGGCTGGATATTTACTGGTTTGCTCATCTTGGAAGCAAAGACAACTAAGCATTATGAGAATTTTAAAAAGGTTGTCTGTTTCCCTTGGAGCCTCCATACCCTTGTCCTCTGCTGGAAACCTACAGTGTTCTGCAACTTCTTACAGCCTCTGCTCCTCAGTGAATCCCAGCAAATATCCCTGTGCTGCTGACAGGAAAAGTACATACCGAGGGAGCTATTTCCTTCCTTCAGTTGTACAATGTCAGTATCATGGAGCTGTGCTAAATCAGGACACTGCTCCTGTTCCACAAAGATGCCAAAAGGTCTTGAAATGAAGAGCTAAAAATAACAGCTCCAAAATTGCAGAAGGCAATCACAGTAAAGACTCCATAAACATCTGTGTGTTCAGACAATATTTTTGGTCAATGCTATCTACACAAAAAAATAAAAATTCTTCTTTAAATGCAAAATGGCTGTATAATCATACTTTAATGAAAGAAGAGATACAATCCTGAGAGCTGAGACTCACTAGCAACTCTGCTGAAGTTGTGGACATCTAGCATTTCTGAGTTTCCTCCTTTGTAGCAGTGTGAGATCCGTGTGCCCATCTGGGATCAGCACAGGATCCAAGGGCTATAAAATCATGTACTAGTTTAGGAAACAAGGAAGACAACTGCACATTCTAGTCATCCCCAGTGTGGGAGGGTGTGATGGTGCCACAAGCTGCTGCTTATCATGTTGTTCCTGAAGGCAACCATGTAGGCAGAACCCCCAGCCTTCACCAAATTACCCCAAGGACTGCTCTGGATCCACTGAGGCCCAGAATCACAAAGGTGCTAAGGTGCCTCCAACCTACTTGAGAAAGTCAAGCTTCAGGAGAAGACAAACTGTGTTGCATTTCTTGGAGATCCATCTCACCACACAGCTGTAGGTGCATGGTGCATCCACACATCATGGTTGTGTACCAACATGTGCTCTTGCATAGAATCTGAACACACTACTGAAATTCAGGCATCTTCACCACAGACCTGTTAGGTATAAAATGCTATAGGCTCCATTTTGAGATGAAGAAGCTGAAGAGGAGGCAAACTAAGTGACTTACTTGAGGTCAAACAGGATGCACACGGCAGAGTCACAGACGGATGCCAAGAATCCCCCATACACCAGCCCAGCTGAAGCTCTGTGGTCTCTATCTTTAAATGAGCCACTTGAGAGCTCTGAGCACCCACACCACCTATTGATTTCAGGTTCCACTGAGAGGTAAGAGCACTTGGCACTTGTCAGGTCTGTTAGCATAAAGGGAGGGAGCTTGTATATCTTTTGAAACTCTAGAGACTGTGGCTGCTTTCAACAAAACAGTAGCAGCTTGTCTCTGGGTTTTGGCATGTCAGACACAAGCAGGGAAGACTGACAGCTAATGAAGCTCTGACACAATTACAGTAACTCTCCCTTGATGAACCAACATCCACCCCTGCATCACTGGGCACCGGTATTATGAAAGTTTGACTATCCATAGCATAACTCTTTTGTGCCATCACAAACACTGATCTGACAGTGCAGGTAAGGACGAAAGAGTATGAAAATCGAAGAAGCACTCATTTCTAAGAGACACTATGTCAGAAGATGCTGTATACAGTCAATCAATGTAAGAGTGTTTCTCATCCCAGCAAATATGTGATAAGCCAAGTTTCAAAACAAAACAGACTATAAATACAAATATTTATTGCAGTGCTTAAAGTAACCTGATATTTCAGATCTCAGAAGGTGGTTCTGGATTCACAGTGACTTGGGCTTTTACACACCTTTGAAGGTGGATCTAGGTTACTTTTGAGATCATTTGGAGACATGAACAGAATCCATTTAATTTCAAGCAATACTCTGCCATTGTACCTTTTCTTTTTTGTGTGTGCACAGTCTGTCCATTTTCTTTATTCAAATGAGAATTGTAAACCTGGTCTGTACCCAAAACACTCCTCTTTGCACCAATAAAATTGTTCTTATATTTCTAGGAAGTTTCATGCAGGCGCAGACCACAGGTACGATCAGCTGCTCAGCACAGCCAGCGTAGGCAATGCTGGCAGGAGATGCCACTCACTTCCCACTCCGAGACAGGATAATATAGTTGTTGTGGATGGCCAAATATGGAACATATACATATGGAAGATGAAGCAGGTTGATCCTACTACCTAGGCACACAAGTAATTTTAAAAGCCTTGAGTAAATGTATATGAAACATCACACTTCCTGCACCAGCTTTATTCTGCAAGTTATTACAGTAAAATAATGGTTACAATAATTTCAGTCAGCACTCCCTTTATGGAAGTAATTTCTGGAGGTCACAACCTGAAAGCATATTTATATTTGAGGGAAAACATCATGCTTGCAGGTTTTTGAGACTTGAAAAAAACCCCAAAACCAAAGCAAAAAAAAAAAAGCAAAACAAAACCTGCCTTAAACAATACTATTGTTCACTTCAATTAACAAAGTTTTTAAGAGAGGTTTCTCTTTTTTTTTTTTTCTCTTAACTTTTAAAAATAAATTCAAAGGCTTAGTTTACTCATGCCTAATGCCAACCAAAACCAATGGAAAACACTGAAACAGTTCCAAACAGCAGGTGTGTTTGCTGTGTGTGTCTCTCACTCAGCCACATGTGCATACAGTTCAATGCACAGTTAGAACTACATTCAAAAACCTTGGAATCTGAAGGGAAAGGGATCCCCTCAGACTTGGCCCCCATGCAGGGCATCAGGATTGACACGGGAGATTCTAGCACCTCCAAAGGAGTGTGAACTAATCCAGGCACTAAGACAGGATTTACAAGACAGACTGTAACAGCTCCTAAGATAGCTGTTACTGTCTCTCTGTTGTTCATGTGTTTGCAAGATTAGTATTAATTACCCAATAAGGGATATATCTGTTTTGAGAGCTTGTAATAAGTCCTTACTTAATATTAGGCAAATAACATGCAAATGAAAGAACAAAGTGTGTAATTATTTGTATGTATGTTAAGGGTCTATAATAAATAATGCTGGTTTTGCAGGATCTATTATAGGTATATATATATATACACAATCTCTCTATGAATAATGATTATATAAAGGATAGATTTGATACAGACACTCAAGGTGAAATAAACAATGCAAAGAAGATATGAACAAACGATTGCCAATATGCTCAATCGGAGATGTCTTTGATTCCTGCTGTTTATCCCTAATAAAAGAATGGCTAGTACCTGTGTGCCCCCTGGAACTTCCTGTCTCTTCCCACTTTAGTATCCTATTCTGAACCTTCTTTAAACACCCAGTGTGATATATAATAATTTGAACATTTTTCACAAGTAAAGAAGGGAGAAAAGAAAAAACAACTGGAAGAATAAATCCAAAATACAGAGTAGTGTCACTTCACGGAAGCTCACCAAGCAATCCTGACTGTTACCAGCTGGGGCCCCAGCCAGAGACCCTGACACCCCAAGCCAGACACCCAGCAGGAAAAAGTCACTTCTGTCATTTATTATGTTCCTCAAGTACTTTTGAAGGAAGTAGGAGGAGGAGGTGGTGAAGAGATGACGGTGATCAAGCCCTGCCAAGCCCTGGGCAGTGCTGGTGCAGGACAGTGGAGCTCGGTGTGGGATGGATGGTGGGGCTGGGTGTGGGATGGATGGTGGGGCTGGGTGTGGGGCTGCTGCTGGGCTGCTCCGAGTGCCTGCAGTGTGGGACTAATCAGCCTCTGCAAGGCTCACGCTTGCTTATTTCACTTAGATTTTTCTGGTTCACATCAAAATACAACAGCCAGTTATACTAATTCATCTTCATTTTCTGAAGTAAAAAACCAACATGGCAACTCAGGGAAATGTTTAGATAAAAATGCTTCTTTTATCTCTTGATACCTCTGTGACTGAATTTTCCTTCAAGAATAACAGATGGCTTAACTGCACCAGGTAAAGACTTCTATGAGTTGGTGACAAAAAAAGGTTGTATAGGGGTTTTTTTGTGACATAAATCTCCCCCAAAACCACCCCTGTAAACAGTAATAAGAACATGCAGGGCTTTTTAATTGAACATTAAACTCAGAAGTCCCATTACATTCACAGTACAGTATCCAGTTAATACATCCTTTGGGTTTTGGTTGGGTTTTTTTTTCTTTGTCCCACCCACAGTGATGTTACAAATTGGATTTAAATTAAATTTCATTCTAAACACATATATTCAATCATAACAAAACAGTGACAAATTAGCTTATTCCATTTAAACTCATTGTATGCTCAGCCTGAGCACCTCCTGCTCTAAGCCAGGGCCTATTTCCCAAAGGTCGAGTATTTAAAGAACTGACACACAAATGTGTGTGTAGCTGTTAGCAGGGGAATTGGCTTGATTATTACATGAAATATCAGATTGAACTGCAGTGTGTGTTTTAAAGTAGGGATATAGAAAGGTTTGGTTTTATTACAGGATGAGCAAAGAGGTATAAACAGATGGGTACAAACAGAGTGGCACATGGGTAGGTACAGCGGTTCTAGAAATGCCTACAGTTATTTCTTCCTCTTTCTTAAATATGATGTGATACAAAAAGAAACCTGACTGGTAACTTCCCTTTTAACATGGTCTGTTATATATCCATTGAAGCACCACTCCCCATTAGCCACCTTTACTGTACAGGGATAACACGTAATGAGATTTTCTTGTTTTGTTTTTTTTTTTTTCCCATCATGGCTGGGCCCTTGCTAGTTTCAGCATTAGCATTTAAAGGAAGCCAGAATGGGTCAGGTGTGGAGAAAACACCGTGAATTTGATACTATTCCTCAGAGAACTTGGATAGTTTCCAAATCAATCTGTTTCAGGGGGTGGAGGGGGCACAAAAGCAACAGGCATGAAAAAAAAATCCCAAGTGTTACCATGGCTAAACATTAACTATGGTTAGATCAAACACTTGTGAAGGAAAGGATATTGAAACTGTTATTTGTAAAGAAAAACAGCCATCATTTCAAAACTACAGTGGAATGTGTTTAGAAAATAAACACCTTCAATTTGCCCTAAAATTGGTTAGCAGTAAACAAACTCACTTCTTTTACCAGGTTTATGTGACCTTTGTGCACTGTGGATGCTTCAGAGATAATTCAGAACTCATTATTCTAACAAATTTCCAAAACTAGTAGGGATGTGCTGTCTCTACATGGGGATGTGCTTTTGCTACCTATTGGCCTAGGGTAGTTAATCACAACTGCTAACAAACAGGGGAAAAAAAAAAAAAAAAAAAGAGAAACAATTAAAAATCTAATTGGTTTGAAGTTTTAAATCCCATCCCAACATGCACACTCATTCCTCTATATACTACCCAAATCCTAAAAACCATCTTCCTTTCTCTACATGGGCCACCCAATGGCAGCTACAGGTACAAACAAACTTGTGGCTTCCAAAACTCAGACTCCAAGATTAACTCTGGATTTAATCCTGCAAGATGCCCACCTGGCACGACCTTCCCTGAAGGTGCTAACAGCCTCATAAGAAGGGCTCAGCACTTCATTGAATTGGCTGTGAAGGAACATTTCTCTCTCTCTTGGTATCAAAATGCTGAAACCACAGCCAACAGGATCCTTTAGGAATCATTTAGCAATTTACTGTAGTTTCTAATTGGGTAAGGAGAAGACTTGGGTCTACTGGTGAATTCCTTCACTAGCTCACCAGTCTCTCAGCAAATGACTAGCACAAATTGGAGAATGCAAAGCAGTCAGAAGTCCATAAGAAGCAGTTCATGGTATACACTTTGGCTGATCAGAACTTTCTTGTTCAGTCATCACACAAAAAACAAGGAGCCAACTTTCCGCAATTTTTTCCAGCTTTTCATTCTGCAGCTTCATTTGGATGTAAGCCAATGGGAATCAGCTGAGAATCTGGTCCCTAGACTCCACTCTGACATCCAGTACACACAGAGTAAACCCCTTAATTAGGGCATTGTGGTAACTAATAGCTGAATTTGTTCCCCAGATGTCAATGGGTGGGACCGCTGTGAAGTTCTTTTGTACTTTCACAGCTGTACCAGACTCACTGCCCAGATGTGACAGCTCCTGGCACTAGTAGTCTTTCCCTTTTCAAACTGAGAAGAGCTACAGAAGTGCAGATTACCTCTTCACCAGGAGCAGGGCTGGAGCCGTGCACACCCATGTCACAGCTGTGGCAGGGACTGAAGTTCCAGTGCTGAGTTGCAGTGTGCAGTGGTTCCTGGGCCACGGGCAGAGGTTCAGGGGGGCTGGGCAGGACCCTTAAGGACTGTCAGGGCCCTGACAACTAGCAAGGGTGTTGGACCCAATCTGTCAAAGGTACCAGCAAACACACATGCAGTGCATTTCAGCAGCAATGCCAACAGCACATCGTATCCTAACACTGAAAGAAGGGCTTAATCCAGCAAAGCTTAACTGATACAAGTGACCCTTATTCCAAACCACTGGAGCTGCTCCAGTGAGCACCAGTTACACTGGTAAGAGCTGGAAAGTAACTTCCCTTTTAACATGGTCTGTTATATATCCATTGAAGCACCACTCCCCATTAGCCACCTTTACTGTACAGGGATAACACGTAATGAGATTTTCTTGTTTTGTTTTTTTTTTTTTCCCATCATGGCTGGGCCCTTGCTAGTTTCAGCATTAGCATTTAAAGGAAGCCAGAATGGGTCAGGTGTGGAGAAAACACCGTGAATTTGATACTATTCCTCAGAGAACTTGGATAGTTTCCAAATCAATCTGTTTCAGGGGGTGGAGGGGGCACAAAAGCAACAGGCATGAAAAAAAAATCCCAAGTGTTACCATGGCTAAACATTAACTATGGTTAGATCAAACACTTGTGAAGGAAAGGATATTGAAACTGTTATTTGTAAAGAAAAACAGCCATCATTTCAAAACTACAGTGGAATGTGTTTAGAAAATAAACACCTTCAATTTGCCCTAAAATTGGTTAGCAGTAAACAAACTCACTTCTTTTACCAGGTTTATGTGACCTTTGTGCACTGTGGATGCTTCAGAGATAATTCAGAACTCATTATTCTAACAAATTTCCAAAACTAGTAGGGATGTGCTGTCTCTACATGGGGATGTGCTTTTGCTACCTATTGGCCTAGGGTAGTTAATCACAACTGCTAACAAACAGGGGAAAAAAAAAAAAAAAAAAAGAGAAACAATTAAAAATCTAATTGGTTTGAAGTTTTAAATCCCATCCCAACATGCACACTCATTCCTCTATATACTACCCAAATCCTAAAAACCATCTTCCTTTCTCTACATGGGCCACCCAATGGCAGCTACAGGTACAAACAAACTTGTGGCTTCCAAAACTCAGACTCCAAGATTAACTCTGGATTTAATCCTGCAAGATGCCCACCTGGCACGACCTTCCCTGAAGGTGCTAACAGCCTCATAAGAAGGGCTCAGCACTTCATTGAATTGGCTGTGAAGGAACATTTCTCTCTCTCTTGGTATCAAAATGCTGAAACCACAGCCAACAGGATCCTTTAGGAATCATTTAGCAATTTACTGTAGTTTCTAATTGGGTAAGGAGAAGACTTGGGTCTACTGGTGAATTCCTTCACTAGCTCACCAGTCTCTCAGCAAATGACTAGCACAAATTGGAGAATGCAAAGCAGTCAGAAGTCCATAAGAAGCAGTTCATGGTATACACTTTGGCTGATCAGAACTTTCTTGTTCAGTCATCACACAAAAAACAAGGAGCCAACTTTCCGCAATTTTTTCCAGCTTTTCATTCTGCAGCTTCATTTGGATGTAAGCCAATGGGAATCAGCTGAGAATCTGGTCCCTAGACTCCACTCTGACATCCAGTACACACAGAGTAAACCCCTTAATTAGGGCATTGTGGTAACTAATAGCTGAATTTGTTCCCCAGATGTCAATGGGTGGGACCGCTGTGAAGTTCTTTTGTACTTTCACAGCTGTACCAGACTCACTGCCCAGATGTGACAGCTCCTGGCACTAGTAGTCTTTCCCTTTTCAAACTGAGAAGAGCTACAGAAGTGCAGATTACCTCTTCACCAGGAGCAGGGCTGGAGCCGTGCACACCCATGTCACAGCTGTGGCAGGGACTGAAGTTCCAGTGCTGAGTTGCAGTGTGGTTCCTGGGCCACGGGCAGAGGTTCAGGGGGGCTGGGCAGGACCCTTAAGGACTGTCAGGGCCCTGACAACTAGCAAGGGTGTTGGACCCAATCTGTCAAAGGTACCAGCAAACACACATGCAGTGCATTTCAGCAGCAATGCCAACAGCACATCGTATCCTAACACTGAAAGAAGGGCTTAATCCAGCAAAGCTTAACTGATACAAGTGACCCTTATTCCAAACCACTGGAGCTGCTCCAGTGAGCACCAGTTACACTGGTAAGAGCTGGAAAGGTCTGGTCTCTCTTGATTCTAAGGTCAGATCCATGCATATTTTAATTAATGGAAGCAGAATGGTACAAGTTAAAAACTACTGCCAGCAATAGCCTCATCTTTTAAATATTCTTCAAGACTAGTGAAGTATTCTTGCCTCAAGGAGGTAAATGAGATTATTCATGTAAGTAAAAAGTACTCACACAGTAGTGCTGGTTTGCAACACAGTGTAGTGTTGTAGTGTACGGTTTGCAATACAGGCTACCAATGATGGAGGCAGATTTTTGCAACAAGATCTTAGAAGATACGAAGGACCATTCAACTCAATTTTTTTACTCTCAAAATAATATAAAAAAATCACTATCCAAAATTTCAAATTGGAGGGAAGAAAGGAAAAACTGAACAATAACTTCCCTGCCAATGCTCTTGATCTAAAAATTAGTTTCCTTTTAAAAATCCTACATTGACTCTTTCAGTTTTTAGATCATGTTTTCAAATAAAAAGAGACACTTCAAACAAGCACCAGGAGTTGTTCAGACACATAAATGTGTCTGATTACAAAACTGCTTACAACCTTAATGACAAAAACCCTTCCTGTTTGTCATGGCCACAAAAACCACCCTGTTTTTGGAAAGGATAAGGGCCTTTATGATGTTGATAAAGCACTCCTCTTGGAGAAACACAGGGTACCATCAATCAACAACATTTGTCTTTGGCTTCTTTTGTTGACAATCCAATATTACAACAGCAAATCATAATCCTAGCAAAGTAAATAGGCTCTGGGGAGAAGCAGCTATAAATTGGGCCTGGCTGGATCAAGTGAACTCTAACATGAAGGTCTGTTAAGCACTGAGTGCTTTACTTTCTAGCAGAACATTCAAATTGAAAAGACATTGGTGAATTGAAAGGAAGAAGCAGACTTAGGAACCAGAAAGCCAAAGTAATTTGGTTCTTCAGTTAATTAGCAGCAGATCACCTTGATAATCACTGTTGTTCTTTGTTTTTCTTTAGCAGTTATTTATTTCAGTTTACCTTAATATTTTTGCAATTTTCCCTTCTCAATTTGGAAGATTTCCTTAAGTGCAAATTTCAGGCTTGACCTAAGCAGACATCACTCCCTTGCTTTAATGAGCACTAAGGGCCTGTCTACATGAAAATGCTGCTCTAGATTAAACAAAGCCGGTTATGTAAAACAATTGAACTACATCACTGGAAGTGGCAGTACTTCTATTATGGCTTAAAGTGGATTCATTGTGGCTAAACTCAAGGTGACCAGGCGTCTCTCTAAATGAAACTGAAAGTTTCTCTGGCCCCAGAAAGGGCAGGGAAATAGAAACTTGCACCAAAATGTGCAAGTTCAACTGATGCAACTTTGTCACACAGATAAAACAGAGGTCTTTTTGTTGACCCTTCAGTGTATAACTACTAACCTACTTTACTTTTTGTTTGACTTAATAGTAACTAACCAGCTCTAATTTCCATAAACAGATTAAATGGTGTTTTAAGAAATAAAGAAATTCTCATTAAGATTATTCTCCTTCAGCACCCTGAAGCATGCTGAGAAGTTCAGTGTCAAGGTTCAGTTCTGATCTTGGTTACACCTGTATCAGGCCACCAGAAGGGATGAGCTTGGGCACATTAGTACTGACCTGCTACTTCTCTTCCACCTAAGACATGTGCACAAGAAATTTCTAGGGCAGCAAAACCTCAACCCAGGGAGGGAGCTCACCTCAGAGAAGATTTTACTGAGGCTCACTGGTGCCAAGGCTATGCATGAGGTCTAGCTGAACCTCACAACACAACCTAGAGCTTGAGATTAGCTAAAATGCAATGATAAAAAGGGGGCAAAGTAATAGGAAAAAAATACAAAACAAAATACAAAAAAGGAGCTAATGCTGCATAGACACTTTGATGGTGACAAGCCATTTCTCTCCAGTTCTGCAGTACAAAGTTCAGCCACATGCACACTCCTGCTGGTTTACTTGTTTGACTTTCATATGTGTCTCATATACACAGATACTGTAATTAAAATCCAAACTTCAAATCACTTCTGTATTAATAGTAGTGAGCAATTCCAAACAAAGTAAAAAAATCATCCTGTGGACTGCTGAGTTGTATTTTTGACACAGGGAATAGGATCTAAAGGCAGATAGCTTAGCTTCCTACTCAGGTTTTCACACTATTTACAATAGCTTTCCCGACTGCACAGGTGTCAAAAATAAAGCAAACTGTATTGTGCAGAAAAAGTAACTTTGACAGGTCTAATTTACTGAGACTGATTCATGTGACAGCATAAACAAATCATTCTTGTCAAAGTCTATACTGAAAATGGAGTAAATTGATTGTGGAGTCAAGTACACTAGTAATTTCAGGGAGTATTGTGATTTCATTTGTAAAACTATTGCAAAGAGGGGAAAAACCTGTCTTTCAGAGCTGGCTTCAATTTTTGCACCAGTCAGAGCAATAGAAGAATACACTGTTTAAGAGCATACTCTTACTAGCAGCACTTTTCCTGTGGAATCCTGTTGCTGTGTATTCAGGGAAGTAACATGAGAAGTCCCCTGAGATCTTTCGTACAAATATACAGTGGAGATCAACAAGAAATCCTCCCAGTGAACAAAACATTCTGGATGTGTTTTCTTACTGCTTCTGTAGGAGCAGAATGTTGTGACTGATTAAAGCACCAGCATAACATTCAGTTTCTTACTGGAACTTGTTTTCATGTTTAGGAGGAATTAGAGAAACAACATTATCAGATTGGGGGTTTTAACATTATACAATCCCTGGAGTGATTGTTTTCTTCCCCGTCAGGGGAGAGGGCATGTTCCTGAGAGCACACTTCGACTGACAGCACCCGAGTCTCTTATCTAGGAGTAAAAAATGGGGAGATGTAAACTTTGGGAAGATAAGCAATAGCAAAACTGGTGTGTAATGTATCCAGTGAAGCTAACGATCCTCCGAGCAGAGAAAGTGAAGCCAATAAGTTATGCTAGACAGGCACTTACTGAGGTCTTCTGGGGTCATGTTTACTAATCTCTCCCTCACTCTCTGTCAGAGTGTTATGAAGGAGCACAAAGCACACGAACTACAAGGTAGATGAAGAGTGAATTATTCAAAACAATGCCTTCACACTTGATATAAAAGTAACGAATGAGAAATGAAGACTGCATTTAACCAAAAGGGGAATTTTAATCATCTAAATCCTCAATATGCCAAGATGACAACAACTGGGATGTGTCTTGCACTAATGGCTTTGTCCATTTCACAACAAATGAATTTAATAACATGCCCCTGTTTTCTCCAGTCCCTTGACTTGGTACAGCCCTTCGGCTTAAATTCCACATGACCCCCACTCTTCTTTTTTTTTCTTTTTTTTTTTCCCCTCTCCAAACACCAAAGGTTCAAAATCTTTTGTTCATATTTCCAGGGGAAAAACAATTCCATCTCAAGAATATTCACCTTTTGTGTTCATCTTTAAGCTTCATAAGGTCAACATAAAATAGGGAAACAGAGCATTAAATTTCTAAAAATCAATAGCATGTACATAAATTGGCATTCATTACTTTACAGCTATTTCCAGTTTCTCCTTGATTGATTAAAGCTAGGGGTTGAAAATAAGTGCTTTTCCCCTGCCTGGAGAAATTCCCAATTGTCCATGCTGTGAACCTTCCATTATGAGACATGAGACAGCGGCAGCAGGACATGGTTCATTTCACACCGCCACAAAATAGACTTGTCATTCTGCAATCGAAAGTAAGGAACCTGATGGAAGAGCAATGTGTCAAAAACTTGTCAAAAGAGGCCTGTGCTTAATGACAACTGAGAACAAGGAAACCACATCTTGAGGTTTACACTGGCTAGCTTTTACATCCAGAGAGTAGAACAGAAAAATTATCCCGTTAATTTGTTAGAAGTTTAAATGTGATATTAAATGGTAATTCATATTTTTCAACCTAATTAATTTTGATTCCACATTAATTTATGGAAGATAAATATTTACAATACAATTAAATTAGCTAATTTATAAAAGCAGAGGAGCAACAGCAGTTGAACAAAAGCTGCCTAAATTAATGCTAAGAAAAAAAAAAGAACTTTCTCTGCACTGAAAATGCTGGAAAGCTAATGCTGCATAAAATGTCCTGTTATTAAGGGTGCTCTATACTAACATGATAAGTATAACAAATTGATCTTTTGTATGAATTATGTTAGACCCTGAGAAATGATAATGTCAAATTCTGTGGCACAGTGGAGCTGAACCAATTAGATGAGTAGATAATTTGGCCCTTCACACTAGTAACACATTGTTAGTAGGAATATCTTCAAAGAAAAACATGTATTTGGGGAATACTTTGCAACTAGGTGATGCTTTTAAAATGTTTATACAATGGAGATGGGGATCTAATTTTCTTAAACCTCAAACACTAAGAAGGCAATTCCATGAGGTGTGGATTATAATCATATTGAGATGATAATATTGCTGTTTTAATTAATAGCTACAGAAGCACATGCATGTACATATGGTGCATATGTCTGGAGTATTTTTTGATGGAAAGGCTGATTAATGATGGGCAAAGCTTCAAAGATTCACAAGGATTCATGAGGATTCATTAGGATTCAAGTTTGGCTGCTTACATCTGAAGATCTTCAGCTAAAAAGTCAGGCTAGAAATACCACTAAAAAGGACTTAATGTAAGATTTATGGTACATCTTGGTCTAGCATAGACTGAAAACTGTGGAAAGCTTCTCTTTCCTCACAATGCATTTTTGCTTCTATTCTGCTCTCTGAGCACATGGAAAATGTTTCAAAAGTTTATCTCAGACCTTCAAACAGGCTGAAGTTGCTTCCTCAAGTCAAAGTTTAGATCAAATCATATACATGTTAAATCCCTTGACCCCATAGGAACCTGCACAGATAACAAGTCAGGCTGCCTTGAGACATTACCAGTTTCAAAACTGACAGAAGAGTTTTGTTTACCTGTGACCCAAGCAGGTTCCCTGCTGTCTCCTGTTAAGTCACAAGCTTTTGAGTGTTCATGATTTCCTTGAATTCCATGTGTTATATATCCCAAGAGCAAACTCTGCTAGATAACTCCCATGCAATGTATATGATTCCATTTCAATTTCTTGGCCATCAAAGACTCCAAGAAGACATCCACTGACCATATGACATCACACACACTCTAGAGCAGCCCACTGTCAGAAACATAGCAGAAATCCACAGGCACAGGGAAGATCTCTCAACCCCATGAAGTTTAATTTGCCCATGTTCTACATTTGGACTTGATGACCTTAGAGGTCTTTTCCAACTGTAATGATTCTACATTTCCAGGACAGTCCCACTATCCTATTCACCTCATACAGGGCACAAGTCATGGAGTCAGGTGTCCACTGGCCATTTGCAGTCCGTGGACTTTGCAACATTTTTCTGGAGCTCAGAAAGCAAGGGGCAGAAATTAGTTTTACTCTCAGTGACCCAGTTACTGGCATGGAAACCTTCAGGAGAGTTTCTTGCATGCATAGGGAAATGGGAGGTTTGTGTGGAAGGGACAGCTTGGGCAGGAAAAGGAGTATATCATCAAGTCTGAAACCAGCCAGTTCTAAACTTTGTTCAAAAGCAGAAGGATGAGTAGGGTTTATATGTATACAAGTGTTAGTCCACAACAGTACTTGAGAATAAATGAATCAAATCAATTTTAAGGGAACCTCTCTTTCTGGAAAAGATTTTACCACCTCCCATCTGTGTTAGGTTAGTATTAGCCTTTAAGATGCAGATCCACTGCAAATGCACTGTGAGATGGTTCCTGTTACGAAGTACCATGGGACTTGATAGGAAAACCCAAGCATGCTGCTTTGGAAAAAACAATACAAAATAAATTTTAAAAAATTAAAATTGGAAAGTGCAACATGGTGCAAATCAGGAAATCAGCTGTTAAAATCTGGACCTTTTCTGGAAAAAAAAAAAATCACAGAAATAATAAAACCCACTAGAAAACTTGAACTTGGAGGCAAAATTATAATTTAATTTCAGTAATACTAGCAACTACCTTGACTCAAAGGTGGAATATTTTTTCATCCTCTAGTTAATACTGAAGAAACTGTGGCTGCAGAGTGCTAAGAGAATGTGCGTGTCTGTGCCTGGCAGAGGGGAGGGCAGCTGTAACGTTTGCTCTCAGTCTCACCCTCCCCGGAGCATTTACTCTGTCCCTGTTCTGAGAGCCATCTCTTTCTTTTTTCCTCCTGCTACAGAGACTAAATAGCCTATTTGGCAAAAAAACCCCACAAACCCACAACACAACCCTATCCTTCCATACTTAAAGGAGAATTTGCTAACTGAATAAACTGATTATTGTAAGGGCATTTACAAATCCATTCAAAAACCATTCACCCTATCATGAAAAAAAATTGCTACTGGTGTCGAGAGTTGTCCTCAGGGATATCCCACTATAAGCCTCTCAGCATTGCGCTGCCAGTGTCTTTGTTCTTGACCTGACCTAAAAAAGAGCTCTCTTTATGACTCACAGAGGATTTATTTTCTGCCTTAGCTTAGCCCCAGCTTCTTTTAGGCAGAAAATGACAGTTTTGCTCAGTTGTGGCAAATGACCTGCACTTTTTATGGTGTGGGTGATTGTCCATCAGGATCTACATTGAAGCCAACAGTGTAATTGAATTTAGGAGCACAACTGCCTTGCTACAAACACCACTGGTATGCATGACAGTAGGTTTTGGAGTTTCTGCCTCTTTTCCTAGAGGTATTTAAGCCTAAAAATGTAATTGATCAGAATATTTTACAAGATACTCTTTTACTCTGCAATGAAATAGTTATACTGTGAATCAGATCCTTAACTCTCATAGGTCACATAAGTTCTATGAAATATTCAGGTTTGTGTTAATGTACACCAACTGAGGGTCTGGTTGTTTGAAAACTCTCTCCTTTCCCCAGTTTTACATGTTAATTTGTTCCTTGAATCAGCTCAGAACAAAACCCTACAGTCTATATACTCAGTTCTGTAACTTGGAAGAGATTTCTTTACATCTGCCGGGAAACGTTTTACGAGACGGTCATTAATGTTGATCTCTGTGTGCTTCAAGGCTCATAGAAAACTGTGAAAATACATTTCAGGAAAGTGTTTCTTTAGCTTAAAAAAACCCCCTATGTCCAGAGAGGAGGCATAAACACTATCTACTCCTGCAAACTCAAATCAGTTACTTAAGGATTGCCTCTTCTAGATTACCTAAGAGGACTTTTTCCCCTAAAATGATTATTTTTTATTGTCCTGGGTTAAGAGATGGGACCTTGTTCAGAGACACCTCTCAAAGCCTTTCAGCAGCACAGGGTGGGTGACATGCTGAATCTCCACACCCAGAGCGGGCCTGAATACAACAACTGCAATAAGATCAGCATCACTTCCCATGTAGTAGAGGTATTCAAGGCATGAGCAGTGTGCTCAGGACATCTAAAATCTTTACAATGGTCTTCATAAGATAGTATTTTATATCAGCTGAGGAACTGGGTCTATGTTTGTCAAGCTTTGGAAGATGGCACATGCCCTTCCTTTGATTTACTGAGTGGGTTTTTTTCTATCGTCACTTAATTCTTGCTCTGAAAAGTTTCATTTCTAGTTCTTCGCAATAAAATCTAAACTTAATTATCTAAATAGTATTAGTAACTCTCAAAACATAACCCTAATCTCAGGGTATTATTCTAGCTGATTTTAATTATTTTTGTTTTCAAAAATCTGATCAGATTCAGGAGCTTTTAGTGACAAATAAAAGTTTGAAAATAAACCAAAAACTTTTTTAAATAGTCAAAAGACAGAAGAAAAGAAAAATTGAAGTATATTATTTTAAAATCCTTGTAATTTTTACTCCAACTTTCACTTTGACGAGGTTAAGCAATTGATTTTGTGGATTTGGCTGGTTATTGAAATTTTATTCAAATAACTAGCTGAGATCAGAAACCTACTAAGGTTTTACAGGCTCCACTAAAGATTTATAGAGCTGGGTTCTGTACACTAAGTGAATAATATAGTATCAATCCTTCCTTCCCCTTCTTTCAACCTTCCCATCAGTTTTACATCCTGACATTTTAAAAATTGTAAAAGTTAGATGTTACCTGGTTACATTTGGAGGCCATTTACTCTACCATTCAGGGTACAAGCACACCATTACCATCCAAAATATTAAATTACTTCCCAATTCACACCATGTGGGAGTTAAGTTTTGTACAGCAACTGGATTTCTTGCTGCCCACCAATGTTATTTTTTTCAAAAGTGTGTGTAGTAAGAGGAAGACTAGACTGTGGTTCCAATGTCTTGCAGATGCACAGTTGCCACCTGCCATATCTCCACTAAAAGGTGAAAAGAGAGAGTTTAGCAAGATGGGACTTGTGGCATGCACATTTTCCACCCACATTGTTGGCTAGTAGCTCAGTTGTAGCCCATCTTCCCTGTCCTTCAGAATATCTGACAGCAGGACTCGTGCTGATGGATAGGGCTGTTGGTTGCACACGTTGCCTCGCTGTATCCAACCCTTCCTGCCAGCACTAACAAGCTTCATTCTCTGCTAAAGAGCTGAGCATGGTTGGGCTGTTGCCCTTGGGCGTGCTCTGGAGCTTTGCCTAAATCCACACTTGAGCATAAGCTTGTGCATAAACAGCACTGATGATGAACAAGCTGGGACTTGACAATAGGCTCAGATCTACATTTAAGCAGCGCTGCAGAGTGCTGAACGCTCAGCTCGAGAATTCAGTTTCATCTTGTCTGGCAGCAAGGGGTGTGCACAGATCCACAAGGGATCGACTGACTCAAAAGATACCAGAACCCACAGACTCATGGAAGTCAAAAGAAGCTTTAGATTTGAAGTTGTTTCTATTCTGTAACTACAGGAGACTTTTACAAATGCAAACCAGAGAAGCCCACAAACTTTCCATGAAGAGGTATGAGAAAGTTATAATACTACTCTAATCACACCTTCTGAATTCCATGTAGGAACTATTCCAGTGTTTGCAGGGGGAGGGAGCCCCACTGGAGGTTATTTATTTCTAAGAGTAGTTCCATAGAACTTCCCTGACTTAAGAAGCCTGTATGCCCAGCTGCAAAAGCAAACACTGCTCTTTGTGAGTAATGTTTGTTGAACTGGGCTTGAAACAGCTGCCTGGCTCCTTCTCTGTTCTCGTACAGCCCTTACAAGTGCATGCAGTGTCAGACATCATCTAGTCTTTGTACATTCCTACGAAAACCACATACAATCCTTTTGGTTGTTGGATACCTGTGCTTAATATGACACACACCAAAGCTCTACAAAGTCAGCTGTTTGATACATTTATTGTCCTTTCAAAATAAGTTTGTGAATACCCATCAGATGTTACTTTCTTGTGGATTTGTGCATTAGGAAACTGATGTCTGATAAGCATAAAGTAAATCTTCCTTAACTAATGACACCAGAAACAACTTCCAAGAAGAGCTTCTAGAAAATATGCAATTTACTCTGCAAGGATTCATTTGTATCTCTGTATTATACCACTGATGTGCCAACAGGAGCAAAATTGTTTGCATTGATAGAATAACATGCTCTACCCTTCTTATTCTAGCCATTTCCTTTATTTTTCTTTCATGCTCCCTGGGCAGATAAAGGCCATGATATTAAACTATTCTGCCATCTTGTCATACTTTGTTGCTTACTACTTAAAATATAGCAGATGTAGTTTCAAAGTGATATGAGAATGCAGCCTAATAACTAAACACAATACACATACCTTACTGAAGGCTATTTATTTAGGAGAAAACATTTCACACATTTGTGTGTTATACAGAATTGCTTTAATTAGGTTATTGTATCTGCCTGTCATATTGTACTAGCTTTGTCCTGGAAACACTCTCATTAAAGAGAAAGACTGTCTTTTCTATAACCAAGTTTTTGATATTTAAAGAAAGATAAAACAAAAAGAACAAACTGCCTGAGCATTTCTTTGACATTCTGACACACTATTTCCTAAGCTGATGCTCTCGAGGTGAAAACTAAGAAAAGCAGGGAATGAAATGCTTTGCCTTTCTACTCCCTAGCCAGTAATAAACCCTTTCATAATCAGCAATAGTAAAAGATATTCCACTCCATCAAAACCAAACACAAGCCATCCCCTGCAGAGCCAGCAAGAATTTTCAATTTTCCACCCTTTTAGTACAGGTGCTTTTTAAGAGTGAGTTATAAGATGACTACTCAGTGCTCAGCCATCTGGTCACATCCAACCCCCCAGATACTTTGTCTCAAAGGCTACGAAGTGAAGAGGTTTAAGGCAAATACAAAAAAAAAAAGGGAAAAAAAAGAAAAAAAAAAGGTGCAGCATTGTTTATTGTTCTCCCACTAAACCAGGGACATCCCCTCCTGAATTCTAAAGAGGGTTTCATGTAAGTCCTTCATTTTCCAGGATGGTGGCTACCAAGGGATTGAAGCAGAAAAAACATGAGGATCTTCAAGGCGCCATTAGCAGCTCCATTTTCTGTTCACACACATGCACACACCACCACAGGAAGAGAGATTTTGACTAGAAAAGACATTATTTCTTATACTCAAAATGAAGTCTCCTGCTGAAAGTGGTTGCAGTTGTTCCACCTTGGATTAATGTTCCATTTCCTCCAATACTTTTCTGCATTCACTGTTCTTATTTGTCCCCAGTTAATTCTATTTTCAGAGTTTTCTCCTAATTTTCTCTTTTACTGTCTTTCTCATTTTTACATCTTTTACTATTGATTTTCAACCCTAATTACTACCACAAGTGTGCATTTTTATTTTCTCTCACACAGCAGGTGAAATTTCATCACTGACTACAATGAACTTGCACTGATGACAAACACAATGGACTAAACTGACAGCAGATCATTTATCAGCTTCTACAATCAACCCATTTGAAATAAATATAAATGCATGAGAATGAAATAAGTTCATATAGTAGGGTGATAATAAATTCTATTCTCACTTTCACCAATCTTTATGTTTTTTTATTTTCTATTAGCCAAGGGAAAACACTACAGTATCTCTAAATGTTTCTAAACAGGCACTCAAGATTTCAAAGCAAGCACCTGATGGTACCTATTTTCTCATGCTTGTACTTTAAAAATCTTTAAGTTGTGGAGTTGAGCCAACTTCTGCTTTGAATTGACTTTTCAAATGAACTTTTTCCCCAAATGATTCCTTTTATTTTTATAGTTTGTTTTTGTTAGTGGATTGGTCTTTGTGGTGGTTTGAGGTATTTTTGGGTTTTGGTTGTGTTTTTTTGGAGCACAGAAAAGGTAATCAGAATGGCAACAGTACTGCTTAAAGAGACAGACTAACCTCCTTACACAGAGAAAATCAGTATTTTTCAGACTGGAAGAATGATAAAAATGAGTGGATAAACTGGAGGGCTATAAAACAGAAGAACTGTCTATGAAGAATTTTCTTCCTCACATCCAAATAATTTGATACTGTACCTGTTAGGTTGCTAAGAAGCTTTTAACAAAAAACAGAGTACTTTTTCACCTGCTACATAGTCAAATTATGGAGACTCACTCTCACAGACTGTTGTAGAGGTAACCTGTGTTAACAGGTTCAAAGACAATTCACAGAACAACTCTGCTGGCTGCTCTGACCACAATGGTTCAAATATGAAAACCCCAAAATAGTGTTTCCAGGACTGTCTTCTCCTTCTTACCCTCTTGCTTTAAGTATCATTACTAATTGCTATTGTAGAGAGAATACAAGGTTAAATGGACCTTTAGTTTGACTCAGGTCTCTTCCTGTCTTAACAATAAAAGGGCAATGTAAATCTTTAGATTTGCCATTGTTTACTGCAGAGTGAGGGGAAGATGTTTTCCCACACTCTGTACACATTCTGCACTAGCATTACATGATCTAGATCCACCCCCACTTCTGTACCTAGAGTCACTCGCACATGAATCTGCCTTGTGAATCATGCCTAAAAAGCAAACACACTACTTGTCATGCACTGAAGCACACAGATCAAGAGAAAAAGTCTTTTGGGGTTGTGTTGTGTTTTTTTTTCTCTTTTTTTTTTTTTTTTTTCAAGTCCATGCGTGGATGCCTCAGTGGTTTGTAGAGATCAGGAACACAGCAAAAATGTTTTCTCTCTTACTGGTTTGATACCTGTAGAATAAAAGGAAGTTTCTCTTTTTTTTTTCCTATCCACTTGCATAGCTCAATACATCTCAGCCATACTGAGACACAGCAATGAAAATAAAGGACTTATTGAAAAGATTTTTAATTGAAAAGCAACAAAAGTGTCATATAAATGTTTGATCCTAAAGTCAACAGCACAGATCCATGTGCCTTAGCTGATTAAACCAAACTCCAGATAACAAAAATGCATTAATTCCCTTTCTTGCCAACACTTACAATGAGGTCTCATGAAGACCATGATAATAAATGTAATGTACTGACAAATTACACTAATGGCCATGTTACACTAACCTGCATATTGCATTGAATGTCTCAGCTAGGTACAGACATACCTGTTCTTTCCAGTACCATTCAGGTTATTTCAAATTATGACCACATTCAGCTTCATCTCAGCAGCCATCTCTTGAAGCTACACAGTATATAGACCTTTTTCTAGAGAGTCCAGTGTATTAGCAACTAAGTTTAATCATGCTTAAGATACAACACTTGCTCTTTGAGATGTCTTGTCCTCATAAAGAAGCAGCTTTAAGTCTGACACTTGTTACTCCAGACTCACAGAGTAAGAAGCACAGGAAAGTGTGTGCTATCTTTCACAAACACAAGGGATGTACAGGAAAGATTCTGAAAAGCTGTAAAAGACTTTGTGTTGTTTCAGCCTGGCTTAGCAGAAATAAATCCTATTAGCTTAATATATATACAGAAATGCACAGAAAAGAGCAGCTTTTTCTCACAAAACATACATTTTCAGGTGCCATGCAAGTGACTGCCTGTCTAATAAGATAGCTTATGCAGTACCCTTATTTTATGATCTCCATTTAACCTATGTTTTGCACTGCACACTTGTAGACACGTGCTTCAGTTAGTGTGAAACAAATGGCATAATTCCAGATCCACTAAACCTCAGAGACCTACATTGTCATGCATACACAGAGTGCATTTACTACTGCATAGGAAGCTGCATCTCTTCACCTCCTCCTCCTTTTTAAAAGGAGCCACTGCTGCATAAATGGGATAAATAACCTACAGGAGGTATTACAGCAGATACTGAGAAATCACAGCTAAAATAGACTCTAACTTATTTGTAGGCAACTTTAGTGAGGTGAGAAGCTTTAAGTGCAGACAGAACTTGGTCCCACAAGCTGTGACCCAACTGAAGATGGAAATTTCCCCACTGCTAGTGTCTACTTGAGAAAGAGACTTGCCTTCCCACAGGTGTATGTGGCAAAGGGAAGACATACTTTCCAAACTGATTGATACCAAGCAGCATCTAAAACAATCACACACCACTAACAACTTCTGAAGTTCCTTAGGAAGCTCGTCAGCAGCAGCATCATACCCTGTGCAGGCCTTATTCTGCCAAGCTTTACTTCAACCTGAGTTTTTGTCAGGTTTGTTTTGGTGGGGTTTTATTAATGTATTTACGCCACTTCTAATCAGGACTGCAATATCTCCCTACAGTACAGAACTCCTCTGCAGCACCCACATGCCTACAAACATGCTCATATGACACAGACCTGCATAGCAGGAGACAGCATCTACTGTGTCTGGCAAATGAGGCCAATTACTGCTTCCTCAGCAAGGCCGAGCAGTAGGTCTGTACCATGCTCTGCCTAGATTAATGTAACAACTGCTCTGAAAAAGTAATTAATCCACTTTCTTAGTTGAAGGCATGCTAGAGACTTCCCCATACAAGTGGCAGCCCCGTGATAATAACTATTGCTCTTAGAGCATCCTGCTTGCTTTGCCCTCAAAAGGAGAATAAAGACAGAGAGATAATTTTCTCCAGTCATGTTGGAATCACTTCCAGGCTGCAGTACATTTGAGAAGAGCAGTTGTAAGGAGCTTAATGGTTGATAATTTGGAGCTGCATCATCCTAAATAATGGCTTCAAGGAGTAAATGTGAGTTCCTCAGGAGCCTTAAGCCACAGAAGACTGTGTGAAGCAGAACCCTTTTTTGTCCTAGAGCTGGCCCCTGGAAGGGGGCACCTGGCTGCTGCCAGGTGTGGCGGGAGAGCTCTGTCCTGCAGGAAGATCTCACTGCTCTCTGTGTTCAGGCTACTTTGCCCAAGCTGACCCCAGAACCCAACCCTGCATAAAAGAAATACTGAAGAAGTGTGAAGCTTTCAAACAACTTATTTAAAGCTCACTAGGATGCTGACACTTGCCCCCTTAACAATGTGGCATGCATTTTAATACTCAAATTTGCTTGGTAAGACTGAGTAAAAAGAAGCATGCCAAATAAAGTGAACTTGATCATCTTTAAGGTCTTTTCCAACCAGAAAGATTCTGTGATCTTTAGGAGCTGAACACTGATTAAATCCAGTGTGTTTTCAGTTCAGTGGTAGTTTTACAATCAACACCTTTGATTTTCATAAAGCTGTTGCAGCATGTCAGAGGGGCAGGGGGAGAAAAGGTCTGGGGGTGCGGGGGAAGTCACAGAAGGACGCATGGTGCTTCCCCTGCAGAAGTCTAACATTCATTTTACAATTGATTCATTGAACAGGAGCATCTTGCCACAGCAGCCACCCACTCCACGATGACAAAGCATAGCCACCTCAGTCTTGATGGCACAGTACAGTCAGGCATGACAGCTCAGACTCAGTATGGGTGGCTAACGTTACTACCCTAACACCCACACTCTGAGCTTTGCCCACTCTCTTTTCGTGTGAAGACATGTCACTTCAAACCTGGAGGCAAGGAGTATAATAAACTCATATGTATTCAAACAGGAGATTTATGTTCCCTTATGGATTGTTAGGGAAAACTTCCTGACACACTGCAACGTGGATAATGGAAAAAGAAAATTCTGAAACGTCATATCTAATAAGTAAATCAGGACTTTATCATAAATATATAATTTCATCTTTAAAAACATCCTAAAATTCAGCACAATGACTGACACTATTCCAAGGAACTCAAGTAATCTTGAGGAAATTGTTCAGCTTTCCTGTTGCTTGTGAAGGATGCAAGAGGTTAGGTTTATTTAGGACAGAGATGGACATGTCAAATCATGGCACAGGGTGATCTTCAGGGAAACATTAATGCATTAACTCTAACATGATTTTATATTACTGAGTCTCTCTACCCAGCCCCCACTCCCAAGTATGTAAATTTGCAATAAATGATTGGCATTCACAAATGTGCCTCCAAGCAGGTTAGGGATAATTAGTAAAGCATGTAGACACCCGGTCCTAAGAGCCAATTGTGACAAATCCACAAAATAATGAATCTCTATTAATAGTTAATGATGTATGTCAAGAAGAGCCCGATCTTTGCGCTCTTCCCCTTTAAGAGTATGTGCTGTCCTCTTGTGTTTCAGCTGGTCAAGCTGAATGCCTTCCTCTCCTCGTGCTGGTCTGCTTTGAAACCCAGCCAAGACGAAGTAATTGAAAACTACCAGCCTGAATACTTCAGAAGTCTATCATGGAACAAGATTCAACAAGCCTCTTCTCAATTTGTAAATATGCTGGAATATAAGTAGTAAAAGGGCTCCAATGTCAAACAAGTTTAAGCATTAGCCATGTTGTTTTATGAGTGTTACAGCAGTTCTTTTAATACTTTATATATTAAGCCTTATTAACACTATAAAGTTACTTCATCCCCCTGCTCCTCACATGGATTTGCTCGTATATTTTTTTAAAGAGCAAATTGCATATCTATCTTTTAGCCATTCAAAGCATTCAGTTTCTTCAGTGGTGTACATATATTGACAGCTTTAAAATCATAAATTGAGGCCTATGTTTACAAAGTAATGCAGTTCTAAAAATTGCCTTCCTATTCTGCACTGCAAGCTGCCCCCCTAAAAAAACCCCACAACAACTCTAAAGTAGCTTTAGAAAGAACTCGTGTTTTGTATATTTTGTTTCTAACATGGTAAATGACCTGTGTTTGGTATATACATATTCATTAATGGGTACTCACTTCTTGGTGTTGGAACATAAAAAAATATTTAAACAAATGTAAACAAAACACAAATCTTTTCCATGTGGAGAGAGACCAAGAGTAACAGTGAGAATACAGATGACCTTACAATTTAATGATTAATATTCTAAAGTCCTCTTGGTTGTTTGCAACGTACTGTCTCATGATGTCCAAACATTATTGACAGGTCATGAGCTGTTAATTGGACTGAAAAAACAACCCTCTCCAAAATTCATCACTGTTAATAGCTCAGCCTCTTCATTGTCTTCACAATTAATCTTCTTACCAGCAGAAAAGTTGGAATAGTTAATTCTACATATAATAGGTTGTAATCAGCAGTGTTAGAAACTTGAACCAAAACCTCTTAACCCAAACTTCTGGGAGGTATTGACCCTAATCAAAGAGTAGCAGCTTATGTCCCTCCCTAATTATTTAGAAGTTCACTGGCAGAGTATCTGCAATACTTGATTCCTTGTAGCTTATACAGGACCTGTGTTTTTTAATTTGATCTCACTGAAAAAGCATTGTTTTAAAGAGAATTCAGGTGATTTACTGACACCAGTGAAGAGCAGTACAGAGGACTGTGACAAGAAAAAAATTGTACATTATCAGATTTTAATATGACAGGGTCCTTCTTACAAGCTTTCACACCTGCTGTTTAAAAATAATAAGAAGCCTATAAAACCTAAGCAAATGTTTCTGAATATGGCCCCTACCTTTTTCAGGCAAGGTTAGTGAATCCCCATCCTTTATTTGCCTTTCTTTATTGTCTCTTCAGAGACACATCACTGCAAGTCATCAAACCCTATGGAACCATCAGAGGTAAAGAGCAGCTGAGGGTTTGAAAAGTGCCAGAGCATTAATTAGCTCAGAATTCCTGAATCTCCACTGATCTAATAGAAGTTACTCAATCACAGAACGATGTGGAAAGCCTAATAGTGGGTTTATAGTTAAAGCACAGAAGTGGAAGGCAAGAAGTGAAGGTTCTATTCTTACTGCCAGCACCTGTGTGCAGCCTTGAACAAACCATCAGTTTTCATTGCTCAGTTTCTCTGTGTGTAAAATGGAAATAATTGTGCTCATAGGACTATTCTAAAACTAACTTCACCTCCATCTGAGAAGCACTTCGGGATCTTCAGGTTAGAGAAACCACTGAACTGTAAAATACAATTTAAAATATGTATTTTACTGGATGTGCTTAAAATAAGTATTCCCTGTACCAGTGTAAAGTAGAATTTTGAGTGTGGGACACCAAGTATAGATAATTTAACTGTTGCCTTGAAATGTAAAAATATTGTTTGTAAAGGATTTTCCAATTCAGCAGATGACTGTAAAGAAACACTTCAAACAGCTTTGCCTAGAATCTCTCTTATTAGTAAACAACCATGCTTTACAGGATTATTTTGCAACGTTTTGCATTGGGTATACTTGAAGTCAGCATTTGAAAACAGAGCTTCAAACATGTTACAAGATAGTGTATGTGCAAATGGATATGTTTTTACATTTTATTCAAACTTGCATTTCTGTTTTAACAGAAACAGAAGTAATTTCTGCAATGACATTCAATATCTGACTCACTTTTATCCTCAGTAAAGGTGACACATTGCAGAAGAACAAAGCATGGGGTTGGTCTAGCTTTGGCTATTTCCTGTTTAGTCAGAAATAGCTGCTGGAGCTGTGTTTATCCCTAGCACCACATCAGCAAACAGCAATTCTCCCTAAAGACATCTGTCCAGTTGGTCTTGGATGTAAACTCTGAAATGTTTTGGCTTGTGTGAGTCCTATCAGTTTCAGAAAGTTTTATGTAAGAAAGAGTAGGAGAGTATTTAGTGTATTAGGGTTGTTAATAGATCTGGATGACCGTTAAGATTTTTTCTTTCAAACCAATGCATAGATTTGTCTACCAAAATAGTTTGGCTTACTCTTCACTCAGTATTGTGCACTACAATTTCTGTGGTCCTCTCAGTGGTTTCTTCTAGGGCCTTTCTACTCACACAAATGGCAAACATTTAGTAAATATTTGTTGAGGATTTCAAATATAATCTACTTCTCATTGCATTATAAAACTCAAATTCAGATTGCTAGTTAAATAAAGAGGTACAGTCTGTATGCAATTATCAGTTTGCCTCTAAGTGAACTGGGGCTGAGTCAAAGCAGGTCAAAGTTATAAACAAATTCATAGCCTCGACCTAAGATTAAGTCTCAGTCCTTAAGAAGAGCAGAATAACATTTCCACAACTGCAGAAACAGAATTATTTGAGTTTGAGTTCCTAAAATGAAAACATCCTCACATGAACTCATCTGCATCAACGAAGAGAAAAAAACAATTACAATCTGCAGCCACAAAAGCATCCTCCTTACCTCACATCATTAGAGACCTCTCGAGTCTTTCCTCTGTTGATCCGGATTCCCCCCTCAAAGGGAGACTGAACCATGCCAGGGAGTGTAACAGAAAATATATGGCAGTACCATTTTAATGAACTAAAAATACTAAACCCACTGCTCAACCGTTTAACTTTACTAGTTGTTCAGGGATGTGATTATCTGTTACTAGTGCTTGGCTCCGAAGGACTCATCCTGCTGTTGAAAGTGCTAGTAGTAGAGACCCAAATCAACATAAGCAAAGGTAAATATACAAATATGTAAAATTCAAAATAGAAGTTAAAGGACTTTTTTTTTTTTTTTTCCTGGTGGAATTGGAAAGACAGCCCAGTTATATTTTTCCCAAAACTATGCTTTCCTAGTCCCATTATATAATGACTCTCAAATGTGCACTTCCACCTGGAATCACACAAGTTTGGTGTGCTTGAGGATTTCCCTTATTTCTTTTCTTTTCAAAGAATGGGAGAGATAAATCACCACACAGGCAAGACCCCCAGTCCTGCATGCAGGGGCAGGATGGAGGCGATGGTGAAACTGTGTAAGGTTTTTCTCCATTTTTGAGGTGGCAAAAGCTCAAAAGACATTTCCCATGTCATTTAAGAAAACAGCTGAATTTTTGCCTTTGCAGATAAGCAATGACAAAACTACCCAAAGACAGGGTAACATCAGGTTAGCATCAATCACAGGAATGAATTTACCTTGCACATCAGGAGCAAACAGCAACACACAAGCTCATCATGCAGGGTGGCAGCAACCAGCATTCTGGTGTAAGAAACCCCTAGAACAAGCTGCTATTTTCAGTCCAAGAACTGGATGCAACTGCCAACACCACCTACCTGCCACAGGTTAGGCAGCAGTTCTCAGCCCTTTACAGCTCCCCAGCAGCCCCTAGCCACAGAGCCCTTCTATGCCTTCTCTTCTGTAAAAGCTCCCAGCCCATAACCTGCTCATCTTCTAGGTAGGAAGATGATTTCATCTGCCCTCTGGGACCAAGACCATAGACCATAGCTTCTTCCTGGCCCCTGTGCCATTTTACAGCCCTGGCCAGCTGTTCTTCCAGGGATTTAAGGATCAGGAAACTGCCATGCAGCTCATCATATAGAAAGAACATACATTTTCATGGTAGGAGAGTTCCCACCTTTTATTGCACTTGGTGAAGCAGTGTGCTTAGAGAGCACACAACCCCAACCACTGGTAAGTCATTTGCTTTCTACCAAAGCAAGCTGAGAAGAGAGAAATGGAAACTGTCAGAAATTACCTGAATCAGGCATACAGCATTATCTTTATGCAATGTGACTTTGTCTAAGACTGAAATAGGGCACAGCTGAATTTGTAAATAGCCTGGTATTCACCCCTCTGTCCTTGTGGAAATTAAAACATGAACCTTTTGAACGCCAATTCTGGTGTCATCTGCAATCTTTTCTGGAGGCTCCATGTGGAGCCACCTTGGAAGGTGACTGAGATCTTACCAACTCCCTATTTTAGGTCAACTTCTATCCTTTTATTTTACATTTTCCCTCCCCTCTTAATTCCCTAGCAAAATGACACCTGCCTTCAGCTAGATGGGAAAAATGAACTGACTAACCAAACCAACAATTACATCATACATGTTACACATCAGATCAGGACTTGCTGGTTTTAATTCATGTTTTAAAGCTCGATGTTATCACTGATACTGAAACAATACATTAGTGCATAGTAATTAAAATCTACTACAGATACACCCTATAAAGTAAAGGAAATGCCTAATAAACAAACAAACAAACAAACCAAAAACAAGAAACAAACAACAAAAAAGAGGAAATTCCTGGAAAGTATCAAAATATGAAAAGTCCACATGATCATAAAGTCTCCTAACTTGCATGTGATGCAGATGTGCATGTAAACATGCTTCTGTTAACAAGGTGACATTGCTGTTGCAAATACATTCCATAGTGTGCTATTGAGATTTTTAATGCTCTTCTTTTTTCATGGATACACACAAACAGTGTATTTTAAAATTTATACTTATTTTAAATCGATATGCATTACTAAGACATTCCAAAATTAGACATGGACAGGAGCAGTGAGGAGTAGTATATAACACTGGATTTAACAAATACTTGCTATGAAACAAGTTGGACATGAAGGCAACTAATACCTGGTGATGAGAGATGGTGACATGGAAATAAGGATCTATGTACAGAAAAGGTTTTTGTAGGAACTTTATGAGGTTTTTGCAGTACAAGTGCATGATTTGATGGTAACTTAAAAATTAAACTAGATGGCAAACCTTTATTTTCTCTGCTACTTTGAGAAAGCTTTCCTTATAAGTGGAATGTTATATTAGTCATTCTGGGTTCAACTGTGACAGAAACTAATCTGGGCATCTGCAGTGTTCACTATCAGCTCTTGTGGATGTTTTTTGAGTTGAGCACCAATTACAAAACGTTGCAGTATAAATATGTATGCATTCCTTGGAAAATTGACACAGTCACTATTACTATTTCTGTTGCTGTCCATGTTCTAGCTATGTTCAAGGTCCCATTAGTAGTTACAAGGGAAAAGGTATGTGTCTCTAGCAGCTTCCCACCCAGGAAAGTGGTTTTGGGGAGAAAAGGTAGCCTCCTGATAAATTGTATTTATTTTCTTGTTATTTGATTTCCCCATGTCACTCATGTGCTTGTTTTCCCACCTGCTGTATCTTATTCAGCATATAATTTATAAAACTCTGGAAGAGGGATGGAGACAATCTTCTTATTACTGTTCTGTACAACATGAAGACAAAGTGGTCCTGGGTATAAATAGACACAAAGCCACAGTATGATCTCAATTATTATATTCCTCATCCTAATTTCAAATTAGGTCTAGGAAAAAATCCTACTAATTTGGTAACATTGGGATTCCAGGGTATTTTACAGTGTGTTCATTTGTATTTGCAGTGTAAATAGTTACTGCCAGGAACAAATGGTATCTTGTAGTTAGCAAAACAGGGGGGATCAGAAGGCGGCTGCTCCTATTTCAGTCATTTGGAATTTTGCCACTGGTACAACAGGGCTGAGATTTCATGCTGTGTTTTAATGGTGAATGATCATCTCTGTGCCAGGGGGGAACTCATGTATCCTTTCTTGTCATGGTGGGCTCAACTGCAAGAACAGGTAAACCCAAGACCACGCTGCCAAAGTCTCACTGCCTCGCAAGTGAGATCTCCTGAAAAAAAAACCAAACAGGAAATCTATTTGCTACACAGGCACTTCACAGCACTGATTGTAACTGATGCTGGTGCAGATACAAAAGTGAGCAGAGAATGGACCTATTTTCAAAAACATTGGACTTCTAAGCTTCCACCAAGATACTGCCAGGTACCATGTTTCAGCTGACCATGCTTAACCAACATGCTCTATTTGCATTTGTCTCTGCCAAACCGTGAACACTTTAAGCAATTCTGAACTATATCTTGGTAGTTATTTCTCTTTTTCTCATTCATACTCTGACTTATGCATGATTTATAGTATTTCTATTGGGAAAGCTTCATAGGCAAGTAAGCTTTCCCTTGTGAGGTTTTGTACATTACCATTTGGAGGTATCTTTTTACTTTTACTGTGGCAATATTTCCTACATTGATTTTCAACTTCATCATTACTGGAAATTGCCTAGGTAATAATTTTAAAGATGTTAAGGAGCTGCTGATCTTTCATGGAAAACCCTGACAAACATTCCATTAAAAATTGTGTTGGTGATAATTAATCAAAAAAGCACACTTCTCTAATTCCTTGCCTTTATTACAAACTTTGCCACCTGAACTTACATGCTTAATTTCTAAATATATTATTGGCTTCTGTTCCTTTTGTTTGTATTCTCCCCAGGAGAAGATGCTGAGTTAGACAGAGATACAGAAGAATAAAAGTCTAATGTAACTGATAATTTGTCGTGTTCGACCCAAGATAAAAAGATTTGCAACAATCTTTTAAGCTTTCTGTTTTAAAGCTCACATTGAGACTTTCCACTAATGAAAAAAAAAAAATAAATAGCAGTTTTATTAGTACAAATGCAAGATCATCAGGCCCAGCATATGTAATGCAATGAGCAAAAATGAGATAGCAAAAATTAGGAGCATAATTTTCACTTCATTGAATAATTTTTTTCTGACATTTTCCAGTTGTAGTCACCTCTATTATTTGTTTTCAGTCATCATTCAGATACTAGGAGTGAGGTATTCAAGTTTTTATCTCTCTATATATTTTTACTTAGCTATTACTTTCATAGATACAACAAATGGCCTACATTTTCATTCTGTTCTTTTCATTAGTACATTGAGTTTAAACAGAAAGTATTTGGATTACATGGATTAATTAGATGTTTTATTAAAAAAAACCCCAACAAAAACAAAACCAACCAAAAAAAAAAACACAACAGGAAAGTGAGTTGCAGGGTATAATATAAAACACAGCAGGCTTTGACTTTCTGCCTGGAAGCTGTTGAAAAAAATAATAATAATTAAGAAGGAAATGAAGAGTACACTGTATTCTATGCATAAATCAGAGATCTTAAAGGCAAATATTTGCTTTTAGATTATGATGAACTCAGATTTATATATTAAAAAAATGGACTTGAGATGTTAATTTAGCTAAATATGAGCTCTAATCAGTCATTCCTCCTGCATCATCTTCCATGGCTCTGCATAATAATAGTAGAGGTGTTCACACTGTAACACAACCTTTCACTGTAAGCTAGAGCCTGAGGATGTTTTCTCCCCTTATCCTTGAATCCCCTCTGCACAGCCCTAAGCCCCATCACACATTTAGAAGGAACAGTTCAAAAACTAGATGGAGTATAATAAATTAATCTGGACTTAGTGGGTGGATAAAAGGTCCAGCAGGGGTTTGTTACAGACCCTGGAGACAAGAAGAGAGAGGAAAATGGAATACTGCACAATGACATTAGTAAGGCAAACAGAGATCATCCTCTGCGTGCGCGCCTGTGTGCGTGTGTCTGTGTGTGTCTAGGGGGGGGAAGGGTGGCATCAGTATTCTTAGCCTTGAATCATCTTAATGCAATAACGATTGAATACTGCCAGCCTACTTCCAGAGATCCAAGGAAGGAGTGTTTCTACATCTGTCCTTAAATTATCACACTAAACCAAATCACAGACATGGGAGCTCCTACTGCAAATATAAAAGCGCGTTAGCAAGTCTCCATTTTGAGCACCCTTACTTAGGAATTTGAAAACATCTTTCTCTGGCCAGACCACTCAGATAAGGAAGGTCTGGGCAGTCTGGAATAAGTTTTTATGATATAACTTTTTAATAGGAAATGCAAGAATTAATTATGCCCTTTTGAAAAAACAGGTAAACACCAGTGTTAAATACCAGAAGCCAGGTTTATCATTATATATATTCTTAAACATAGTGCGCCTGCCATTTCAATGTTCAGAGCCAAGGTGGCAGCTGCACTGGGTTTAGCCAGTGTCACCACCTTGCCATGGCAAGATTAAATGACAGGCAATAAAAATGCTTGTGTCCTTCCCACAAGCTGGGAAATGGGTTCTTCCTTTCACACCACCCCAGCCTTGCTGCATGCTATGAACCACCTTCTGACAGGACACAAAGGTAAAAGTGTACAATTTTGTAGTGGATACCTTGCAGAATGCAGTGCAGCACACAGCAATATGGAGTGCTAGGAAAAGAAAGCCAGTTTGAATGGACTGAGAATCATAGTGTCAGAAGCCTACAAACTGGTAGATTTGGGAAAGCCATTTCTGATGATCCAGTTGAAATTTTTACCTAAAATACTAAAGGTATGAATGAAATGTTCCTGTCTGGAATGTATATTCATCAAAACCTGACATGCAATATGCACTTTGAAATTGAAATGGAACAAAATTTAATGTCATTCTAAAACGTGTGTAAATACCATTTCCTCCTCATTCCCTATTTCCATACCTACAGTAAGCATAGGATTTCCGCAGCTCATGCAACAGAGCTGGGTCTTTACATATTATATTAAGTGATACACACATCATTTTATTTTTTCAGCAG
>NW_009953098.1:3852673-3878956 GCF_000747805.2 Chaetura pelagica | reverse complement strand
TCAGCAGGATTCTGGATGATTTTTTTAGAGGGATGCAAGGAGAGGGAGATGTCCAGTAGGAGCTTCACCCCTTACTGCACAGAAGACTGAGAAAACGTAAGTTAAAATGCCCTCTATCACTGGCCTGCAGTGGGTAGAACCATTTCCCTCAGCTCTCCCAGATATGTTGAGGAAAAGTGGGGAACTGAAGGAGAATGGACACAGCTGGGGCTCCTCCTGGCATCATTCATGTTTGTCTATTATTTTCTAACACAACACCAACACAGCACACTTTTGCTTTCTAAAGAGAAACTTCCAAGTATGAGCCCAGCTTTAGTTTGAAAACATCTTTCTTTACACATTCTCTAAAAAAGTGCATCTGCAATGATATCTTTGGAGTGCAAGAATTATGTGTGGTTATTGGCTTAAATCTGTGCTGGATTCCCAGTGGTCTATTTTTATCTCAATCTCAGGGCAACTGGGGATGTTGCACAACACCTAACATTTCTGATGCAAGAAAATGTTAGCAATACAGTTCTTCAAGTTAAAAATCTAGATGTGATGCTGGACCGGCAAGATCTGACTGTTGCCAGTCAGTTCCTGTTCTTTAGCTAAACAACAGTGAAGCATGTTGCCCAGGAAGATATATTAGCAAAAGAAAGAATTAACACTTGGAGTTAGAGGATAGTGCTAAAAGTAAAAAAAAATAATAATACAAAAAAAAAGCCCAGTGCTAGCAAGTCTTTAACCAATGTCCTACATGTCTTTCAAAATTTGAAGATATGTAATTAAGTGGACAGTCAAAAACATTTCCAGGACTTCCAGAGTTCATTTCAAAGTCATGGCAACTTCCTTCATCTGCTGGGACTGCATCTAACTATTGCCAGAATGCAGTCAGTCCTGAATATCTCTATTCCTGCACAACTCTTATTCACAAAACACAAAAAGAACACAAATAACATTTTTCCATTCATTTGTTTGTAAGCATGTTTAAGATAAAGCTATTCTGACAGCTTAAGATTCTTTGTTCACATTGCACAAGCTATTTGGTTCCAGAGTTATTTAAATCCTGAGGAGAGGTATTACAATAGATAGACATTATGTATGAATAGGATATAAATTATGATGATGGAAGGGCTGATTTAATAAATCGAAACTATTAGCTGAACGCATGAATGAAAAGGAACTGGATCTACAGCTCCAGTGATGCAGAACATGGGGTCAAGAAGAACTGAGAAGAAATACTGCATGTTGCCCAGCTAGGATTGATCTCTATGCTCTGAGAACTGGGCATGCTGTTGGTTAAGCTACTAGAGCTGCTAACTTGCAGATGATACCTAAAGCTGTCAAGCTAATAATCTGTGGCATTAAAGATCCTGTGGCACTTCTTCTAAAAGACAAGGAATTAGCTGTAGTGAACTGGCCTCATTTCAGCCCGCATCGTTACATTCTGCACACCTATGATTCCTTTGCATACTCTTCCCTTGCTGTAAACCTTTTCCCTAGAAAATCTCAGCTATAGCTTTAGTCATCTTGTGCTTAAGTCTGATATCAGACTGTTAAATTTGCAATGCACTTTGAGATAATTTATTCTAAAATGTAAGATTATTACTGCAGACATCTCAAAGGACTATATAATCCTCCCTATATGTTCCAATAATTAGGCACAAAAGAGTAAACTGAGACTTTGGTTTCAGATTCCTCCCCCTTCTTTCCCCTGCCCAATTCCATGCTTTTGAAACCAAAGTCATAATGCTGTCGGAACATTTTTTTAGTGCTTTAATAAACTTGACATGCTTGCACTTGTTTTGCATTTTAATAGCAATGCAGTGGCAATAAGATACTTCCTCAAATACAATGCATGCAATTATATAGGTTTCTAAGTGCTAACTTTTTGTCAGGCATATATATCTATACATAAAACCCCTTTTGTTCAAAACCTAAGAATTCTCTTTTGTTTGTCACTCTTCCTCATTAGGGCCACCTGTATGTTTGCTTTTCAGGTGTAGTCTGACAGGCACACACCACCTTTTCAGTTGGAGCTCTTAGGAACTGTATCTCAGTAACTGTACCATTACAGATAGCTCCAGTGGAAACTCTTTAAGGGCACCTGAGGAGTGCCTATGGAAGTGATCACATTGTTGATCTGACAGTTTTTAATTTTCCTTTTTGTTTCTCAAATAAAGTTTCAATATGAGGGATCTCATCCCTAATTTGCATCATACTACTTCAGGGACAGTTTTGCTTGCCTATATTTGTAATTTTACTGTCCTACAGTTTAACTACTTCAGTTAACTTGACTATGTACAAGGTGTGTTAAATCACTGGATCATGATGGCTTTTAATGTGATGTATCTGGTGCTTGTGACCAGCAGATGGATGCGACAAAATACTGTGTCTCTCAGTAGTGTCTGTTGGCAGCATCAGGTCAAAGAGCAAGTATGGCCAAGGGTTGCTAACATATGAAGTTTGGTTCAGGATTTTCAAGTCCCAAAGTACTGCAATGGTCTGCCTAGGGTTTTGGGTTGACCCATTTTAAATACCTTGTGTCTATTACAGGCATAGACCTTCATTAACCTGCCCCAAAGTTCTTAAAAATTAAATTAAATCTCGCTAGAAAAGATTCAAGTAGTAAAATGGTAGGTTTAGTTCTAAGGAATACAGCTGGTACCATGTTAGTGCTTCTGATTTTGGACCATCACCCTTCTCTTTCTTTTGCCAGGCTCAGGGTAACATTACTTTCATTTTTATATAGCATGCCCAGGAATGAAATAATTCCAAGGTCTGACTCAAAGTGCAATATAAACAAAAGGGCTCATATTAACTTGAGTAGAGTACCTACAGCATTCAGTAAAGTTAATATAAGCCATAATATGCACATATTTCTTAAAGAAAAGCTTTAACATTCCATACCATACTGACAATATTGAATTGGCATATGTTTATGCTAAACAGCATAACTTCCTTTTATGTTTCAGAGGTTAATATTCATAACTTTACAGTCTAGTGTTTGGCTCCTGCATTAGGTTACCCTGCCAAACACTACTGAAGATTTTTTACTTTACAACCTACAGGTACTATAAGTAGAAGTTTTCTGCTACATGCCTTCATTGGTGTAGGAATTACAGGCTTGAGCAACTTGCCCTGTATAAGAAACTGCCAAATGACATGAGGTAAAACAGTAACTACACAAAAGGATCTAATTCTGTGTGCTTACTGTGTGCTAGCATTACTCATGTTATTAAATCCTTTCTAATTATTATCTGGAGCTTTTCATAAATAGCTTTTTGCAAAATGGATCTTATCTAAAAATTTAATTTATGGGATGTTTACAGGCTTTTAAAAAAGTGTTTTTATGTTATAAAACCTGAATTACTTCCTTTTTAAATAAACCATATTGGTGCTGTAATTGAGATGAGCATGCTATTTTTTTCACACAATAATCTGATATGGGACTTTCCTTTCTCAAGAGACATGCTTGATCTGCTCTTTATAGACATTCAGTCTCTGTAAATATGCTTTTGGTTTCTTTATCAGTAATAGTATTAGACCTGAATGCTTTAGTATACAGTATAATGAGATATTAAAGGGCTTTCTGTATATATTTTAGACAAGATAGCTTAAAAGAAAGAAAAGAGCACACAACGAAGGGTAGTCTTTACAAGTAGACAGCACCATTTATATGGATTTTCTTGTGTCATTTGGTTCTTGTATTTTTAGAGAAATTTGTTTTCTTTGCCTTTTTTTCTCTGTCATTGTTTGCCTTTTCTTCCTGCTTGTACTTTGTTACCTAACCATCTGACTATCTGTGTTGCCATGGGAAGGACTGTAATGCAATAAATTCAGAGAAGTTCTTGTGCTCCTTTTTTTCCATTTTATTCTTACACAATCATTAGCACAGATTAGCTCCTTTCATAAGGGTGTCCTGGCACTGGGGTGGCGTTGTAAAATATTCCATTTTGGAAAAGATACAGCAAAAACATTTTCTATGCTTCAGAGAGAGGCACCAACCTACGCAGGCAAAAGATGATGCTTCCCAACTTGTAGATACCTGATGTTTGAGACCTGAGCCAAATTAGAGGCAGTCACCCATCTAGTCGTACAGTAGCTAATATGAATTCTGGAAATGCTGAAAAAATTGAGGAAATAAACCACATTAAATCACACACAAAAAAACCCCTAATGGATGCCTTAGGGGATTTGTAATACAATACAGAGATTTTAATTTTTAAACCACGGGTTAAATCCACTACAGGCTAGTAGTAAGTGAAATTTGCTGCCTTCTAAAATCTGTAAAGTGTGGTCTATCTAGAAGGAGCCAGTGGTCTCAGCTCAGTTGCTAGTGCCAGCTCTGTCAATTAGAGAGAAGAGAGGTTCCTTAACTGGTACTAGCAGACAGAGACATGTTTAGTGGGCTCAATGGAAAGGCAATGGGCAAAACAAGTACCAAGAGCAGTCCCTTCAAGCACCACAGGGTAAACAACAGACCCAGGTTTGTTTATGGCCACCTATTTCAGCCACAAACGAAATGTCTCTGGAAAATGGCCTCCAAAAGTCACATCCAGTGGAGCAAAAAGGAATGTACCACTGGAGCATGGCACAGGCAGATTTACACACTCTGTAATGCAATCAAAATTCCTCAAGAATACCTAGATGAGTGCCTTCAGAACAGGGTCTCCTACATGCTGTTCTCTGCAAGTGCCAGTTGGCATCATCAGGCTGTATCCCCACATTACTGGCATTTACAATCCAGGATCAGGGGCTCAGGCTTAGTTCCTCTGGACCCAGTTCCAAAGCTCCTACAGAGGCAAAATCAAGTCCCTAGCCAGTAATTTGCAATGAACATAATCAAGCATTGCTTCTGCAGTTCTATTAATCATTGTGCGCTGACATGGGTAACAACTTATTTTGACCAGTTAACAACAGAAATACGATTCAGAAGATACAGGCAGCAGACGTGCAAAGCTTAGAAAGCCAAGTGCAAAGAGTCACTGCAACCACATGTTAATCTCACATTTGGCTGCTGGCTGTGTGCTGAGCCACTCTGGGCAGTATTTTGTATGTTGATTGGCTTGTTATTCACTTCTGCCTCTGTTGGAAGGCAGACTAACCTGTGGGGGAAGTGTTGGAAAACAATTACAGTGTATTGAAATGTTCATACCAGTACAGCACGCTGCAATACTTTACATAATTTATTAGGTGTTACTACATTCACTGGCACACACATGACAAAGATTTTAACAAGACCGACAAATAGGACAACATCTGCATTCCTGTAAGAACACTGGAGATGAACATTCACAATTAAACAAAAAGTGCTCTTATTACAGCACAAACACTGCAATCAAGTGGTCTGCCTTAACTCTCAATATATTATGGCAACACATTATCATTGCCAGAGTAAAATATAAATGTTTGTTACAGCAGCAATTAATTGCTTACTGTTTTTGAAAATTAACATTTAATATATTTTTCTGAACCAATCCAGTTCTAAATTTTCATGCACCATTTCTTTATTTTTGTCCCTATTGTGCACACAAGGTCAATTAACTGGCAAATACAATTATTTTACAAACATAGCAAGCTGCAGCTATTATAAATAACAACTCATTTGCATATTTCCTTGTTTCTGAAGAGAATGACAACGTTACAGGTCTGAAAATGTTTACAGCCATAATACAGTGAGATACTGTTTTAAAGTAAATATTCTATTTAAGAAAGTATTCTAGTAAATATGCTGTCTTAGATTAAATCAGTAAGTAGAAGCTGGGCTGCAGATTTCAGAACTTGCTTCATTTGCATCTTGAAAATGGAATGGAACCAAAAGCTTTCAAGCTTTATTGTTCAACTCCACAATTCTGTTGCTCTTTGTAAGTGAAACAGAAAAGAGATGTATGTGAATGTATCACCCATTTCAGCCTAAATGAGCTTTTCAGATTGTAAATGAATATCATTGTTTGTAGTCACCTTCCCAGTATTCCTGAAGTTGAAGCTGTGAGCTGAATTCTGACAGAATTTTGGGAAAATATGACTCACAAGATTTTAGTACTGGCAGACAAAGACCCCTTTCTGATTCTATTTTTGATTCCTAGGGTCTCTTTAAAGGAGAAAGATAGTAAAGACTGAGGGACAACAGAGAGCAGCTGTAAGGATGATTTCTTTTAAAAGAAGAAATCAAAGGGCAGCTCTTCTAATGTGCACTATATATGGCAATCTCTTTGTCTGAATGTGGAAGAACTGGTTGGTACTAGCATGCTGTGCTGAAACTGCGTGGCTATAGAGGTTTTCCTAGACATATTTCTTGATGACAACTGCATGCTGTTGGATCTGTTTCAGAGCCTGTGAATCTGTGAGCCATGCATATTGTGTTCCATTTGCCACTTCACAAGAAATAATATTTAGTGAGGAGTTTATGGCAAGCAGAACACCTCATTTATGCTGATTGTGGTATACGGGGTGATTTGTAGATCCAAGCATGCTGAGCTCCAGGCACACTGGCTTTCAGGCACTTTGAAAAAACTACAGTGGGCAAATCTGAGATTTATCCCCCAGCCCCAATACAATACATGTGTTGGGGTGCTCCTACTGAGACCTACCAATGGGAGCTGACAGCTGCATACAGTGTACTAGAAACATTTTAAAGCTTGCTGTAAAGAAAATAGAGCAGTCTACGCCTAGCAGGGAGGAAAATCGATGAGTTGGCACTTGGCAGTGGTGGCCAGCAGGATGCTTCTGATGAATGCTGACTCATTGATTTCCCTCCCTGATCAGCAGCAGCTGCTCCATTCACACTGCAGAAAGCCTTCTTGCCATGACCACTTGTGTCAGCAGGCTTTATTGTCATTAAAGCAAGAGGTATTAGCTGACAAGACATCCAATTTATGTATTTTTGGCTTTGATATATCTACTTATATTTTCAAAGTGGCTTCTCAGTTAGGGCAACTACAAGGACACACATATCAAGGCAGGAGATCCAGGAGCACAAGCAGGTTCACAGATACATACAATATTTGTGTGGTGGATATATGAATGTCACCCAAGCCTTCAGTTTCTTTTCTAACCATAGAATCATGGAATGGTTTGAGTTGGAAGGGACCTTAAAGATCATCTAGTTCAAAGCCCTCTCTCATGGGCAGGGACACCTCCCACTAGACCAGGTTGCTTGAAACGCCATCCAACCTGGCCTTGGACACTTCCAGGGAGAGGGAAATCCACAATTTCTCTGTGCAAACTGTGCCAGTGTTTCACCACCCTCATAGTGAAGAATTTATTACTAATACTTAAGTCTCCCCTCTTTCACCTTAAAACTGTACCCCCTCATCCTGTAACTCCAAGGTCCTGTAAGAACTCCCTCCCCAGCTTTTCTGTAGCCCCTTCAGGTACTGGAAGGTGATATAAAGTCTCCAGGAAGCATATATTTCATAAACTTAGAGCACTTTCAAGCACAGAGGTTAAGATACCTTCTGAAAAGGTAGGCTTCAAGTCAGCACAATGCTTATGGTAGGAAAGTTTATGTTTCAAGCTAGACCTCTGTGTAAGTATTTGGATGAACCAGGCTCTTCTTATATGCAGTGTATCATGTGATGTAATATGGCATGGCTGAGGACCAAAGCATAATTGTAGTTTATCATTTTATGAAAATTAAAAGGCAACAGGTAAAACAGGTGAGACTACACTGAATGACTGCAATAGAAGTACAGTTGGAGCAGGTTATTACAAATCTCAGCATTTGATGAGCATGTATATATTTCTCAACATGTTCTATCATTTGTTATGCTGTTTATATTACCATAATTATTACTTAATAAGTTAATGTTTTTGTGTATCTGTTTGAACTGTTCTTTGAGGAAGCAGTTTATAGAAAGAGACAAAAGCAGAGAAGGGGATGTCATGAGATAAAAGCTATTTCTCAGGATTAAAATTGACTAAAATACACTATTTACAGTCAGGCACTTCACTGCTAGTAGCAATGCTGAGCTGCTTAATTTCAGGTTATATTCATTGCAAAATATGCATGACTCCACCTCAAAAACACTCACAGGAAAAGTCATAGGTCAGGCTTCTGTGCTTGAACTGGTATTTCAGCAAAACCTCACATGGCCAGCCATAAAAATCCTTTGCCCTCAACTCTTTGGGTGTTTGTCCTTTGAAAAAGAGCCTGATAGCTCATAACTACTAAACTGCATTTTGCTAGTTAATTCAGCTGCAGATTAGAAATTCCTCTTTTAGAATTTGGAACATGTAGCACCTCTGCTATGAAGACAGGTTGAGAGAGTCGGGGCTATTCAGCCTGGAGAAGAGAAGGCTCCAGGTAGATGTTATAGTGGCCTTCCAGTACCTGAAGGGGCTACAGCAAAACTGGGGAGGGGCTTTTCACCAGAGGGCAGTGATAGGACAAGGGATAATTGTTTTAAACTGAAAGAGGAGAGGTTTAGATTAGACATCAGGAAGAAATTCTTCACCATGAGGGTAGTAAGAACAGGTTGCCCAAGGAGCTTGTGGATGCCCCTGTCCCTGGAGGTGTTTAAGGCCAGGTTGGAGGAGGCTTTGAGCATACTGGTCTAGTGTGAGGTGTCCCTGCTCATGGCAGGGAGGTTGGAACCTCATGATCTTTAATGTCCCTTCCACCCTTAACCATTCAATGATTCCATGATTCTATGAATTGGTTCCCCTCTTCCAGCAGGCACAAGTCCACTTAAATTCATTTGCTTTTTGAAGTGACCTCATCCTCTGGCTTCAGTGAGTCCTTGTTAGAGCTGCATCAAACTCACTGGTTTTGATTTACATAGATATGGAAAGTGTACACCAGCTACAGCATCAGGTTATACCCTTTGTGAGTTTGTGAACTCTGAAATTTAAAATAAATATCACTGCCAGCACCTTTCCTTTGCCTTATATCCCTAAATTTCTAAAAGCCCTCCTCCATTCTACCATGCCTAGGGGCAGCTTAAGAGGCTCCTCCTCACACTAGCAGTTGCATTAGCACAGAAGCTTTCAAGGATAACTGCTGCTCCTCAGGGAGCCCCAGGAATAGGAGCAGGCATGAGTGCTCTTGTTCTTTTATTCCTTCACACATCTGGGGTCTGAAGTATCTTAGACTGTGCTAAAAATCTGCTAACTTAAGAAACAAGTCTTTGAAATCAGTTTGTCAGCTATATTGCAGTTAATGAGCCATGTAACTTCTTAAATCATACACATATCACTTTCTCTAAAATTGTTGACTAAGGGGATAAAGAATACAAAACAGAAATAGCAAAAAAAAGCACAAGTATAACGTGACCCTTGTCTCATGTCTAAGTTTCTTTGATATGAGCCACGTGGACACAAATTAATCTTGAATATTAAGAGCTGTAACTGATGCAGGCAGCAGTGCTCTTGAAACTCTCCTAAGTTAGTAAGTTAACCAGGAAAGTTATAAGGTAGTAACTTTATAAACTGAAGACCAGATCCCAGCACTGCCTGATGCCAAATTCTCATGGAGGAGAAGAGAGATCAAATGAAAAAGAAAAAATATGACAGATCCTACATAATTTCATTACTAACTGAAAGCTAGGGAATACTGTACTCAGGACAGAATTCAGAGAGAACAGAATACTTAGGGTGTAATATATTTTTAACTCCTATAAAACTGACTAAGAGCATATATGCTACACAGGAATACTGAATTTTCGACACACGTAGTCCAAGTTTTGGCTAACAGAAAGTTTCATTAAAGAGATGTTCCAAAGAACAAGATCCTGCTGTGTTTAGATCATGTCTACCTAATAAAATTAAAGATTTTGTTATAATTAATTTAGATGCAGACATTTACCTAATTAAAATGAACTGAGTAGAAAGAATTGATTATACATTTCCTTATGAATAGAAATAAACATACAAATTAGTGTTATTCAAAAGATAATGTATAATGCTTTGATGATAGAAATCTCACATTATTTTTAACATAAGATTACTAGTGATTAGAAAAAAATTAATGTAATTACAATTAGTAAGTCAGATTGTCTAAATCAGCATATGAGCTGATGGAGCTAGGACAACTTAACTGTGTCTGAGAATCTACTCCTTATCTTCACCCAATGAGAAGCACAAGACCAGCATTTGTAAAAAGGAATTCTTCCTTAGAGCCACTGTCTAGCAAAATCTTTTTCAGGCAAAAAATGAAAATAAATCACAACACTGCAAAGCTTATCCCATAACTAGTACTCAGAGAGCCTCAGTATACAGAGAAGAAGAAAATGTATCTGAAAATAATAAGTTTTTTAAAGACTTTCCATAATGATGTGAGATTCTCAGAAGGGTTTTAAAACTTTTCTTGAGCTCTGAAATAAGATAAAATCCTAGAAAACAGACTTTATTTCAAGAATGTAAATATTTTTCAATGCATTTTATACAAGCAATATTACAAAGCCCTCTCTTCCTTGGCGTCCTGTGTGGTGATGGAAAACCTAGTTGTGATGTAACTTTTCCAGCATTCTGACTTTAACAGACAACACACTGGAGAATTTTGCTGATTTAGCAAAAGGACTTGAAATCTGGGTATGGCTTTATGGTAAAAAAAAGGAAAAAAAGCAAGAATGTAGTGTTTTACAAACCTTATTAAAGGCTTGTTTTTTTTTAATCTGGGGGAGAAGACTGAGGTGTTTTATTCCCAACAGTGCAATTCATAACATTTGCATCTAAGCAATGGTCAAATTCCAAACTTACAAAAGAACAAATTAGTTTACAAAATTTCTCTCATCTCAATTGATGTGGAATGACAAACATGAGAAAAATGGATCTCTGAAAAAGTGAACACTATGTTTATTGCTGTACCTTTGCTATAGTACCAACTTCTATAAGTAGAAGCAGCAGAACAGAAAATGGAAGAATATGTATGCACTACAGTGAGCATACCAGGCTGCTCCAGGATGGAATAACATTTTGAGCTGTCATGTTGTATTGTGTGTAACCTTCCTCTTATATCCCAGAAAATAAAACCAGAATATTCAAGAACAGCACCAAACTGTGTCTTTTGGACACAGAAGACATCTTTAAAATATATTCCACTAGCTCTCAAATGTTCAGAGAAACAGCTGTTGGATTTTATGTCATACCACTACACCATTCTTATTGCAAAAGACAGAGACCTTGCATAATCAACATATTTTCCCGGCGTGTCCTCTTATTGCTCCCATTCCCACACTGCTAATGTAACTGCTGCATTAGCAGCACTTCTGTTTAACCAAATATGCTGAAGATTATTTTCTAGAATAGACTTTTATAGCCTGAGCTTTGTGAATACTGCTGGCCAAAGCTGTCAGGCTCCTTCTTTAGTAAAGACAATTTTACTTTTAATTAAAGACACCTGGTCAGTATTTATTAGAACTTGTAGATTGGTTTGGTGATAGAAATTTAGCTGATGTAAAACTGGTATGGCTGCAACATACTCAGCAGAACTATGTTGGATTAACATCAGTACAAAATTTGCCCCTAAAAACTACAATATAGCAAGACACTAAGTAAGCATGCATTTTTTTAAAACTGATCTGAACCTGAAATCTTCATTTTCCCTAGATGTAACCAGGGAATATTCTGGTCCTTAAGCAAGGCTATTTGAAGCTAATAACCTAGTGCAGATAAGAACTGAATTTAGCTCAATGTGCATTCACTGGATATGTTCCATCCTGTAGATCACCTCTTCCCATCCAGCATGACAAATATGTAGGACAGACAGTACATGGTACTATTTCATTTTCTCTGCCTTTTTAAACCTTTCCTCTCAAGCATTTATTTTCTCTGTGTACATGTACAAGTTTCTACCTCTCCTCCTTAATTTCTTTTCTCTGTGGGGCACTGAAAGTGCTTTCAGGTGGGAGGGCAGCAGTGTACAGACTGCCATTCTAGTCAATTTGCTTCAGCAGCCATTCCATGTGTAAAGCACTTTCTACAGAAGGAAGCTTTTTAGACTTTAAGACCAAAAAAATCCATTATTTTACAGCCACAAGGTCCCTGTGAAATCAGAAAGGTTTCAAGAACTCATGGGAGAATAGAATTTGGCATGACTATCTGAATTCTAGTGTAATATTAAAATCAAAAAAAAATAGCCTGTTAAGATCTTGCAATCTGTTTCCTCTTGCTTTTCTTATTAGCATGAGAGACTCTCTTGGGAGGAAAATAATTTGTTCTAGAGAAGAACGTCTTTACCTAAGAACTTCAGGCACGTTGTACCCAAAAGCACTGGAGCACTTTTCCCTGCCTCCTACTATCTGAATTCTAGTGTAATATTAAAATCAAATAGAGCATGGAAAAATAAAATTATCTGGCTGCATCCAGCTAATGTGTCTCAAGTACAATAGACTTGCTATACTGTCCAATGATAAGTACCATCCATTTCAATCTTCTGGTGTTTACTGTTTTTTTATGACCCTACATAACTTTCACTTAACCCATTATTTAATAGGTGCTGTATTTTAAATCCTTAAGGATGTCTGAGAGCAGGAAGTAATTTTTACTCAATTTGTTGACGACTGGTGTTAAGGACAAAGACACTCGTTCTATCTGCCCTTAATCTAGGGTGAAGGCCATTCTCACTTGAAAACATGCAGTTGCCACTTGCACATAGGAACACCCAGCTGCCTTCCATGCACACAAGACAACATCAGACTGGTCAAATACTCAGTGTAATAAATGTCTTGTTAAGACACACTGTCTCACAAAGGCTTCAAGGTCATCATAAAAAAGAATAATCAGGACAACAGAAGAGTGGAATTAATTTACAATTAATTTCTAATACCACCAGAGTGTCTACATGGCTTCCAGTAGCTAACCATATTAAGTAGCCTCCTATCCACATATTAGTTAAAAGTAGCTGTATTTTTCATGTTGCTTCTAATAGCCCTTTTTATAAAACTGTATGACTCTACCAACCAGGGCAAGTCAGGGATGAGAAGAGAAATTAGTCTACTGGAAAGATTCCTAAAACCTCTAGTAACAGATCAGAGAATATTACAAAACCAGATAGCAAGGAACCTCAAGAAGAACTCTTGTGTTTACCCCAAGACATGCTAAACTTTACCCTTCTCATTCTGGACAGGCCTTTTTTCTGACCTCAACAAAAAAAAGGTACAGGTGAAATGGTAATTTGTGTTTAAATATGGTAAAAAAAAAAAAAAAAGCTTTTGCCTAAAGCCTAGCCAAATTTTTTGTGTTGCACTTGAATCACTTTCTCTCTGTTCTGTCCACAAGGTTATTCCCTTTGGCTTTGCATCAGCTTTTTACGTGTTCAAAGACTGCTATCATGTTTCTTCTCAGTCTTTTATTCTCTAGCCTAAACAACCCCAAACCTTGTAATCTTTCCTCATAGGTCACTACATTGCTCTGCTTTGGTTCATGTGACACTTAAACCTGAACTTAGGTTAGACCTTTCCATGGTTGTAAAACAGAATAAATGCTTTATACATTTTGCAGACTATGCTCCTGTTTGTACAACTCAGAATTACTTCCCTCTCCTTTTTTTTTTTTTTTTACAGTAGTACAGCATTGCTCATTCATGTTCAAGCTGCAGTCAGCTACAACCCTTAGTTCCTTTCCTATAAGCCATGTAAACTAGTCAGTTGATTCTATAAATTACTCTTATCCAAACACAGAAACTGGACCTGTCTTTAACTGCATCCTCTTGGTGTTTTTTTCATACCATTTTTCTAATTTGTCAGGATCCCTTGGAATTCTCATCATGTTCTCCTCCATACCTGGAGCCTTCAAAGCTTTCTGTTATCTGCAAATTTGATAAGAACATGCTTTATCCTATCAATCAAATCACTAATGAAAATATTTAACAGCATCTGGTTCAGGACAGACCCCTGTGGAACCACATTTGATTAATCCTTCCCTGTGTACAGTAAACCACTGGTAACTATTCTTTGACTTTGGAGTTCTGGCTCTTTTTGATAATATTCCATAGTAGATCTTGATCATGTTTTTCCAGCTTGTTTAGAACAATGTGAAACAAGAATGTTTTAAAGCATCTCTAAAGTTAAGATCTATAGCTTCAAGAGATACAGGGTAGAAACACTGTTCCTAGACTACTAGTACCTTCATGCCTTCAAACAGCACTCCCTGAGTAGTTTTACACCCACAGGGTGTCATCCATTCACCTGCCTCACCTTTCTCCTAGTGGAAAGAATGCATATCTAAGGAAAAAAACCCACAAAATTGATACAGTAATTCATGGAGTTTGGTGTGGTATGAAGTATAGAGATCAACAAGTTACAGAAGTATTCTATCTCTGAGTTAATTCTTTCACACCCTGGAAAAATCTCCTTTTAACTAAAGATTCCTGTTCCTACCTTACAACTGTGGAGGGATTCTGCACGTATGCACAACAAAAATTATTACCTCCCAACCAGTTCATCCAATCCAGCCAGTTCCATCAGTTTTAACTCCTTCACCTTCACTAGTGCTTGAGAAAGGGAGTATCCAGACCCATACCTCGTGTACTCACTTGGCCCAGCCAGGTGATCAAAGGAAGGAATGTTGGCCTGAATTTTCTCAGTTATGTACCTTACATTAGGCCCTTATCGTTACTTTGATGTCAGTTTTTGTGGTTTAATTATATACTATGAAGTATTCTTAGGTAAGCCAGGAAGATCTGTCCTTATGACTCAACCATCCACTTTTTGGCCAGCTGACTGTACTTCTAATTAACAATCTGGGCATTGGTTCTGCAGTTCTACCCCAGGCACAGCTCCCATCAAAGTGAATGGAGTTACCATCAGTGCAGGGCTGAGCAGAAAGTCAATAGTAAAGCACCACCAGTGTGGGCAAACAGTCCATTTTTACAGATTTTTTAGTAATGCTGTTAAACTGTTCTTAGATTAAAATAGTCCTTTTATTTGAAAGATATTAGTCCTCTCCTTAACTAGTGTATTTGAGTAATCTGTAAGCATGATATTGGTGAAAACATTAAGGGAGGTCATTTTCATTCAACCTTTTAAGTTGTGTTCCTTCCTTTGCATGGGGAGATCTGAGTGTGCTAGAGGACTCTGATAGATGCAGCATGTAGGCACCACAGCAACTGCACAGAAAAAAGTTATTCATTTGACATAGGTGTTTGTGCATTAAAAACTCTTGGTTGAATGATTTGTTTTGATCACTGCATAGAGACATCAAATGTAAGGAGTTGTTTAATGCTCAGTGGTAGGCTAACAGGTCACTCACTAAAGTAAATGATGACTGCTCTTAATTTTTTTAAAAATAGGCTGTTGTCAATACTTTGAAACACTGCCCTCATGTTTCCAATTCTGCCACTGGATTACCTTAGACAGAAATAGACAATACAAAATCCATTTAGTGATGGGTCACAACATTTGGATCTTTTACAGCACTGTTTTTAAAAGAAAGTGTAACAATACCAATAAGTATGGGAATCGTTCAACGTGTGTCTTCTAAGAAGCCAGTGAGATCAGCCTGCATGCCCTGCCATCCTCGGAAACGTGACTTGGATTGACAGAATTTGTTAGCTTTGCCTAAGAAGGCAATAAGCTTACTTTAGTCCCCAACCACAATGGCCACATGAAGTAGCAGTAAACTGCTTCTGTGATTCAGGGGAGAGTAAAAACTACAGAAAAGAAAAGCAGTGACGGGCCAAAAACTTTTGCACTGGGGAGACATTAAAATTGTATCTAGCATGCCTGATAGAAAACCTGCTCTTAGGCAGAAATAAAGGGCATTGGTTTATTTTCTGGAACAATAGACATAAATTATTTTTTCATACTGAAATGATAGGAAAAAAAATAATATTTTTTTTCTGTTATTGTGTTTAAATGGAGTGTGGGGTGTGAGTGGTGATAGGGGAGAACTTAAGAATCTGGTTATCTTTAAAGAAGGTTTTCAGCCTCATACTTTTAGCAGTGAACTGTGCTGGGTAGAAATCTATCTTGTACTTGTCACATCTATATTAAATTATCTACTTTTTTTCATTTTACAAGGGAAGACGTGAGCAGAACATTACTCAGCTGTCAGGATACAGGACTATGCTGCTGAGCAGAGTGCAAGTGACTATATTCTACAGAGCTGCAAATCTAGCACGAAGGTATCAGAGGTGGGATTTGTGTCACCAGTTTTACCTACTGCAGTTCCTAGGAGGCAGTTTCCAGTAGGCTTTGTTTTGACTACTTTTTGCTATGATGATATTTAAACCTGATCAATGACACTTTCTTCTGTGAAAATAGCAAAGAGTGTCTCCTGACCACAACTTTACAGATAAAGACTGGAAAAATATTTCAGCTTTCAACAAATACAAACTGACTGATGTAAAGACACTATGATGAACAATCCTTGTAACTCAGTTTTTAGCTTGCTTTGCAGGTATCCTGGCTTAGCTCCTTAAAACATAGGTTATAAAAGCATTAAGACAAATCCTGAGAAGATTATAGATATCTTATTCATTCTTTCCTAGACAATATCTGACAGAACAGAAAGAAGCCCACAGAATTTTCTAATAGTTCTCCACTTTTGTCTTGCAAGATGACCTCACAGGTCTTAGACTTTGCTCTTATGAATTTTTCCACTTAAAGGAATAAACATGCAAAAGAAAATTTTATACTCCTTGTAAGGATAATTTTAAACCATAGGGTGGTTTCAGAGTTCCAGGGTTCAGTTGAGTGACTGAGTTGCAACCATATTGGATAGGCAGGGAATATGCTTGGGGATGGCTGGAAGTTGGATTATAGAAAAACTGATACTGAAAACCTGTTCCTGTGCCCATCATTTCCTTCCAAAATATCTGCATGTCAACAGTGCTTCCTACTGCATTCCCCTGTCAGCGCAGCAATCTGTACCTCTATGTATAACAAGAAGTTGAATGAGAACAATTTTACATTGTACAATAAAAATAGGATGTCATATTACAGTGTGTTAGCACCTTTGCAATGTGTGCATGTACTCACTAAACTGCAGAGTAACCTCCCCCTACGTTTACTACTGACTGAGAAGATCAGAATGGGCTAATAACACAATTCAGCTAGTGCTGTCTATATTTGTAGCCTCATATGTCTTATGGTTCATCATACAGAAAAAGCCCAGGACACAAACAGAAGAATAAAATTTAAAAAAAAAAAAAAAAAAAAAAAAGCAAATTTATTCCACTAAATAAACAAAGAAAAAATATCAAATATCAACACTGAGACATTTTACATAAAAATATAGATAACCCAACTCATAATAATCCTAATTTGCACCTTGGTGAGTGCCTGTGCACGAAGAACAGGACTTTAGTTGATTGTCAAGAACATGTTTAATCTAGAATTTGCAGACTGTCACCAAAGGTGCAGGAGATGCACCACATGCACTTACCCAGCTCATATTCAATAGGGGAAAACACCAAAGCAGATGCCAAAATGAGTGCAATCTCCAGTGTCATCAGGAAGCCTGAACTTAGAATTTGTCATTGCCTGTCCTGTTGGCTCAGTTTCACTTCCCCTCTCACAGAATCCTTTCAGCAGTTGCACTTCATGTGGCATTCGGTTACACAGAAACCTGCTCAGCTCTTGTTTGATCTTGTTTGTTTACTTTAGTCTTGTTATACACACTAAATCTATTTTCCAGCTTATGACAAGTGCTTCCATTACTTTTCATTTCCAGCCTCCTAAGCATCTTAAATGCTGCTGCTGTTTTCTCGTTTCCATTTCTCATTTGACAGAAACATATACACAGTGTTTATGTATAATGAGTTTTAAAGTTCACAAAGCTTTTGCAGTTCCTTACTGATATGCTGAATACACATACAATTTTTTTAGCTTATTTGAACTACTTTTGAGGAGTGAGAAGGCAAACTGACAATCTGAACCCAACTCTGCTAAGGGTAAGTTGTAGCAAAATACTTCAAGAAGGGAAAATAAGAAGCAATGCATTTCTTCCTGGGACAGATGTTCTTGCACCACCCTCAGCTTTTTCTTGGGCAGTGGCATATCTCATGGGTGCTTGCCTTCCAACATTTCTCATGTAGCTGTACTCCAAAATGGAAGAGCATTATTTTCCCTTAAAACAAAGACAGAGTGACTTACAATAATGTACCCAAAGTCTGTTTGATAAAAAGCATACTATTTTGTCCTGCACTACTTATAAATTCATGAGAATCAAAGGTGCTCAGCTCAGCAAGAGAAGGATAGATCCTTGTACTTCCTATAAATATAGATGCGTATTTCACAACAATATTTTAAAGTCTGACTTAGTATCTCTTTGAAGCTTTTGTAGTACAGTAGTAGAAATATAGATAGGATGTAATCAGTCCTTATGCCTTACTAGGGACCTCCATGATGAACACCTACACTCATTTACCATGTGACTGTTAAACTGCTAATCACCAGTACTGAAATGAAAGCAGCATCTTAATTTAAGACAGTATTTTCATATATTAGGGTATTTCAGAACCATGTAGCAAGATCTCATTCAGACACTGCCTTGGACATTTATGGCAGCAGGGACGGGACTCCAAGACACTGCACAGTTTGCAGAAGCAGGACACTTTCCAGTAACTTTTCTCTGAAATGTATGAATTCAGATCTTTCTTGTCTCCTATACTTCAACTTGGCAGAGCCACTGAAAATCAAGAATGCTATGGATCTTCCTCATTATTAGCCTTTTAGTCAAGATGGTTTTCTTACCATTAGTTTTTTCTTTGTTTTCCTGGTTTTGTTTAGTGTTAGCAGCTCTGAATCAGCTGCTAGAATGTGGACTGCCAGAACCCACTCTGGCTTCATGAAGTGCTGTGCTAAAGCTCTGCAGACTCCCATGAAACTAATCCCTCCCTAAGCACATATTCTGTGCATTTACATATTGACATCCACACTAAAATTTCCCAGAGCTTACCTTCGAGACTTTGAGGGAGATTTCTTTACAGTTCATGTGCCTCTTCACTATTATTTTCAAACAACGTGCTACATGAAAGTAATTGCCCTGCCCACATACTAGTTAGACAAGCAATCAAAGACAAAGCACGATTGTATAAATTAAGAGAAACATGAAAAAATTTGCAATATTGTTGTTAACTAGAGCATTTAACAAAACACAGTATTCTCCCTAAAAAAAAACTTCACCAAATACTGATACTTTAGATCACCTTTTAGTAAATAAAACTCACATATGTAATTATTAAAATTGATAAATAACTAAAAAAGCAGATAACAGGATACAGCTGAACTACAAGTGACTATATTCTGTCCTACTGACATTTTATGTTGTGGTTTCATATCCCAATGTTATTTTTTTAGGTCATGTAAGTTGTTTTGGAAAATGACTGTATTTTTATATTTAAATGTCACACATACCTACTTACTTACCCAATAAGTAATAGGAAAAGTTCTGATAATTTGGAAAATCCAATTACATACTGGTCATGAACTCTACCCGAAGTTGAGGAGGAACCAAGAAAAAACACTAAAAAGGAGAAATTTAGTATGATGAGAAAAGTAATTTTTAATCTGTAAAACTCCTGACATTGAAAGATGCTGACTGAAAAGGCCAGAGAGAGACTCCCTGTTGGAAGGAGAGAGGCTTAACTAAAGAGCTATTTGAAGTGAAGGAACTTGCAAATCCTGGGAAAACACATATTCAGATCCTAAAGAATAACTGTAAGCACTGAGAGGAAATACGGAAAATGCCAGGAGACAGTTGACTGTTCCAACTGAGTATGTTCATTTTTCATGCTAAAGCAAAGAGGGTTTGCACAAAAAATCCCTATGCACAATGTGTTCATTTCATTGTTCATATTTGTGACTGTACAGCTGAAACAAGATGTCCAACAGATGGAGGGCAGCAAAAGATACAATTAGCCTTATTAAGTGCCCTGGCAGGCTAATACTGGTCCTAGAAATTAAGGGAAGAGGAGCTGAAAGACCCTTCTTTTAGGTAATGGTGTCAGATAGAAAATCCGTACCAGGAAGTTTGTCAGAGATGGTGTCTGCAGCCTGGCCAGTGATTTCTGAGAAGTTTAGAAGCACTACAACCTAGCAAATACTGAACTTCAGGAATGTTACCAGAGCTGTGAAACAGTCCTCACCAGTAGTACTGCTTGTGTATGTACACAGAAAATCGCTGTCCAGATACGGAACAACACTTTGAGATAGCTGCTTGGTGTCTCCAAAAAGACCTGATTAGTGAGCAGCTCTATATTCCTGCAATTACAAATCATTCATGAAGTTCAAAACCCACAGCAAAGTATGGATCTGAATGTTCACTTGAGAATTTCTAGGAAGCTTAAACTGTAATCTAAATTAATTGAGTTTACACTATGTGTCATACAATTATTTCATAACATATAATCATCTGACATCCATCCAATTTGTTTAACAAAATTGATAAATCTTCTGGTGCAGAAAGAAAACTGAGTGAAAATGCTAATGTTTTGGAGACTGATCTACCAACAAGAAATCACTGCACTTCCCAGTATGACTGCACAGCTCCTCTACCTGCACAGCACTGCTTTTTATTTCCATTGGCCAGCCCCCACATATGGAAGTCTTCACCAAAACCACAGCTGCTCTGGATACTCACTATCATATCCTTCAGTTAGAAACTCAGCCAAATTCAGCCCCAAAACTTCACAAACAGAGTTACATTAGGTAATGCCTCTGCACAGCACTGCTGGTATTGAGATGTTTGATATTGAAATCTCACATATGCCCTTCATTCTAAAATAATTAGTGATTGTAATTTTGTCCCAGGCTGTGCACTGTCTACTCAGACACCACACTGAAGCCCATGACTGTGCCATCTGCAAAAACATTTGAACAAGGAAGTTTTGAGCACCTGCCAGAAAGCAAAATATCAGCAGAAAAATACATGTACTCAAAGAGAATGAAAATTTGCATGGTAGCAAAAATAAACCAAACATCACCATTGCCATGATGCTAGCGAAGTGGTATCGTAATGTGCCTGGATTGTTTCCTAGCTCTAACATCAAATAAGAAACCAGCTACTTGTGTCTGAGCAGCATACAGTCTCTTCAGAAAGAAGAGGATCTTCTAAAATAACAGATTGAACTGCTAGAAAGTGCATCTGACCATTTTTATTTTTTAGGTGAGAAAGATAAGTGAGTTTGATAATTAAAAAAACCCAAACCACCAAACAAACACATTAACAGGCTTTTTCCTGGAAGTTCCTGAGAAAAAGCTGTATTCCCCTTTGAGCTTCATTTCTTTTATTACCATCTGTAATTGTTTCCCAGGTTTTAATCACTCGTATGTATCTGCAGCAGTACTGACTAGAGAATGTCTCCTGCAGAGGCTTTATTTATTTTTTCCAGAGAAGGAAGACAGAGGCCTGAAGCCATGATTTTGTCTTCATTCTGTGTGCAACATATCTCAAGGACAGAGCAGTGGACTGTAAACAAAAGGGACAGCTGTAAGGTCATGAACATTCCTGGAAGCCTATTATACACAAGTACACTGTGGAAAGAATATGGAAATTGGACAGAGCTTTAGCAATATTAATTTTATGAGGAGTTTTACATGATTCTAAGGACCCAATCTATTCCAGAATCTATTAGATCTTTTGTGTTTGTCATTTTTTGTATTAAGAAGCTGCTTTAGCTAACAAGAAAGGTGGGGGAGAAGTACAAATCTCATGACACTGTATAATACAACCTTATTGAGTCAAAATGATTTTGTCTTTGTTGGAACAAAAAAAACCCCAGCTCTATATAAAAATGAGTGTTTCAGTGGTAACTATAAAGCACCATGTGGAGACACCAAAGGAGGTTTGAACAGGAAAGGGAGAATAAATGTTACCTATGTGTTTTGTAGGGTATTTTAGTCCTACAATCTTCCATTCTGTTTCTAGGCTGATCCTTTTGTACTCATTCTCTAAATAAATAAATAAAATAAATCAATCTGCATAGCCCTGATATTAACAAAGTGTCATGACTCCAGGAAAGGACAGAAATCCTTTGCAGTATACCAGCTTTTTTTTGGTTTTTCCCTACAGGATAATATTATCAGGACATGTTTTCCCTGCATATTGTGCTTACACACACTTTTTGGTGGTGCTCCAATAGAAAAACGTCTGCATGTGCAGTTCTAAAAAGCTTTTCAGCAATGTAATGATTAAAGACGTGGGGACTCAAAACTATATAGATGCAGTGAAAAGCAAAATCCCTGTTGGCTGCTGTACATGACTGAGTTATACATTGCCTTCTCCTTATCTTCATTAAAGTTTGCACAGGAAAATAATTCTCAGTGGTCCCTCTTCTGTATCAAATACTTAACCACAGCCTATGTCCACAGCACTGCCTCCTCCTGCAACAGGGGAACATGTGGTGACTAAAGTAAAACTAAATGGATACTTCCAAATTTTCCAGCTTTTGGACTATCACATGTAGCTTTTGGCACTGCAATTGTGTGAACAAAATATATAAACCTTACCCATTTGTCAAGTGAAAAAAAAATAAAAATCTCACCTGCTCCTAATAACTCCCCCTTCCTGCTAATCCTTTTTTTCCTGAGGGAAGAGATAGGCCTCACAGCAAGTCCTGAAGGTCAACAATCTTGAATTCCACTGGAGCAGCAAGAGCACCAAATTCCAAAATTAAGAACTAATACAGGAATGTCAGAGTTCTAAGTGTTTTAAGTGGTTGTAGTGGAAGTTCAACTCAAAGCATGAAAGCACTGCTCATTAAAAATCAACACCTCAGTTTATCTCTACAAACAAACGGGAAACAGATGCTTCTTATAGAGAGAAATATAATAATCTTGAATATTGAGCTAATATCTCTTTGTTGCTGAAGCATCAAGTCTATATGACAAGCATATGCTAAAGTGCCAAGAACCTCCAAAGAAAGCACCTCTTCTCTTCTGGTTCCTCCACAACTTTCAATTGGCATAAGGAATACAATATTGTTTCTGTAAGAGCTGAACAGTGAGAAGTGACCTGAGGTAGTCTTTGACAGACAGAAAATCAAGAGCAGCAAATGCATTCCCCACTGAAGCACACCACTTTTTTCCTTTGATATCATTACAATAGAGCCTTTTCCATCATAAGCAGGTCTCCTGAAGGAATCCAGACATCACAGGCAAAGGCCAAGTATTTTATTGCCACTTTCTCCTTTAGCATCTGCTCAATCCAATGAACCTATTCTACCCTACCTGCTCTGCATCATTCCCAATAAAATGTGATCTGCTGGCAAATGGTAGAGCAAAAGGGAGTCAATAGCATAGATGGTCTGAGTGCCAACAGCTATCACTCCTGCCAGGCAGGTTTGCATGCCATTAAGAGAAATATAAAGTGGTCTATTTGTAGGCACTTTTTTGTATGAAAGCAAAAGCTCCAAGGAGTAACTTAAAATCAAAGTCTGACAGGGCACAGTGGATCTGAACACTTATTAGGAGTTTTAAGACTGCAGGGGAAGAAGAGGTTCCCAGGTGCAGAGTGAATGGAGGAGAGGGAGTAGAAGACACTGATCCTGAAATAAAGTTGAGCAGTTAAGTATAAAATCACCTCACTCCTTCAGCTTGTTCCAGCAGATGTTGGTAAACAGTTGTAGAGAACACAATTGATCAAGGCACTACCACAGGGGTAGTGTTTTAGCAAAGTTTAGTTATTTTAGCATTTTTCTGAAATCTACTGAGATGCAAACACACTTTAACTCTGTGAGAGACTCGTGTTTTATTATTCCTTTAGGGTTTTTTGTTGTTGCTGTTGGTTGTGTTCTTTTTTTTTAATTGTGCAAATGCATTTAAAGAAGCCAATGTAAATAAGCATTCTCCTCCATCCCTGTTGGAACTCTGTGCTAATATACCAAAGTGCTGAGGCAATTTGAGTGGATGTACTTGCAAAACAGTTCCTGTTTTATTAGCTTTCCATGGTCAGCATCCAGTGCCACAGAGGACTTGGCAAGCTGATAGAGTTCAGTGCTTACCATGAGGAACTGGCTTTTTATTCCTTCCCAAGACATGATATTGGTACAAAGCGTGAGTCTCTCCTCTCAGATGCAGCCCTAAATCAATGCCTCAGGATGACATTAACAGGCACTGTGGTGGCATATAGAACCTTTCACTATTTATTCTGATCATATTCCTGGCACTAACAATGTAGTTAATAAATTCACCTGAAGTCTCCACTAGAGTTTTTCATTTCCCATTTGAAGTTGTTTTGAAGTGCTCCTGTGCACTTTATAATAGTTGCTGCCTTTTGCCACAAATGCAATTTCATTTTAAGAGTAGAAGAGTCGGATCCCTATAGAACCCAGCAATACTGTTTGCTACATACTAATCAAAGTTTGGAAATCTACTTAAGGTGTCAGATATTAGTAATTTAAGCATTTAAAATATAAATATATGCATATTCATCTTTAAAAGGAGCTGCAACATGCTGACAAGTAACTGATCTCAGAATTCACACTGTTTTCTTGTTGGGTCAATTGAAGAGAATTTTCCCTGCTGATATTTGAAACAGACTGCTGCTAAAACTTATGCAAAATCTGGAATGCATCATGCCTACATGTGCTTACATTTTTTTTAGTATCACAAAGATAGCTAATTTCATAGCATTGTTTATTTATTTATAACTGTATGACTTTGATGCTCCCATGAGATTCCAGAATCAAGTTTGCTGGTTTTATACAGAGAACAGATTCAACATGAGTAGTTTCTTGTTAATGTAGGTACCTGAACAGCAGGGAATTGGACCATCTCAACTCATTTCATATATATGGCAGGTCTTACTTTGTATCACAGTCTAGGTTATTATAAAAATTAAAAGCATAGGCTAAAATCTTCTAGTGTTGTAACTGTTGTTCCTTCACTTGCTTCAGTGGAGCAATGCTAATTTACACCAGCTGAAGAGCTGAACACGTTAAAATTTATAAATAAAATTCACTTAGGTTTTCAACATCAGGATCAGTGAATGCTGTGTCATTGTGTGGGCTGCGTGTGGAACAAAAGAAGTTTCATTAATACAAGCTGAAAATGGAAACTATCAGTAGTGATGATGTTCTGACTGTGAGGCATTTTTCAGTGACAACTTTTACTGGGAGAAGAGAGCTGGACTAATGTTGAATACAGGGCTTTTTTTAAGCACAAGTACCACACACAAATCCAATGTCAGTTACTCAGTGTTCTAATCACACCTCAGAGAAACACATATCAAATACACATGCTCACCTCATATTTTCTTCCTGCAGCATTTAACCTGAAAAAGTGCTTAAGCACACGCATATGTGGGCATACATATTTCTATTACATATACAGGTAGAAGTATCCAGATTACTTCACCCAAGACTAAGGTAAAATCATCCCTGAAACTCAACCAAACAAGCTAAATGTTTCAGAGTAAAATTTCACTGTGTTTCAGGAAATGAGGAATACTACAGATTGGCAGCTTTTGCAGCTTGGCAAAGGTAATTAATTATCTCTGAGGAGATGCTTCTTCTAAAAGCACTTTCTTTAAAATATTTTTTTCTATAATAGTCTCCAACATATATGTACCTACAAACATAAAAAGGCTTAAGTAAGAACTTTGTGTGCTCTGTTCTGATTTTTAATTTATATTGCAAAAGGATAAAAGAGGGTGTGTTATGAATTAAACTCAAAATTAACATAAACGTGAAAGGGCTATTGTCAATTTAAAGAGCAGACCACTGAAAAACTTCTAGCAGATCTCATTATTCTTATGTTTACCTATGTCTTCCATTTGGTTTATGTCTTTGTACTTTTGAGCACACTCAACATCCCATTTGTACAGATCTTTCACATCAGTAAGGGAATGACAAAATGTTATTAAAATTGGGTTTAAAACCACAGAAAGATCAGTGGATTTAATAGCAGCAGCAAAACTACTTACTATTAAACCCTTATTAAACTAAACTTCAGATAAGTTAGGCCCCAGTTAGGTAAGTGCAGATCTACTGGAAAGGAATGTAATAATGTGAAAACATTCAAAGAGCCTGTTCCTATACACATCTCAAAAAAGAAATTCTGTGGTAAAGACATGTTCTGTAACCAAACAAAGAACTGCCACAACACACAGGGGTGCAGCAGAATGATATTTAATGAATAAGAACCCACACTATTTCCAGCCATGCCCACGTGATCAGTCCTCCTGTAACTGGAATGGGGGGTTTTCCCAGCCAGGATTTGACTTTCACATAAAATATCAACTTAGAAATATTCTAGGTCACGTGCTGATTGAGGTCTGTTTATATCTTCTCTTTGTTAACCAGGTACAAAAAGCTATTGTTTTATTCTAACAAATATATTTTTTAACTTCAGGCCATTGTACTGGTTAACTCTAAATCTAAATACAGATTTCTTCAGCCAATCTTCTTTATCTACC
>NW_009953098.1:3829323-3852231 GCF_000747805.2 Chaetura pelagica | reverse complement strand
AGCAGGAATAAAATGCAGCTGTGCTTCACATGTGACTTTCCACTCACACTTTCAATTTAATAAAAATAGAATCCCTAAGTGTTTGAATGTACAGTTCCCACTTTGTTTCTAAATTTGGGACATTACTTTAAATTATTGTTGGAAGCATCTCTCACTAAAGGAGATTAGAAGGAAACAGGACAATGTCTAACTGTAAAGTCGTGATTGTGGAGGAGTTTTCTTTTACCCAGTGTTCTGCAAAAAGCTGTTGTGTGGCATTGCAGAATGCCATGATTTGTTGTGTGTTACTGCAAGGTGAAAGAAAACCTCATCATCTGATCACTACTGTATCTTTACAAGCCCTGAAGATAAAGTATGGAAAATCTATAACTGCAATGTTATGTCTGTTGCTGCTGCACTCTTTATTAATCAGTCAATGCCTCTCAACAAAGCTCTTTCAGCCTCCTCCTATAGCAGTCAGACCTATAATCAACTCTACAAAAACAGCTCAGAGATGCATCCTTTGTGCTTTTGTGTAATTTACACATACTAAAGAATCACACAGCATGCTATTCATAACATGTTATGTTGTAAAGAATGCACCATATTAGTGTGCTATAATCACAGCTATTATTTAAATAGGCTAAAATGTTTTTTACATTCTAGAGTAAATTTCACTATTAAGACCAAATGGATTCAATCATTGTTCCCATATTTCCTTCGTAAGTAAAACACAATTGTTAAAAAACTCACTGACCTTCCTGTGCATGTATGGTAAGACTAGTGTTCTGTAACATAAATGATTGTTCTAACAATTTGTAAACATTTGTACCTGGTATACAGAGACTTTCTGGCTAATTTTTAATAATGAAAGAGAACTGTCTGTGTTTTCTGAAATAGAACAACAGCCATCAGTGGAGCAAAAAGCATTTCCTGCTGCATCAATACAAGCTTCACCTGCTGCCATTATCATGCCATTTCAGACACTATGCTATCCCATGGCACGTATTGATTTACTTGCCTTTCCTTTACCATAGTTCTCAAGCGGCCTGTCTCACCTGCATTTAGCCCAGTCATTTTCACCCCCTACTGTTTTAATAAAAATTCAGATTTGGAAGAGTTAGCATTGCAGCTAGTCACCGTACATAGGCTTTTACTTTACTCTTTTGTAGGTGAATAGTCTAGAGGGGAAGGGGTGAGGAGCCTTCATTTCACAAGCTTGTCCACCTTTTGCATCTAATGCAGCCCCTGGATAGGAGGGTCACCAGATCCACCATTATCAGAACTCTGGGTCAGCTACACAAAGGCTCTCAAAGAAAGTCATCTGTTAAGTACTCAAGCGAAGATTTATTTAGAAAGTCTTCCATGGGAGGCCAGTGAAGTGGATACAAAGGATAAGAGCACCGGTGAGGAGGTCAAGTCCCAGGTGCTCTATGTGCTTTCAGGGCAGGAGCAAGGCTTACAGAGGGCTGGGTTGCACGGTGCTCTAGAAGACTGAAGATGGGTTGCAGAGATGTTGCCTGACCATTAAAGAACTGTTGGGAACTAATGAAGTTTTACTGTTAGTTTGTCCTACAATTCTATAAGCTTTTCTGAATGTCTCAAGAAGGTAAGAGATTACTTCTGCCCCATAAACAACTCATTCTATCTTTTGCCTGTTAGAGAAGGTGATAGTAACTCCATTACTGAAAGAGTACATTCATACATTACAAGAGATGTATATTTTACACAAATCAAACTATAATATGAAAATACACTATGGTCATAACACACATTTACAGATAGGTGCTGGTGAGGCATTTTGATAACAAAAGTTATCCCACTTTACATAAACATCTGGTTCCTGCCAATCTCTACTTCCAATTCCTATGAACAAGACTTGATGAAATAAATAGTGAAAAATCTAGAACAGTACAAAAGCGATGGTAAGGGTAGAAGTTTCTCCCTCTATATTTTCATATCACACCTATCATGAGAGTATCTGAAAATACTAATTTGGGTGGTCAGGGGATGATACTCAGGAATTTACTTTCCCTTTGAGAAAATAATGATGGAACACACTTTTATCTAAAACATTAACTCATAGCAATCACCACTGGCTACAAATTGAATAATAATACACTTCCATTTTTATTTTTCCAACATTATGGTAATACCATTGACTAGCTTAGCTCAAATCTACATATTCTATGAACTGATAGTAAAACCATGAGTCACAAAGCCAGTATCTATTCCTCCTGACACTTAACTTCCCTGCATCACTTATTAGCAGATACAATGCCAACAAAAAAAATTCACCTTCTAATTCCAGTGTTCAAATGCCTTCTATCATAATTTTGGTCTGCAGTGTTGCAAACTATTTGAAGGCACACCCCACAGAACATTTTACCGAAGGAGAATGGTCAGAAATTCAGACAGTGAACAAACATTCTCTCTAAACCGCTGGTTAACTTCCCTTCATTACTGTAAGGTCCTATTCTCAGTTCTCATCTGAACAGAGCAGAATTTTGTGGAAGTCTGAATCTAACTCTTTATTTTGCAGTTCTGGTCCATATTTACTGATGCAAATACAGTACCTGAGTTTTGATTCTACTTCATCTATATATCTGTGATATCTTTACAATATATTTTGGGCTGTATGAGGAGGAGTGTGGCAATAAGACTGTGAGATGTATTGGATATAACATTTTCCATATATTTGCATTCAGTATCATGGCATTAAACACACAACTGTATTAGCAAATCTCATTGGACAAGTCTGGAAACCACAAGAGATGCTGGCAATCACAGAAACAGTGTTAAGTGCAGCCTCACATATTATCCTCACGCTCTGTACTGTTATGTTGAATTCTGACAATGGACTGACCTTTAAAAAGCTGCTTTGGATACAAACAGTCAAAAGATCTGCTTTTCTGCTATCAGATAAATAGATCTTAATACTTGTATAATAATTTTTAAAAGATAATATTTAACTATGTATCAAATTTTGTTGGGACCTTATTTAATTTGTGCTAATAAGTTGGTAGCAGCTTAAACTACTTACTTTTGAAAAAGGCAATAAACTGTTCAGGTATATGGAGGTTTGAAGTGTGTCCATGGCCCTTTTGTCTCCTGCCAGGCAGAAGAAGAACTTCCTCTGCTTAGAAGATTCTCAATCATGGGCAAGATCAGTTATGTACAAAAGCACAGATGTATGAAAAACATCTTGCCCCAAAATAAGGCAGCATAATTAAATGAAGATCACTTCCCTCAGATACGTGACTAATAAGACAGATCCAGTCTTTACTGCAGAAAATAAATAGAATGGGCTGCAGGCCTGTGAAGTCTGTGCTGGATAACTCAGAAGTTAGCAGGAATTTCAGATTAATTTTTTTCCATAATATTCTGCAAAGTGTCAGTACATTTGTGCAGCCCATAGAGGAATCAGGTTGATTTGACAGCATACCTAAATATGACACCAAAATTGTGCCTCTTCATTGCTTTTATTTACTTATCAATTTGAAATTGTGGCATGTTTCTGCAGGAGTTCCTATGACATCTACATCTGAGGAGAGAGCTGATTTGTTAACTTCTACTAACAACTAACCAACTTGGTTATCACTCTCTTTTTGGATTGATATTTTTAAGAGTAGTGAATAACCTTCTTTTTCCAGCCTCCTCTAAATCCCTGTTTCTTCTTCAATCTCTCAGCCCTCACCTCTTCTCTTTCTCTCAGGAGCAAATGCTAACAGAATTTATATTCAGCAGCTTGTCACATGACAGACTTCTATTTTTCACTTGCCAGACTGGCCAAAATTGAAGCAAAAGCATGTTAGTACAACAATCAAATAACATAGATCCTCTAGGTCAAATCTTTGTCAAAAGATGGGTGCAACAAATATGCTAGAAAGTTACTTAATTAAAAATATTCAGGCTTGGATAATAAGGGACAAATCCCTTAAGGATTTATATATATATTTTTAAGCTAGAACAAGGCACAGGATGGGCCCAACTAGAAGCACATCAGAAAGATCAATAGTCATATAACAATGTATCCCTTACTAAACAAAGCTATCTGTAAAAAGAAAACTGAAAGTGGCTAATCCTTTGTCCTCCAATAAAAAATAATTTACATGTGCTGCCAGTTTGAACAGGACCTACCATGTTTAGTATATCCTGGGTTATATTTTTTCCAGATAAATCAATAACAGGCAGCCATTCCCTAAGGTGAAAAATATACATTTAGAGGGAAAGACACCAGGCCAAACAAACTACCACTTATTTAAGTAGTGGTAGCAGTGATTTTCCCCTGCTTGCCATGAGTGTAGGTGGATTTACTAGCCAGTGGAACATTGGTAACGCAATGTAGTAGTGCTAAAGAAACCAAATTACACTTCTCCCTGTTTGATAACACACCACTTTTCCATTATTGATTCTTCCACATAAGTGGCCTGTACAGCATGTAACATGCTGTTTAGATTATGCTCCACAATGCTGGACACAGAGAGAACCCAGTAAGCAAAAGGTTCCCAGCTGCATGAAGTATCATACCCTGCTTATTGTCTGATATGATATAAGAATGAAACAGCTGTATTAGCTTGGGCAGAGAATTATTTCGGACACAACTGCCCTTGATTTACATAGGGGATCCCTGAACATAAAGCTAGACATGAATTACTAAAAGCTAAGATGGTCAGACTCACTTTATCTACTCCTGCTGCTACATAAGACCAAGGTAATGGATGCTAAAAAAGCAGCAGCCTGGGGCTGGTTGCTTTTGACCAGTATTGTACAGTATGGTAAGTTCATTTAAGAGAAGATAGGTTTTTTCCCCTTCTACCAAAGGCATGGAGTGCAGTAAGACATCTTCTCAGTGATGAAGAGATCAGAAGGGTTTTTCTTACTTTAAGATACACCAATGACAAAAAAAAAACAGCTTCAGTTTTAGTCTGACTGAACCAGATTTGGGTGGATGAGTTCTGACAACCTCCAGCCCTTTATGGACCCACATTTTGCTATACCAGTTCCTTGCCACTTCCCCCCGGCCATTATGCTTTCTGCCCCCAGACCTGTACAATCAACTCTAAATCACACAGGACCCCAAGATCAGAAGTGGCCAATAAAACCAGGAAGCCAAACTTCCTAGCCTGTCAAGCCATCTCTTCGAGTTTTACAAACCCTGGTTTTCAGAGCTGTTACGTCTCTGTTATTATTAATGTCTCCAGGAGCACAAGAAAATCAGTGATTAAATTCAGACAACTTTCCTTATGTATCGAGGCATTTAAGAACACTCTTCCAATGAAGAAAAGCAGAGATATTTACTCTCTTGTAAGACTATATACTAAAGCTAAAACGACATAAAGCAGTTTGCAGGTTGTAATTGTTGTGACCTCTGTAAAGGCTATAAAAGCAACAAAGCCAGGAATCTTTAAAAATTTTAAACAAACTATAAAGAGAAGCGTTTCAGAGCTCAATATTCTAGCAACACAATGGGATTTCAATTTACCCACATGCTGCCTGTATGCACAAATCATGTTTATTTGTCTGAAAACAAAACTGAGTTATAATTGTTAATATGAGAGGGAGTGGGGGGAAGAAGAATTTTTTTTAAGGGATTTTAATCCCTGTATTTGGAGGACTAAAATAAATTCCAGGAATGAATTAACCATAAAAACCCACCACAGAGTGGGTGAAGCATTTGGGTGTATTAGCTGCTCCCAAAGAGAGCAGACCAAACTCAGTGGATCAGTAAACCTGTCCCACAAGGCAACTTCTTTGTTCCCTTACACAAAGCACATTGAAGGAAAATTTTATGCAGGATTCAGGATTTGTTTCCAGCATTTTAAAAGTGGTAAACTGTGTGTAAAATTTCAAATGCCATCCTGGGAGTCAGGAGTCCTGAGCTTTTTCCCACGTTGGACCCCCGGTTGCCACGTTACCTTGGGCAGGTCCCCCAACCTTGCAGCCTTTTAGCTTACCAGCCTGCAATATGGGCACAATTATACTGCTGTGAGTAGGAGAGTTTAAGACTGAGCACTTGCAGCACAGTTTGAGAGTCTTAGATTAAAATTATTACAGAAATTCAAAAGAATTTTATGCTTAAAAAGACAAAACCTGAAGAGTTCTTTTCAGTTATTTTAAACTATTCACAAGAACAGGTTTTTAAAACCCATTTTGTCAAATTTGGACACAGCACTTTGGAAAGAAAAAAAAAAGCTTTCAGGGTAAAGTTTCTATTTCCTTTTTGATGATCTGTTTTTATCAAGTTTGCTTCATTTGCAAGAACAGAAAGCAATCAAAATTAAATGGTAAGGCAAGAGAAGTCATAGTGTATTTTGTACATATGTGCGAAACCCACCAGTTTACAAGCTGAAAAAGCTTCCATTCAGAAAGAAAGGTAACCTGCCACACACTTCAAGAGCAATCCATTTTGATAAAATGTGTGCTTTGTGAATCATAAGCAGACTTTCTACAAAACTGTCTCTCTTTTTTTCTGATTCCCTGCAGACATGTGCAATTTTCACTGCCTGTCAGTTTATCAAAAAGACCAGAGCATCAAATTTCAACTCTGGATTGTCAAGTCTGATCCCTATTTCCTTTCAAATTCCAAAATACTGACACATTGATTGGAGTTCATAGTGTCAGACAACAGCACTTAAGAGACATTTTTTCTAAAATATAGCTTCTGATCTACCTTTTATGTTTTGGGTTTTTTTTTTCCTTTTTTGCAGCCTCAAGAGTATTGATCTGGGACTCATTTATATATGATTTTCACAAAGTAGAAGGCAATTCGCTCAAACAAACCAGTTCTTTTGTATAACCTTTTAAAAGGGGGCCCATCAAAGGGGATTGATCTAGCTTATTTAGTTTGCCAAGACACCCCCCTAGCACTTCTATGAATTGCCTGTATCTTTAAGTTCCCAAATGCCGGCATGAAAGATCTAAAACAAGCGCTCAGGGCCACTCAGAGTGCTCAGTGTATTGCAAAGTCTGGGCATGTTAGCATAATGTAAAAGTTGTGCCTCCATAGCAACACACATTTATATACACAAAAACACACTTACTCTAGTAATTCTGAGTATTATCTGTAAAACATCTTTAGTAAACACATTATCACAGCAGTGTCACCAGTCTACTGTTTTGCTTCTGACATAGACTCCTCTCTAAATTGCAAATCTCTGACCCACCCAAACAGTCCTGCCTTCTCAACAATTGTCCTTTTCACTGGAGATTGTGAGCCTGTGCCAGAAAGTGCATACACAGATATTTCAACGGTAGCAGCAGCTTTTGGGGGTACTGCAGTCGTTCCACTAATTGCGTAACAATAGATTTTTAAACACTTTAATTCGTGCGTACATTGTAATTTAATGTAAACGATTCATTCGATTCTCCCTGAAGTGTGGAAGTCAGAGAAGGCTACAATGTTTCTCCACTCCAAATAAGCCCACTTTGTTTCCAAAAGTGGTAAAGTATCTGTTCTACCGTGGTCTCAACTTTAGCCTCTTCCTTTCAGAGACAAAAATTCTCAAGGCTACTTTGAAACTGCGATGGCACATTTAGAGGAAGATGGACAGGGTAAACACTGCCTGTACTAATTGGATGAAAAACTTCAGAAGTTTCTCAGTAAAGTTTGAAAGGACAGAGGGATATGAGTAAATGGGAAATTCTACAGTGTTTGAAATAGGATTAGAGGTTAATGAATAAGCAACCCTTAGACCTTCCAGTGAAGAAATAATGGCTAAAATAATATAAAATATATCAGCAAAATTTCTGACATTAAAGCAAAAACTGATTTATTTAAACCTCTGTACAAGCTACCCACCCCTCCTCAAGAAACCTGTATGAAAGATACATAAATTTTATCATGTTCACTCAAACCTTCTCTTATCCAGACAGTGACATTGGAAGCTTTTGTACTAATCTTATAGTTTATTCTCTGTTTGTATTATCTTCAGAGAGCTTCAAAACATGTATGTTATTTTTTAAAGGATACTAGGAAGATATTTGGAGCAGGGTGGTGGTGAGAAGAAAGCAACTGTACAACAATATATCTGTTCTAAGTGGTAAAATTGTAAATTTCCAACAGAGGAGTGCCTTTGTCAACCACCTGAACTAAGAATGGAGAAAGATATTTCATATACAACTCAAAGACATCATGCTGCCAAGGGAAAAGATACACAATTAACTGAAGAGAAGCTTAAGGAGTTGTTGTGCTGGCAACATCTTGAGGCCACAGGCCCCAGGACTGCACATGGTGCACTGCAGTTTGAAGCACAAATTTCTTACTGCAGGAATTGACCTACATTTATAGAAAGAGTTGAAACTGCCATTAGCTCATCTCACTGAAGGGGAGGTCTGTTTTTAGGCTTCCATGTGACACTGGTTATACCCGGCACACTCACGTACGTAACAAGGAAACTGTGAGAAGTCAGTACCTGGCTGCAAGCACGTGTAATCATTCTTTTTATACAATGTATTTGTATACTGTAGATACATTATGATACACACAGACACAGCTACAGCTACATGTACCAGCTTAAAGAAGTAGTTCTAATTTTTAGGCTTGAGGGAAGTTGTAAAAACTACCATAGACAGAACAAAGCCCTTCTGCTTTTTGCTGTGCTCTTTGTTATAAAAGACCTAAAAAAAAGTGCTTCTATTTCAATAAGTAATAGAAGCATAAACAGATGAGTGACAACACAGGACATGTGTCATGATGTTCTCCCTTTATTACAGAACCTTATTTTTATTCAAGTAAATCAGCATTTTCCCAAAAGGGTAAGAATGTGTTTTCTTGAATGAAAATTGGTTATGAAATTTTCAACATTAATTTTTTGTATACACTAGCACCTGAATCTTAAGCCAAGATCAGGGTAGAAGTCTTGCTTCTGAATAATTTACAATTCAGTTAATTAATACCAAAGGAAAACTAAGGCACAGAAAAGTTGAGTGACTCGCTAAGGGTCATAAAGTAGCTCAACAGCAGAGGCAATAAAAGAGCCCTGGTTGACTTTCAGCCCATTTCCCTTCCCACTGTGCCTTTTACACTGCAACACACAGTGCCCAGTTTTCTCTGTGTGTTACTCTGTCAGATAAAAATATAAACTGATTTAAAATACATAGAATTCTTTTTACTGGAATTAACTGGCATCAGCACATCATTTGTGAGAGGATTTCATGGTTTATCTTTCATAGAACAAAAAAGAATTTTACCCACCCACACTACAAAAAATATTCCAATTAAAAAAGAAAATAACATCTGAAGATCTAAAACTTTTCCAAGGGCTTTAAAAAAAAAATAAAAATGAGCAAAGGCTACCCTTTACAATTACTTAATTCTTGACGTCAGTTCTTCTAGAATCAGAACCTTATTACTGCTAAAGTTTGAGACAGCAGCTATGTGGAAGCTATGAGAACTCTCAGACCATGAACATCCTAAAATTGCAGGAGAATCTTCTGTCAATGTAGATGCACATACATGGGTTGGGATGCAAGATCTTTGCAAAGGCATAAACCAGCTGCTTGTGAGCTGGCAAGAAATCAAATACCTCTACTTTTAGGGAGATGGATCAATATATGACTCAGATACTGTGCAGAAACAAAAAAACATTAAGTGAAAGCATGTCCAGAACAGCCCTGGAATCACCATGGTGAGACTGACCTCTTTCTTGCTTCATCAGTTGTCATAAATTGCTGTTTATGTCTGGGCCTTCTATGTTATCTATAAAGCACTTAAACCACAAAGTGTTGGACTCGGTATCACCTGGCAGACCCATTTTTACTGTGTCTTTCCCCCAGTGCAGAGAAGATGTATGTCAGATCTGTGTCCTGTCAGATCATTAGCAAGGCTGCCACAGCTTCAGTCGGATTAGGGTTTTGCCTATACAGCTCTAGGTAGAGCAGGACCAAATGTAGCAGTAACACAGGCTTCTATACTATTAGAAAATAAAGACTTGCCAGCTGAAGAGCAGGCACTCATGCTATGTCAGCTGTCCATCTAAACCAATCATCATTTGGCTGATGCCTTGCTGAAAATGGCCACTGAGCTGGGGAAGTGGGCACAACGCCATTCAAACAGATGGGCAGGGGTCTTAGCAGCCAAGAGACCTTGTATGTGTGTCAAGTGAGGGTACTTAGGGCAGGATTCCCAGCTGGGAATATCCACATGGTTATCCAGTCTAAGCTTGCACTTTGACAAAGAAACATGCCATTGCTAATCCAGCTCAGGGTTGGATTAAGTGGGAAGAAAAAGAACAGCTTCCATCACCTCTTTGGGCTCAGGAGAGGCGTGTGGCTGGAACTGACCACAAACTGCATTCCCCTTTGTCTTTTGCTGCAACACCCAAAAGGAAAACCATGTTCTGACTGGATACAATAGGCAACACAGGAGCCAGTGTCTTCAACTGAGGAAGAACTTTACTTTTTTTTTTAATATACATCCATAGAAATAATATGACTGTTACCAACCCCGATACTGAACTAAGGAATTAGCTGAAGTGTCAGTAATTGTCTCTTATTCTTCCATAACTTTTGTTACACAATAATGGAAATAACTGCTATGCAAAATATACACCAGACATTCCACTTAAAACACTAGGTTTTCTGAGTCCTTGCATAGAATTCATGAGGTATTGCAAGGCAGAGGTGTGGAACAAAATCTCTATCCATGCCAAAACCTAAATTATATTACAAATGAAAATTTTGGGTCCAATTTTACCCTATCTTAAGCTCTAAGTAAATCACAAAACAATCAAAAGGACCACAGAGGGGTAAGCAGAGGCTGGATGTGTACCTTCAGTAACTAGAGAAGTGATTAGTTAAATTTTATTTGGTGTTAGTACATGCATTAGCCAACTGAAAAGAATACCATAAATAACCAGATGTTGATAATTTCACACAATACAAAATCCATAATCAGGACTAGTTATACTTAGATGACATATTTTAGTACCTGTAGGTCATTCAGGACCATGGATTTTAAATAATTTCCATTACACTTCTGAGAGACAAGAGGTATTATAATCATATTATATACAAAGAACTGCCACGATGAGCAGCTTTAAAGACTTGCTTACTTTGGGTGAAACAAGTGGCAATGGTTATGGAATTACAAGGCTGGTTCCTAAATTTGTGGCCAAACCACTAGATCTTAACTAAGATTTTAGGGCCAGAAAAAATAATTTTATTATTGCTAGGATTGTAGTTAAAGTAATTTATGCTATAAAGAAAAAGCAGTCATCCTGTAAGTTTAAAAACTACAGGAACTGATTCATAATGGCCTTCATAGGGATCAAATCAGGATGTTAGGGATAAGGGAGGCTGGATGTTGCAGAAAGAGACAGGAAGCAGAACAGAAAAAGTGACTGAATGTCATGTGCAGACCTTTGCAGTCTTTTGGGCTTATGGAACACAATCAGCTCTGCAACTACGGATGCTATGATTAGGTTTGAGCTTCAAAGTGTTTGAAATATCTTTAATATTTATTATGTTCATTAAACAATGCTATACTTTGTATTATTCTGTTCTATAAGGGGTTAGAAGAAAGTTACATTAAAGTTTTCACCAATATGTAAATCATCACATTTGTGTGAAAAGTCCCTCAAAGTTTCTCTGAGCTTTCATTGCATGCTCTTATCAAAAGCAGTATGCATTTCAATAACATTATATGCCAGTCTTTCAGCTAATTACTAGGAGTATTCTAAATTTGACATGCTGACCTTTCACTTACATCTCTTTCAGACAGAAAAAAAAAAATAAAAAAAAAAATACACAGAATGAAACTTGGTGTTGCTTAATGAAAAGGTGTGGTGTAGGAATCCTCAGTCCTACTAAAAGTGAAACTTGACAATCAGTCTATTTTAGCTGCAATCTGTTTTGTGAACAGCACCATTAGTCCAGTACAGCTAAAGCTTCAGTTCTGTACCTTTGTATTTCAACAGCCTACACATTCAATTGGTGATGATCAGTTGCTATTTTCATTTATATGACAAAGGAATATTTTATATTTTTAGCACACCTGAACTTTTTTTTTTTCATCAGTGCCCATCATTCTGCAGAACCAGCCTTCAGGCAAAATATTACGCCAGGAGAAGTAACAGAATTTAACACAAAGACAATTCCATCCTCTAAAGATAGATTGATGAGCTGGGGAATAGAGAATGCTTTTGGATTTGCCTGTCTATAAGTGGTTCTGAGTGGTGAAACATAACAACATAAGCTCTGTGAAGCTCCCAAAAATGAGAAAAGCATGTTGTGCTGTATCTCATTTCTATGTAAAATTAATGAAAATAAAGCCATGCACTTGCCATGCATAATGAATAACCATGCCAAACTGTATCAACTTTTTCAGACTTTTCCTCTAGAGGGCTTTTAAATGAGGTCAACAGCAAACATATCTTTATATTTGATCTGAGAGGGAGCAGTGCAGAGTAACAGAGTTTGTCCATGCAAAGCGCAGTAACAAGCTCTTCTCGATTGTGATGATGAAAAATACAACACTAAATACTACCCCTGTATTTCTACCAGATATGGATTTCACAGCTTCGGTTACAGAGAGAACACAGCACTGTGAGTAGAGATACACAGTCCCCATTAACAATGCTGAAAAGATCAATGCTAGCTAAGCACAAGAATGACAACCCCATATGTCAGATTCAGTAGGACCAACAGCATGTGCCTCCTGTGGGAGAATATTATTCCATCGAGGAGTTTCAAAGAATCAGGTAAAATGCTCACATTCTACCCTAGAAACAGATAATTAACATCCCTTCTAAACACAAAGCAGCACCAGCATGGCCACAATAAGAAAAAAGCAGCTAACATTTTAGGGCACTATTAAGTGAAAGTACCATAACAGCTCATGTCCTGTTACCCTGGTTGGAAGCAGATCAGATCAGCATAGCTCGATTGCATATTGGACATTTTTCCTGGTCCATGCAAAGACACTATTTCTTGGCTATGACAGACAGACCACATTCTGGAAGTACAATAACATACAGGAAATACATTGTATAACTCAGTGCTTTTTCTTCCTGTGCTTAAAACAAATCAACTATTGTTTTTGTTACTTTTATACACGTGCCTTTATTTAGAAAACCAAATTTCCTTGATGAAATTATTGGTAGCATTCTCAAGATCTCTGTTAGCCCTGGCATCTCCTACTTGACTTTCCACTCTCTCTTCACTAACTCCCCTTTATGCCCAGCAGCATTCCATCGCTACTGCCCAGGGAAAGAACACACATAGGACTATCAGGAATCCTTCCCAGACAGTCCTGGAATCTGCTTTCCCTGTATTGCCTTGCACTCCTAACACATACTGGCCCGGCTGCATCATAACCTCCATTTAGGACATATTGTGGTATCTTTGCTCCTGAGAGGCTGCAGTATTTTAGTTGGCATATCTCTAAATTAGCTGCTTAGTCTAGTAGCTGCAGGTTTGCTGCGCAGGGGTAAGTTTAGAACATGTTGCAATTCACATCCTGGAAGCCAAATAAAATTGGAGCAGGCAAGCCTTGAGTCAGCAGGCTTAGCAGCTCCCTCTCCTGGAAGGATCCCCTCTTTGGTCATGAAGTAAGATCTTAACAGTACTGCTTGGGAGAGGGCAATTTTTAACATGGGAGTCTCAGACAGGGTTTTGTTGTACGCATTTGATTACAGAACTAAAAGAATTAAGCATCAGTCCCCTACACCAGTAAGGCTAGAATTAAAACATAACATCCCTACTTACAGATTTCCTTACTAAGGGTCTTTCATTATCTGGTTTGTTGGGTTTTTTTCTTCTAATTGTACTACTGTTACTACCATTATAATTACATAAACTTTCAGTAAAACTTACAATATACAATTTCAATTGAAATCATACTATGCTGGACACTGTAAAACATATTCTAAGTCTTTTGTCCTGAGATCTTGTCATCTGTATAAATTTTTTTTTTTTTTAATGTAGGACATAATCACTGAGAGAGTGGTCTTGTAGGAAATCTCACAGAAAATGCCAAGGGACCCTCACAGATCTTGTCAAGCTTCATTTTTATTTTGCATTTGTTTGCATAATTTAAGATCTGCTGGGGAAAAAGGTTTCACCATGTTTGAAACTCAGGCATTTATTAAGTATATGGCAAAAACTTACTAATTGCAAACATAAAATAAAGCTTCTTCCTTTATTCCATCTCTTGTCACACTGTGTCTATTCAGCCAGGCTATTCAGCCTTGATGGCAGGAGCACAAAATTTTTATGTTGCTATTTGGAGTGATCATTCAAAATGGGTGTTTCAACTTGCACTTTTTGCCATTGAATTGAAAATTTGTAAGGCATTGAAGGTATTAGTTGATATGTAACTTGTTAAATGCATTTATTTGTATAGTAAATTTTAATGAATTCAGGCCTGTCATTAAAAGCAAACAGACTCCACAGAACAATTACTGCTCAGGAATGCAAACTGCAATGCCAAACTCCCACCCCAGCCCTGATATACTACTCATCTGTACATCAGCATTTTTGCCCACAATGAGTTAACATAGTTGATTTGGTCATTTTCTTTATACATATTATTTAAGACAAAAGTTAGCATGCAGTGATACTTCAGTGATTCACTTATGTAAATAGTTACATTAAAGAGACAGAAAGGGATTTGGAAGGAAAATAAAAAATCTAAAATTCCTGGAGAAGAAGATGCAACTGTGCAGGCCACATCTGGGATATTGCATCCAGTTTTGGGCACCTCAATTCAAGAGAGATATCGAGGTGCTGGAACAAGTACAGAGGAGGGCAATGAAGCTGGTGAAGGGCCTAGAGAATAAGTCTTATGAAGAATGTTTGAAGGAGCTGGGAATGCTTAGTGTGAGAAAGAGGAGGCTGAGGGGTGACCTCATCAGTCTCTACAACTACCTAAAAGATCACTGTAGAGAGGTTGGTGCTAGTCTCTTTTTACAGGTAATGAGTGACAGAACAAGAGGGAATGGCTTCATGGTGCAACAGGGTAGGTTTAGACTGGACATTAGGAGAAATTTTTTCACAGAAAGAGTAGTTAGACTCTGGAATAGGCTGCCCTGGGAGGTGGTTGAGTCACCATCCCTGGATGTGTTTAAGGGTTGTTTGGATGTGGTGTTGGCAGATACGGGTTAGGGGAGAACTTTGTAGACTAGGGATGACGGTTGGACTCAGTGATCTCAAGGGGCTTTTCCAACCTGAATAGTTCTATGATTCTATGAAATGGCTCACAAACTCAGCAGTCTGGATGGAATGTAGGGAATTCGGGTTAACCCCCCAAAGTAAGCAGAACCTACTGGGAAGCTGGGATGGCTAGGCTAAGTGATCACTAATGTGGGCTCTCTAAGGTAATTTACATTATAGTAATTAAAGATGAGATTCCCTTGCTGTTCTATTTACGAACTCTATTAACCTATGACCTTTCTCTGAAGTTTACACCCAACTGTTTTCAATTTTTTTCCTAAGCAAAAGGAAAGCAGTTCCTGGGGAAGTTATTTTGCACAATAATTAATTGTATTTGACGCCTGAGAGGTAGATACAAACTTCAAGACAATCTGGCTTGTGCTGGGTAATTATACTAGAGATCCGTCTTTGTGATCCTTCAGCTGAGCCATTGCTAACATCCTTGGGTTGGTTTGTATTGATTTTTGCTTTAAGTGCAGCCTGCCATATGGTTTTCACTTAGTTGAATATAAAATGATGGGTAAAATTCTGCTGCAAATGATAGTGATGCAAACAAAGAACATGCTTTGGCCCTTCATTTATATTTGGCTTTTATTAATACAATCTTAATGACAATTTGATAAGCAAGTGCAGTAAGGTTTATACTATGCACAGGCACATTATCTGGATGATCAAAATAAACATGTCTGGAGCTTCTGCTGCAGCTAAAACAATGTGTATCTACTAATCTGAGCAGATATGAACACACATCCTCACATGTCCTAGTTAGCAAGGCACAAACAACTTCATTCTGATCCACAGCTGAATGACTCTGGAATAAACACCACTATTTCTTACTGTGGCTTAATATTTGTACCACACAGTTACAGCATATGAGGATGCAGGGAGTGCTGCTTTTGGAGGACAGATCTTTAAAGTCAAGTGATCATTCATATCCAGGATGCTCATCATGTGTAGTACAAAGGCTTGAGAACATAAAGTAGCGTTAGTAGCATATTCAGTAGTCTGGCAGGGAAATATCTTTCCAAAGAAAGAGAAGTGAGTTAGTTAAGAGCTTTCTGCTTTAGGGAGCTGAAAATGGGCAACACAGACACTAATCTCTGGAGAAAGGGGCAGGTGCTAGGCTACATAAAGAGCACACTCCTTTTCACAACAGGGGGAAACACTACACAGACAGAATTAATAAGTATGTTGGGCACCAGGGAATAAAGTAGCATCATAAACTTCAGTAAGCAACAAAGCTCCAGAGTTGGTCCTAATTTGTAGTAGGCTAGGCCATAGGAGTCTATTGCCCTTCTGTGGGACTAGCTCTTGAGAGACTGCTGCTTTCCATCAGGCACTGATATACTTACATCTATAGATTAATGCATTTATATATATATATAATGTGAAGAGCAGAGAGATATGTGTACATTCATGGAGACAAGGCCTTTCTGCTGTGAGATGTATGACAGAGTATCTCATACTTAGCTCCAGAACTATATTCATGTAGGTACCTCATGGATTTTATTCAGAAATTACTTATTAAAAGATCTCTATATATAAAAAAAAAATAATAAAAATGACCCAGTATTACCAGCTAACTATCCTTCAGATTTATATTTTCCCTGAGAACCTGGATATGCTTTTTAAAATTTACATCACTAAAAATAAACAGCATGTTCGTTTGTAACATTGATACAAAGACATGACCATTTGCCATCCCCAAAACACTTATACAAGACTGGTGCTTCTTTAACTAATCTTGGGTAAGGTATTTTCATACCACTTTTAATGTCACATGGAAAGCACATCAGTAGCAGAACCGCCAGAACCTGAAACAAAATGTAGCATGCACCTAATCTTTTAATAAATTAGAAATGTTGTCTCCTCCAAATTGCAACTATTTTCAGAGTTAGTGCATGTGATATGTTAATCAAATCATTAATTTGTCATGCTGTTAGTCCTGTCCTACCAGTACTATTTTAAAGATATTAACATGCTACTAGTCTCCAGCAGTGACAAATCTCAGTGGCAGTGCCAGCAGAGGTAAGTCTACCTACTGGCTCTCCTTTTGCTCTCACCCAGTAGCAGCAGCTCATATAATACCTATGTGTATATATTGTATGAATGCATAGCATGTAGTACACATGCATTATCAAGAAATAAAATAGATAAACTGTGTAAGTTTTTCTTAAGAGCATTTCTATTAAAATGTGTCTCTTCTTCACAGGCTCTTATGCCACTTCCTTTTTTAAGAACATGAAAACTCTCCCAAACTCAGACTGCAGTTTACAAGTACATACTTTCAGCAAGAACAGCATAAGCCAAGACCCAGTGACAGCACTGGCTGAGGCTTCAGAAACATCTGCTTTGTAGATTCTGTTGTATTCTAAAATGATTCCAGCATTTGAATCCATTTTTAAGGTTATATTTCAGAAATTAGTATAAATCACAACAGTCCCCTTGGGCAGCAGGAAACCTATCTTTTTGCTCTGCTTGATTTCAGACTGTGCATACTGTGTGGTATCATTGTTGGATATCAAGAGCATGTGTTACTTTCTTCCTTGGTGTGAAAAGAACATAAAATCACTTAGTCTCCAAACCTGTAATATAGGCCAGAGCAGGAACCTTCCTGTTAAGATCACTTCAAATCTATAATTTTCACTTATTCCCTGCTGGCATTGTTATTTCTTGTCTCTTCTCTGCTCCTCCAGTAGCATATGAGAGGGTATTAAGTAAAATAAATATATGACTAAACAAACACATGAATTAAGCATTCCTCACTTTAAAAACATTAACTAAAACCCCAAACTAAACCTCCTAGTCCCCAGTATTTCAGTAACCACTTGTTAACATCCAGTACAACATGATTTTTCAGCACCCTTGAAACAAGAAGTATTTATAGTAAGTATACTGACCAATGTTTTCCAGATCACTTTTCTGTCAAAATGACTAAAGACAGCACATCAAATTCACTATCTTCTGTTTCTTCATTTGTAGACTGGTTACATGCAAGAACAAGAATTATATAAAACACCATTTTTTTTTAGTCGACCTTCAGCTTGGCTTGGAATACTTTAAGGACAAATCTTGTCTTACATACCTCCCATGAAAATATTTCCTCCCTCATTTATCTAGTCCTCTTGAGTAGTTCAGACATTTCTGTATTAAAAATGAGAACTTCTAACTGTGTCAATAGAAGTGGTTGTTGATACCAAAACAGTTAATGAATCAGTGAGCAATTACTAATAACATCCTCATCACAATCTGAACTTGAATCTGGAGGACACTATTAACCACATTGGTTCCCACCTGACCAAACACACATTTAGTTTCCACCTAGATCTGCAAAAAACTGTGGCATATGACCCTATCCACTTCAGAGTGCTCTAAACAGTGAGGGGGATGAAACAACGTGACTACAAAATGTCTCATTTTTCATTCAAAAGAAATTCTGAGAGATGAGCAGGTCCAATCTCCTTCTACAATTTTACTTACCAGTCTGCCCTCAAAAGTGTCTCAAAATTACTTAGTGCAGTAAGATCTTGAAATCTGAAGACCAAGTAGCCCATTTCTCCATAGCTAATTAATCCACACATACTGCAATGCAAAAATATAATTGACTCTGTGTGTAAAACTATCTGGGGGGAGCCAATGTATTTGCATGCTGATACAAGGACCTGATTGTGAAGATAGATCCCTTCATTATAAATGGGATACCAAAAAGGTGCCAAACATGAAGGAGGGGTGTGCTGCATTATAAACCAACTGCCTTGTGCATCTAATTGCTTTACACACTGTACAGTCCAAAAATATAATTGACCCTGTCTATAAAGCTATTTTTGGGATAACAAAATCATTAGTCTGCCAAAATCAAGTGCCAGTTACAAAGCAGGGAGTATGACCACTACGACCATCTGCCTCCTAGATGAGTGATCTACACTTTCTGGAGAAAAAAAAAAGGGGGGAAAAATAAAATGTAAGAAAACAAACCAAAACCCGAAATACTGCCTTTTTTACTGCTGCCCAAAATAAAAACAGGGCTTGTGGGATTTTATATATAGGGCATTTGCAGTACTCTGAAGAAGAGGAATATCTTTCAAAGGAGTCTTCTGTTGAAATCAAAATCCTGCTGGCAAGGATCACTGTCCATCAGAGCACTGTGCCTTTGTGTCCTCTTTTGGGTTAGCAATGATTCTCTTCCAGGAGTCTTCCTTATTTCCACCTGGAGAATGTGTTCCACACAAGCACATGCAGGAAGTCCTTTAGTCAGACCACATCCTAACTTCTTCCCTTATTAAGGAATAAACATTAGTGAATTAAAGATGTAGGGTAATAGCTGTTTGTGTACTTAAGAATAACAACAGTGGGACAAATGTTGCAACTTACATGTTCCCAAGCCATTGTGAACAATCAGCTGTACCGTATAAATAAACAAGGTTTTTATAGTATGTTTTTGTCTCCAGCATGCATAAAAGGGTTCAAAAACACTTGCATTTTTCACGTACCCGGCACTCATGTATTTCCATCATCAAGAAATACTGATGCTTACACTAATTGCCTTTGTCCAAACTTCTTCTGTATGGAGGCATTACTGAGAACAAGCTCACTCCCAACTTTCTTACTCTTGGGGAAAACTGCAGGGCAGTTTCCTTTAGGTTGTACCATTTTAAGCACCTCCTGACAAATATTCTGCTTAATCCCCTGGTACCATATCTTCTGGTGGCAAAATAATCCAAACATTGTTTTATAAATGAGCACTGTGAATAGCCACTAAAAGACAACTAAGTTATAAACAGAAATGAGTTGGATCATGCATCCTTCTCAGAGATTCAGATGAGGGCTGCTATGAACATGAATCCTCTGTGCACATGTTGCAATAGAGCAGATAAGTGGAAGAAAGTTATGAAATGTGTCCAATTTCTTCTCTGGTTTCAGGAACTTTCCAACACACATTTTTCATGTGAAATAAATTCTACAGTCTGTACTGAGGAATTGTGACTCTTGGGCTTTGATCTGCAGGCTTCAATCTGTGCTGGGTACTGGCTTGTAAAATCCTTGGTGAAAAGCAGATGAATAGACTTCTTGTGAAAGCGTTTATATAGAGATAAGTTTCTATCTGTAAATATTATTTTACTAAACCCAAACATCTGTCCTACTGTGGAGTATAAGAATTTTTATTCCATCACAATGTGCCTGGTCATATTTATTTGCTCTTTGAAACAAATTGTTTTCTCTATGTGTACTCCAGTTTAATACAGTTGAATTCTCTTCTTCTAGGAAGTCTGTAACAGCACAATTTACTCATTCTTTAGTGGGTTTTCACTTTAAACATATAATGGATTAATTTAATTTCACAGTATTTCAGAAGAGGCATGTATCTCTGTGGTCTTCTTGGAATGTTTCCTTGAACTTTCTGCCTAGCCAAATGGGAACTGATGGGCTGAGTCAGCAGAAAAAAAAAACAACACAAACCAAAACAACCCACAACAACCCCCCCAAAAAAACCCAAACAAAAACCCCACAAACAAACAAAACCAAAAAGCCCACCACAAGAAAACAAAACCACCCAGAAATATAATCAAAGACTTTCTTCAAAGAATGTTTACAGTCTAAAAAAAAAAAATTATGCCTAGTAAACAAAGGGTCAGAGAAGACACCTTCTGGGTACCAATCTGGACAGTGGAGCTTTTCTTTCTGTCACTATCTCCACTCTCTCCAACATGCCTACAGATACTTCCGTGCTTCTTCGCATGAGGAGAAACAGCAGATTTGTCCTTAAGTTATATCACAATAAATCATTTTATTGCAATAATTAAATAAGCAACGTTATTTACAAGAGTAATTGTCCAGCTTCCCCCCACCATACTGGATTATAAAGTAGGATTTTACAAATGACGAAAACATGATTGTCATCAAAACTTCATGGTAAATTATTTTTTTCCTAAATTCACCTTCCTTCCAACTCTGTTGGACAGCACCAGAACATAATGCTTTCCTACTTTGTGAATTTTTTTATAGCCAATAAGTGTGTAATCCCTAATCATTTATATTCATAACTTCAGCAAGTACACAACAGCAGAAGGAATGACAGCTTCATTTGCACCACCACACCTGACACAATCTCTAAGAGCTAAGAAAAACAAATAGGATCTTTTCACCCTAAATCCAAGTGGATGTAGTGACATAATGCAACACAATCTCTCCCTTTTGGTTATTAAGACACACTGCTTTGCTCCTTCTCTCTCTCTCTCTTTCTCTTTCTTGTAATAGCAGAAACATCTTGACAAAGTCTCTGGGAATATCCAGCCTCTGAAGCAGCAGAACACATGTGAGGTTCCTGATGACATAAGCATTACTCATCTGCAAACCCTGCAGATTCCTCTCTGCAGTTACAACTTTCAGTGTGAGAGATCACTGAGAAGAGGAAGTGGCTGCAGTGGAATATAGAGAACTCCACTGCTTTTTCTTTAGTAACATATTTTCCTGTTTCATCTAATTGCAAGAGTGTCTGCATCTGATACATCTTCACAGTCCATATTTGGTGGTGTCATCAGTTTATATCAGAATTCACTGCTCATGCAGACATTGCAGTCACAAAAATAATTTGCTCTGATAAAAGCCTCACCTTAAAATTCAGCCACCTTCCTAACAAGTGTTATTGCCAGCTTAAAATTTTAAGTTACTGGGTTGTAAAATACAGCTGCATTTTAAAGAAAATCTGCAGGACCTGGAGTATTTTTAGCAAAGTTTAAAATTCTAAGAAGAGAGTGTTCATACTAATTCTACTTCAGACTGAAAAGCCTGTGTGCTTATACTGGGCATTACAATCTATCAGCATTAAAGTGTGTTCTCAAATCATCTTAAATAATACCAAACAAACTAGCATAGTTTGCAAGACACAAAAAAATTTAGAAGTTTAAGAAATTATAACTCAAGAATAATAACTGAGGGGGGGGGAAAAAAAAATATTCCTTTTTTCCCCCTTGCCTCTAATTCACTGTTCCACTGAGATGAACACTATTTGACTTCTAACACACAATTATAACAGTGTTAAAATGCTCTTCAGTGTTTCTGCAGCATCTGCTTCACTGATTGGTGTCAGTTGAGGTAAAATTTCAGTCTTTATTTTGTAGGATTTTGCAGGAACTACCACATGCTTAGCTATTGTCTCAAGCCAGCAGAATCTAAGCAGTGAAGACAACGTTATCACAAACAAATGTTTGTTTGAATAATCATGTAATATGAGTATTCAGTGCTCTTCCTCATTCTGCATTTCTAAGATCTTGCAGACTCTGAGGACAAGAACTCTGTGATCTAATCCTTCTCTTTTGCTTTTACATGGGGAACATAATCTGTTGGAGCTGCAGAGGGATAACATCAGGATTCACTGCAATACTTAAACTAAATGCAATTAGAGCAGTTGAACCACTGGAAGAAAAAGGCCTTCGAATTCATAAAGAACTATATTTGATCAACTATCTTCAAAGTTTAAAAGAAATATTTCAAGCCGATGGTCACACATTGTGAACCCAAACAATTCATTGTCTGTAGTGCACACTGCCTAGCTATAAAATGAAGTGAAAGTGTGAATTTCTCCTCTTAGAAATTCTTTTTGTCAGTGTGAGTCAGCTTGTCACCACAATTTTGTGGTTACATAAGAGCATAAAAGTAAAAATTTTGAAAAAGGCTGTCACAACTCTCAGCATTTTTTGGCAGCTTTGAGTGAGACAAAGAAATAGCCCAACCTGCCAACTTCAGAGAGGCACCTGTCACTCAGCAACAGCTTTCCCT
>NW_009953098.1:3828099-3829302 GCF_000747805.2 Chaetura pelagica | reverse complement strand
GGCCTCCGTTATCCCCACTGGTCAGCCCTGAACCTCTACTGAGCAGAACCTGTCAGTTATGGAAAATTGGGCCAGACTCCAGCTTGGTTTTCCAATTTGGAAAAATGTCTTCTTGGAACTGAATTGAGAGGACCAAGCTTATTTCACCTGTTCTAAACTGTTTCTGAAGCAAGGTCTCCAGGGTTGGAAGGTTATGAATTAATATATTAATTCAAAAACTTGACTCCTTCCCTCCCTTTCTTTTGCTTCTCTCTTTATTAGTGCTAGTTATGCTCATTTATCTAAGGAATTTTGTTTTTGAAAAACATTTACTATCCAAACAGGAAAAAAATAAAATTGAGATCAGTTTATCAGTCTTTAGAGTTTTAAAGGCAACAAAGCTTAACAGTGGTACCTTTTATTTATTCTCTGCTTATTGCCTAACAATGGTGCCTTTTATTTATTCTCTCCTTATTGCCTAGCAATGGTACCTTAATTTATTATCTACTTCATAAGATATGAAACATCAAGAAAGAATATATAGCAATAACTGTCTATCATACTGTCTCAATGCATGTCTAAAGAAGATGCAGAGAACTCGAAGAAATAAGTTTGATAGCTGATTATAAAACTGATGATATATAGGTCATTTCTTTGTTAGAGGAAACATTAATACTTGTTTCTGAATTAACTTGCAAGCACATGAAAGACTGTTGCTGAACTGAACTTGCTTCAAGAGTTCCACCAGACCTTGATTCAAGTGTTCAGAGATCATTAGGAGTTTTCTGATTGACAAGGTCTGGATTTTGATGAGACACCTGCAGAAGGCACTTGCTCAATGTCCAGCTGCTATGAACACATCCTGCTGCAGTTGGGCTACTGTTATGTATGTCCTGGTGGACATACAGCCAGCATACTGCTAAGTGTCATACCACAGGGTGATGAACTTTGTTATTGGTTGGGCTGTTACACATTGTAATACAGTTCTCCTTCGACATTCTTCAGGTGATACATTACTGATGTTTAAGGCTCTTTCCTCCAAAGGTTTTCTCCAATCACTGAATCACCCTTGAGACAGAAATCTTGTAACATTACAGACACCAGGACTGCCATCACAGTGGTCTCCTTTATGCTATACATCTATTTATACATGTATATAAAAAAATACTCTCCCTAGCTCCTTTGCATTAGTGTTACTATTTAAGGTTTCTTAGTGGAGCTCCT
>NW_009953098.1:3781272-3828065 GCF_000747805.2 Chaetura pelagica | reverse complement strand
ATCAACTATGAATTCCACTGAAAAAGGCAATCCAATTATTCCCCAGCTCCCAACTATGCCAAGCACAAAAGCTTATGAGGCCATACATTCAGCCAGATAAGGGAACTGATCCAGCTTAAAACTGACCTACCAAAGAAATACTTAGCCCTCATTTGGGTGACCACATGGCCACATGCCAATGGAAATGTCAGGAAAAAAATCTTCCTTCAAGAAGAAGAACTTACATTGTCTTAACATCGCCTTTAAATTTCACCTATGGATTATTTTCAATTTTCCATTATCAGTATCCAGCCTCCATTTTCATACAGATTGCATTTCTTGTTCCTATCTATCCAGATTTATAACTCTGCATTTGCCTGTAGTAGCTAAAATGAACGGGTAGATTTGTTTGCACAGGCTGAGGTCATGGAGTAACCCAAACTCCTCTTTGTGGGTGCCCTGACCAGGTCATGACCTGCCACCCTGACAATTTTTGCATCACCCTTAGATACTAGCAATGATTTTATATCTATCATTCACATGCAGAAATGCAGGCAGGCAGGCATCCCACACAAACATGCTAAAACCACCGCCATTAAAACAATGATGCCCCGTTAACAGCTACTTTTTGATATCTGTCAGTTAACTGGCACTTAATCCATTTAAGATGGGCTTTGCTGATATTGTAGAGTGTTAATTTTTTATCAGGATGTCACACAGTAGTAAATCAATTGCTGTACAAAAGCCTAAGTATATTTCATCTACATACAAAACAAAGCTCACCATTTTATCACCACAGTTTTACAACCGGGGCTTCCAAAGCTGCTGAATTCTTTTCTGCTTTTTAACATTCCATGCTTAAGTTTTCAACCTTGAAAAGTAACTGGAAAAATGGAAATTAAATAATTTACCAGTTTCAGAATCCAACCAGTAAATTGCTGTGAATTTGTAACTGCACTATCATTTTCATTGTACTACATTGGCCATTTAGGTGACTGATAACCCAGGAGACAGCATCATGCAGGGCTAGCAAACAAGTAAATCATTTAGATTGCACACTGCTTTCAAGTGAAAAAGGGGCAGTAAATCTGTCCTGCCATTGCCTTCCCTTTTGTTGAATTTTCAGGATGGTGCAGTCTTTTCATTGAAACAAATAAAAAAAAATTCTACAGATCTAATTTATTGTGCGGGTTTTGCGCATAATGACTAAGGCTGACCAATACAAGTCAATGCGCTAGAAGAATAGGTTCAGTCATTTAAGATCGTGCCAGACAGAACATATCGCTGCTCTTAAGCACAAGAGGAGAAAATTCGGGTTACAGCATGGCACCATCTAACGGCTTTGGCTTTAACTGCAAGAACGTTGTTAAATCAACAGCTCTAAGTGGTCGCAGTAGGAACTGCCCTCATGTCATTATTTCGCTGACCGCCCCACGATGCATCACAGCCATATAGAAACGGAACAAAACAAACGCCAAACCAAACCAACAGCAAATAACCCTTCAAAAAACAAACCAAACATACAAAAAACCCAACCCAAACTAAGACAAACAAACAAAAAGAGGAAATTATGCAACTTTAAACTATAAATCTGGACTGGAAACCTACATGATAGCAGCACCTGCAACCTCTTTTCAAACCAGGCGTGAATATTTTAGCTCCAACAGAAGTACTTTAACACAAATAAAATTTGAGTATACGAGCAGTGCAGCATTATCTATACACACAAATAACAGAATACTGTATTTTCAGAGTTTTTAACTTAGTTTTGGATTATTTTTGCCAGGAAAAAAGTACCTCTTGATTTTCTGTTATTTTGCACCATGTAATGTTACATTTCTTTGTAAAGTATGCTCAGAAAGACACAACTTTGTACAACTCATTGGCCACTTCTGTCTTCATTTTGTTGGTCAGCAAGTTAGAGATAGGTAAGAGAATAAAGACTCTGAGATTGCATTCCCATCTGCTGGTGACTTACTGTATATGCTTAGCAGATCACTAGTTTGTCTGCATGAAAATTGTAATGAATAGCACAAGCAGCACAGAAATAAATAAATAAATAACACAACAAAAACCTATGTCTAACAAAGGAGATAGCCTCACATATACTGTTATTAATTAATTGTAAGTGTAGATACATTATTCAAACATACAACTTAAAATTTTGTGTACTAGAAGTATTTCTCTGTGGGAAAACCAAATATACTCACAGAATCATATATTATGACTTTGCACTTATATTGTATATCTAGAGGTTTGTTGTAACTACAGATTCTTGCAATTGCAATACCAAAGCCCTGTGGTAAAATTCAAATCTAAATGTAGACATAGCTTGTTTACAAGGAACAATTGTAAAAGCAAGAAACAGAAACAACAGCTTGAGGCACCGACAAGTTCTTTCCAGCTGGAAACCCCACACAGAGAAGGTAAACTACTTTACAAGGTAAACCCTTTTACCAATGGTTATACAAACATGTAACCAAAGAATACCAAAGATACATATTGGGGCAGTAAGTGAAAAGACAGTTGAAGAAACATAAATTGACAGTTCAGGCTGAAGAACATCGCAAAGAATAAAGAGCAGCAGCTTAAGGATCACACTGAAACAAAAGAATACAAAACAAAGTCTAGGCCACAGTAAGATTTTTTTAGAAATTAATTATATTCTTTATCACCATAAAAAAAACCATCGTCTAGTTAATCATGGAAGAAACCACAAAGTTTCTTTTCTGTTGAGGGCAAAGTTGCCTTTTGGTAGTTTTTATAATTAGTCTAAGATATCTCAAAAAATTTATCTCGCCTTATATTTTTAAATATTCATACCAATTTTTCCTATCACTGCCCTTGATACTTTTATCATACCCTTTCAGTTAAGAAAGAAAGAAAGGTAAAATAACTTTTTCAAGGTGCAATCTATGTAGGCAGAGATTCCACTGTGTTTGACAACTGTTCAAAACCTTGGAGCTTCTACACTGCTTATTTAACATCAAAGTCCTACATGCAGGAAGAGAAAGTACCATCTTCCTGCTTTTTAAGTTCACTCCCCTGTGCTCTATGGCTTTGTTCAATAAAGTTAAATTATGGTGAGAAACTCATTATTCCTATGTAAACTGACCTTCTACAGCTCAATATATATATTTTTTTCCTTCTGTGAAAACAGCACCACTGTGACCAGTTATTGTATGCTGCTTTTTAAAGTTCTTTCTCCACAGAACATCCCAGTGCTGCAGGTCATGCACAGCTTCCTGGTGGGATACCATGGGTGGCTCAACACTTCAGCTGGACAGAGCTGCTACAGGTGACAGCTTTAGGCACACTTACAAAACTGTGCCTGAAAAACCATATTGTGTTTGTCACTGAGAGGCCGCCCATTAATCCTTCTGAGATTGGGATACAAATACGCACTAGAAAAAAAAAAAAAAAAAAAAAAAAAAAAAAAAAAAAAAAAAAAAAAAAAAAAAAAAAAAAAAAAAAAAAAAAAAAAAAAAAAAAAAAAAAAAAAAAAAAAAAAAAAAAAAAAAAAAAAAAAAAAGGTGTCCTGTTAGAGGTTTAGCTCCCTTTTTTAGCTGTCTTTTCTTAAAATGTTAAGTACATGTTCCCGGGTTCTTTTCAAGTCAAGTCTGAAAGAGAAAAAATGTCTCAACTTCTCTTCTTATCAAGCTGATCTCAGTATGTTTGGTCCTTACATACCTTTCCCTTCCCAAATCACAGGTATATAACATGACTGAAAATGGTGCAATTTAACAGCCTGATATGTGGTTGTTAAAAAAAAAGGACACAAAGCAAATAAAGTTTGTAGTTGCACTACAAAGTTGTATTATAGCATTATCCTGAAGCTACAAAAAGGTTTTAAGGTAGAAATACAGAATAAAACCTGTGAGACTAGCAAAAGAGCCACTGCATTCCTCCAGATCTGAATTTTCCTCTTTGTACTACCTATTCCCCAAATAGTCTATCATTGCTAGCTCTTATTTCTGTGATCCTGTATGGCTGAGAAAGAGGGGGATGGAATGCAGATTGCAAAAATAGGGCACAGTAAAAGAAGAGCATAAAAACAGTAGTGGGAGAAAGGAGCAGTCACAAAAGAACTTCAGCTTTGTTCATCTTAGATGGCAAATCACCTACCAGTCCCTAACAAAAATGCTTGAGTAGTAATTCCTTGTTTTAGAAGGTAGGACAAAATGCTACTGAAGTCATTCAAGAAAAACAAACTTCTGTTCAGAACACTTAGGATTAGTGTACAGAGCAATAAAAGTAAATGCACAAATGGATGAGTGTATTTTTTGTATGAGAGGAAATAGTGTTTGACAATGACTAGCATATCTGGCTAGCATTGAAGTCAAGGAAAAAGATTTACCATCTTTGTAAACATAAAACAGAAATCAGAGCCAGACTCAGAGGCCTCCTGTTCAGTGAAAATACTTGTAGAGATTGTCCCCTATGCTGACTTTGAAATGCACCTTTAATGAAATTCTTTATTTTCCTTTAATCCATCCATCAAGCTTGATAGCAAAGAACAGAACTTTCAACAAATAGCACACTTTCCTTTCTGCATAAATTAGGTTCATCTGACTGGACAATCCTCATCCAGGGGTTTAACAACCAGGTTTTGTAAATATTATCCACTCTACTCTTTCAGGTATAATCTCTGTTCTTCCTAGTTCTTCAAAAACATGTCACATCCTATTGAAGACTTGAGTAGTGAGACAGAAAAATGCAAACTGCTGTTCACATTGAAAGGAAATCAGTTTAGAGGGTTATTTGGACATGATTTTGCGTATCTATTTGCTGCTCCCTCCTGACTTGCTAACTGGCTTTATAACTGATTCAGCTTCCTCAGTGCCCCAGTTCACCAGCCATGAAAATAACCAAAACAGTATCTTCTTCACAAGCCTTGAGAGACCCCCACAAACGAAGACAAAGCCCTTTTTTAGAAAAAGCCTCTTCTGAGACTTAACTGTGTGGAAAACATTTTAGTTCAAAGGCAGCAGCTAAGTGAAAAGCTGTTTTCTTTTATTTAACAATAATCTCTGCTGTCAGGTAGACAAGCAGAAAAACTGTTTATTTCATGAACCAGATTCACTTTAGTGGGTGAGAAAAACCATCACACCTTTAATCAAGCCTGGTTAGCACTCTTTGGTCACACAAGTTAGCACTTTCCTTTGTTAGGAAAACAACCAGTGATAATTTTTTTCTTGGAAATAGAGATTTTTTCAGACTTATTTTCTTCTGGTGCCACTGAACCATGCTCAGAAATAAGGGAGAGATGTGAAAACACTCTGTTCTTCCTCTTGTCACAGATTTAAGCCAGTTGTTCTGGCAAGTCTGACAATCTTAACAAAATAAGAGTTGCTATATTTTAGTTTAACTTCTACAGTTCTCAACAGAACTCTAAGGACAGTGTAATCAGCACAAAGGACAGTAACCCATTTTTGTTGAGCAGCCCAGAGCCTCCCTGAACAAGCATCTCCTTCACTCTACATTTTAATCACTGAGGAATGTATGAAGAAGGGGTAATCCTCTATGTAATATATACATAAAGTAACTTGGATACATTACTATGGTGTCTGCTTAAGATGATTCTACACTTCTTCACCTCTAAATTACCTACTAACTCTACTGGGGCATTATTGGCAAAGCAGATCAAGCAGGGGAGAAAAGCATAAAAAAGGCCATACCATTAACTCAGATATACTGAGAAGCCACTTATAGCACTTTAAATAGTTCTTAAAATTCATGAAAACTTTGCTTATGCGACATTTCACTCCTACACACTCTGCTCTGAATCATACTTCAGTGGGATTTCTTCTGTGATCAGCAGCTCTAATAATCAGGCACTACAAAAAGGTTCTGCTCTACTTGTGCTGGGGTGATTATGTAGAAGTCTGACAGACTGTACAGATGATTCTATGTATGTAATACTGGAAAGGGGTAGGAGATTATTAATCTATTTTCCATAACCTTTTTGTCCTTTTGCTCCCATTGGGATGATTTTGCAGTGGCATAATACAGGGTTTGTACACCCCATTATATGAGTCTGGAGGGAACTAATGGGCTGTTGGGTACCTAATCAGCCTCTCCCAGAGGCAAACTACAGACTTCAAAGAAGGAACAAAAAAGAAAAGAAGAGCCCTGCTTAATTAGTGCTTTGCTAAGAAGAGAAGCAGACTTGGGAGAAGACACAAGGATAACTGCTCCCCGTAGGAGTCTCTTGGTAGAGAGGTAGACCTGGGAAAGGAAGTTCACTTCTTTGACTGCTCATGTTCAACTTAAACTCTCATGAGTCATGGCAGTGTGGACATTTGTCATGGATTAGTCATTCACAAGAGAGAACAAAGAACCTGCTGCCAATACAACCTAGAAGCAAAACAAAAATGGATCTCTTTTGTATATTTAATTCTACAAACACCAAAAGAAATAGAGGTTGAAGGTATCTTAAGCAGAGGGTTACATCCTCTCACTCTTTCAGGTGCCTGGGGGCTGGGTGGAGGAGGGAAATGGCCCAGGGGGATGCAGGCAAAGGTCCCACCTTCCCTGCTCTGGGAGGCACAGCCCTAGGGATGCTCACTGTCAGGTGACAATTCAGGAGGCATTTTTATAAATTAACTGTAAGCTGCAAAGGCCTTTTAAACATTAATGTTGTGCAACCTTTGCTGGTTTTTTGCTACAAATGTTTTGTCATGATTTTTAGGTTTTTTCTTTACTTACTTTATACCTAAGAACTTTCAGAAACCAAATCAGGTCTTCCGTGACTTGCCTGTGAGAGCTGGACAGTAACTGAGATGAGGATGACTTTCTAAAATAAATACATGTTCATAACAAGCTCAAAGAAATACTTAATAAAGGACAAACAAAACCTGAATTTCTCTTACAGAACTCATTCTTCACAAAATTGGGAACCACACAGATATGTCATCTGACACTTCGCAGGTCATCATATTATTCAAAACAAACTTAGAAAAGATAATTATGGAGTAATTACAAACATAACCAAGAAAAGCTTTAATGGGTATGGGAAAATATACCTGCAACTCAACTGTCTTTAGCAAAAAAAGATTGTGATAAAATAGTTCCAGAAGAAACTTGTAATAAACAATTTCACTATCAAACCAGCTAGATATTTTTGGCTTAAATGTTTTATGTATGCATGTGTTTAAATGCATATATTTAAATTGAAACAAAAAGTGTCCTCTTTTTGTTACAAAAAACTTCAGTTTTAATTGTTCTTTCTCAATTTCATTTTTCTCTCTTCAGCTGCATCTCAGATCAAGGTTGGGATAACTAGGTATGCTGATACTAACAGAATATACCACCTGAGTACAGAGAACTCCAACATTTATATTTTCTCTTAGAAACCTTTTAATTTCTTGCTTGCATCTTGCTGTGTTGGAAACAAAGCAGATATTGATTTTTCATTGTACTCAGGAGAATACAAGGCATCGAGAGCTAAGGAAAAGGACACAGAGGCTTTGGAGACATCAAAATAACAGAAACAGGAGCTTTAGAACAGCATCTACACAGACTGCTTCACCTTCTGTGTTAGGAAACCTACTCACGCCTAGAGGATACCACTTTGTTTTCAAAGACCGAATGAGGTGCACAGTCAGATTTATTATATTTAAAAAAAAAGAGAGATTGTAAGGAAACCATGTTCAAATGCACAGCAAAACAAGTGTGTGATTTGGCTGTTTCACATTCTTCATACTGAGTATTGTAGAAGTGCACAAGCCTTCTATGCGAGCTAATTCATAGATGAGAAACTAAAACCCATGTTAATAAAAGTAACCTATAAAAAGCTCAAGTCCTTAGAACAGAGGCTTTAAAAGCAAGCAGAAGTAAGAGTGGCTGGTCACCACCGGGTAACTGCAAAAAAAAAAATATTTCATAATTTAAGGATCAGTAAACTGTGGTTACAGTGTCTGTTTATCTTAAGACTGACCAAGTAGGGCAGGAGCAAAGTACTAGAAGGAAATAAAGAACACTATAGACAAATAAGTCTTAAAATGGAAAGATTAACTGCAATCTCTCCTAGTATTTAATATAAGCTTTTGATAATCAAGGATCTTCTGTAGAAATACCAAACTCTTGGGTTTTAAAACACGACGTATTCAATCTAATTTAAAAACATCTGGTCTTTGTGTTAAAAAATCCCCAAAAGTAAGTAGAATAACATCATGATCTAAAGAGGCTAAAGGAAAGACAGCACAAGGGAAGCACTGTTAAACTGAAACAAATGGTTATATTTCAGTTAGTACCAATCTAAGTGCAGCATGAAGACTGCCATTAAAACAGCCTAAAAGTGGAAAAGGCAACCCACTATTCTATATTAATTTCATTTGTTCTAAAAGGATGGGATAACTTTCTCATTAAATTATCAGCCAGTATCTATTTTGCATGTAGCAGAGCAACACTAACATTCACTAACATGAAGACATAGGTGTGAACAGTTTACTGGGGATATTGTAACACTTATCCCTTGATTTCTTCTGTTACTAAGGGATGCACACAGAAAGGGAGAGCAGGTATATAACTGTTCAGTGGAACTCCGCATGGTTTCTACAAAAAAAAACAAACAACCAACAACAACAACAACAAAGAAGGAGCTGCTCCAAAACAAACTTCCCAGCCCTACTAAGGCAGTGCCAGGGAAATAGTGCTCAAGCACTGATGGGAACTGGCTGTTACGCTGTGGTTAGTGCAGTGTCTGCATCACCTACAGACTGATGGAAATGAAAGAAATATGAAGACTTCAGGTATTGCCATCAACTCATCAAATTGTATCATTATTCCCAGGGGTGCCACTTCCCAGAGATAATAGTCATATAAATCCTCCATTACAAACCAGCAGGGAAAGCCCTGCAGGATTCTGCAATCTCCCATGCAAAGCAGCAGGTGTCTGAGCTGTCTGTCTCAGCTTCCCTCCACTGATGATCACATATTTAATTTTTGCTTTTACTCAATCACAAATCTTCAATATAGCCCTCAGATTCCAGCAAGCATGCTCCATCTGCTTTACAATATTCAGTAGCCTTTCGGGACCTTATTTCCCTACTACTCTACTCTTCACAGAAAACTAAGAAAATGAGTTGAAAGACAACTTTTCAAGTGATAAAAATGAGGAAAGCAATTAGGGAACTCATTTGGTGCCACTGTAATTACTCCTGGAGCTGGGTGAAAAGAAGTACAATTAAAATGGACTGTTGAGGTACAACATATGTAACACAACAACTAAAATAGCTGTCCAAGGAACAAAAGGTGACAACAGTTTACTACTGTAGGAAAGTATGTGGTCTGAAGACATGCACATGGGCTCCACCACTTGGACAAAATTATTTTTGTGTGTGTCTCAGTTTACAGTGTCGCAAAACTAACACCAATTACAAATTTATTTTGCAGAGGTTCCTGAGAATTCAGTGGCAATATTACAAAAAACCAGTAGTACAGGCACTAGATGCATTATTCTGTAAAAGTTAATATTTATTTAAGAAGCACTGCATGGTACACACAGATCAGTGAGCAAAGATGTGAAATGTTACTATAATACTTTCTCTTTATATGCCAGAAGCCATCCCCCCTCCACATTCAAAGTAAACCACATTTTCCATGGATAACTGTAATTCTTAATTATGAAATAATGGCTTAGTCAGCACACCTGCCTTCTAAGCATGGAATAACTTCTTTACAAATCATCTGCCTCTTCTGTAATTTCAGAAAAACTGTAAATGTAGAAGAGTGTGAAGATCAACAATCAGCAAACAGTCAAAAAGTTTTCTGATTATGAATAGCCACCTTTGAAGTGGTCTACTTCAATATTATTAATTCTGGAATTCCAAGCATGAACCCTGAAAGCAGCCACACAACACATTTCTATTCAGTGGCATCAGAAGTCAGCAAATTGGGTACCAAGTACAACAGGATATTATTGTTTATGGATGGTCTTTATCTCATAGTTAAGGAAAAGCCTGCCAAATTTCACAAGTTATTTCCTTATGAAAGAGAAATATAGAAATAGAGAGGCACGCTGTGAGCGTGCAGTTCTCTTTTTTTTTCCATTGAAATGAAAGTGTCATCATTGGAAAATACACTTCAGTCCTGAATGTATTAATTAGCCTTCGGCACTTGATCTTAATTTTATGACAAAGACATTTAATGGATGTCATATTATACTGAATGCAGTTTTGACAATGGGTTCATTCATCCATTGTAGATGGAAGAAAAGATCCTTGTATTAAAATGGCTTAAATTTTTCAAGGAAACATCTCAAAAGGTGATTAACTTACATGTTAGCTTAAAAAAAGTCCTGTCACCTTCATTTTAAGTGTTTTGCTTAAGAAGTAACCAAAACACATTTGCACATTGCAACCCTATTGGGTGCCCCTGCAAAATCACAGTGCATAAATTACAACACAAGCTTTTTCACAATGAACACAGAGCTGTGCACAAATGATAATGATGTCCCCTTAATCCCCAAAGCAGAGCAGAGCTAAAAGCAGCTTTAAAACGTTCAAGAGCTGTTTCTTGGGCTTTTGGTTTTTTTGTGTTTTGTTGGGTTTTTTTTAACCATATTGCAGTGCTATGAACTTAAATGTCTACCATTGCATTGCTCCAAGCAGTGGATCTCAGAACTTAGGTGTTTTTAACCTGTGAATATAGGAGAATTTCTTCCGCTCCCCATAAACCATTATTTGTATTTGACTGTCATAGCTATATTAATATTAATTTCTGAAACTCCCAGGCATGGAATATATAAACGTTTCTAAATCTGAAAGAAAAATAAATCACAGGAATAATTCACTGTCTGAATAAAATTTCCTCTCCTGATTATCATCAGTAAGAAATATATTTCATCCCTTATTATAGTATGCAACTATTTTTTGTGAAAATTGAGATGGGTTATTGTCCTGGTATGAGCTAGAAGTGATATTAATAAGAAAGATATTGACTAAACATATATATATATATTTTAAAGTGTTGATTATACCCACAACCTTTTTTTTTGTTAACTGAATTAGTCCCCGTATGAGTGTCTGAACTGTAATAGGGCAGTAGGCACCAAATTAATTCTTGTGAATACCTTGAGGTAGAATTATGCTTTTGCAGTCTAACATATTTCAAAATTTGAGTGAAAGGGTCTGTCATTGCTTTTCAAGTTAATATATTCATAATTTTTATATTTGTAACATGTATCTTTATACTAATTTAGGAAAAAGCTTCCTAGAAATGTCCAGTTGCTTAATAGTATTTAAACTGGCAGTCAGCAGCACTCCTACTCTGTAGCCACCCCATGGCATAGGATGCATCTCCAAAGAGATGGCACCATTGAGATCAAAACTGTTGCTTGTCACAGTATGCAAAGAAAAGGGAGTTTTCCTATCTGCATATATAATACTTCAGGTCTGTCCTAGGAAAGGTATCTCTCAATTCAATATCACTGTTCCTCCCCTCCTCCCCCCCAAAATCTCACAAAGTTTGTGTGTGAGTTTTACTGGGCCTAGGGAAATGGATGAAAAAGTACATACATTGCCAAATGTGTAACTAGGAGAACTGCCTTGAAGTGGGTGGGGGAGTTTAGATCTTGGCAGCTGCTATGTAATCAAAAGCTTTTATAAAAGCTAAAATAAATTAAGTTTTGTTACACAGGCTTGCTGATTGTGGGAGTTATTTTCCTGCAGACATTATTCAGCTTTTCAGAAAGCATTCAGTGGGGTAGCTGTCCAGAGCCAGGGCACTGCACAGCCCCTGGACACAAATAATTCACATTAGCACAAGATTTTTGAAATGCAGAATCTGTGCTTTTGAAAGCATGAAATGTGGCTAAGAACTGCTACAGCCAAGCCTCAAGCAAAATCAAGCTTCTTGTTTCTGCTTTGGGATTAAAGCCAAAGAGCAAATACAAATAACTTATAGCAAGAGTAAGGTTACATGGTAGAATGGGGGTTTAAGTCTTCTGTTCTCTACCCTAGTTGAATAGAACTACAGAATCTGGAAGCCATCTGCACCTGGGCAGTTGGATAGAATTTGGACAGAACACTCATATACAGAGGCCCTGCAGAACTGCAAACCATCAAGCAAATTCAAGCTTCTTGTTTCTGTTTTGAGACTAAAGCCAAACAGCAAATACAAGGAGCTTGAGCACAATCAGGAATGAACACTTTTTTAAAAAACAGAAAATTAATCCTTTCCTGAATACTGGATTATAATTTTGTATTTATAAATAATATATTCAATTTTCAGGTGTTTTCTGGGGTTGAGTCACATACCAACATGCTTTAAAAACATCTTGATTTTAAATATTATATGAAATGCATACCTCCCAAGGAGAATTCCACAATGTAAGTGGAACACACAACTTTTTTTTTTTTCCCCACGTAAACAGAGACCTATGATTAAAGTCTGAGCTCCCATGGTTTTGATGCATACAAGTATGCATCACACACACTGTCTCAGCAGGCACTCATTATGCAGTCATAGCAAAGAAAAAGTAAATGTCTCACTGTATAAGAAGGAAGGAGATTTCTCACTAGTTCTGCTGAAAGGCAACAATAATTTAGGGAAAAGAGGTATTGTTGCATACTCCTTTTTTTATCCATGATTTTGGATATAATTATTTACTGATAATAAATGACTAAGACAGTACTTCAGCTAAAAATTGTTGCTGGAAGCCATAAGACCCAAGAATTCCAAAGAGTAACTACTCAAGTATACAAGATTAACCAGGTAATGCAAAACCTCAGTAAATTATTAATTCAAGTTAAGCCAGAAATAACAACCTGCCCTTTAATATATTGGAGGTAAATGATATATGTTCAATTACTCTGGACAGTTGCTGAAAGCTAGAATTAAACCAGGAGACATGGTCTACTTCTTTATAGAATCTTGCCCTACAGGGGATGCAAACTAACCCATTGGTTTCAGATACCCTAAGTAATACAGATTATGTCAATATGCACACTTAAAAGAAGATTGCTTTCACATTGTGTCCTCCATTCTTTTTCCAAAGCCCACTGCAGACATTATCTTTAAGATGTTGCCCCAGTCATGTTAAATAGCACAGACTATCTGCATGGTCTCTACTGCTGCATTTGACTTCAAAGTAACCATGTTTGCCTCATTCACTTATTAGAGGAGACTTGTGGAAAACTCCACTCAGGATGCCAACAGCTACCAAGATATTCAAGCTAAGCACAGCTCTTGTGCTGTCATCCTGAAAGCTTCTATTTGCATTATCCCATTATCTGAACATCAGTTTGGAAAAGACAGAAATACATGTGGCTGGATTTCACTGCAGCTTAATGCATTTGATTCTCCAGCTATATCAAAACCATAAAACTCTGAACCACAGATATTCCCTTGCCTACAGTGTGGTGCAGAGAGCTAGATCTGAATGAAAAACAGTTGTTCCTGTTTCACAACAATCAAGATTTCATTTATTTTCCCCACTTTACATTGCAATGATTTCAATCCTTCCTCCAAAAGCACAGATTAAGCTAACCTTCTTGTAGAGTATCTAGCAATAGATCAGATACATTAGCAATAGATCAGGACATTTGCCTGATGCAAGAAACATATTCAAGCCCCTAATTCAAATACTATATCAATCACTTATAAAACCACATAACTTCCAATAGTGGAAATTTAGTGCCAGAATAAACCAACAGAACACAGCCACAGCACCCACTCGAGTCATAGAATCACAAAATGGTTTGGGTTGGAAGTGACCTTTAAAGACCATTTAGTTCAACCTGCCCACAGTGAGCAGGGACATCTTCAACCACACCAGGTTGCTCAGAGCCCCCATCCAACCTGACCTCTGGTGTTTCCAGGGATGGGGATTCTACCATCTCTTTGGGCAACCTGTTCCAGCGTTTCACCACCCTCATTGTAAAATATTTCTTCCTTATAGCTAGTCTAAATCTCCCCTCTTTCAGTGTAAAACCATTACTCCTTGTCCTATCTCAACAGGCCTTGTTAAAATGTTTGTCCCCATCTTTATTATAGGCCCCCTTTAAGTACTTGAAGGCAGCTATAATTTCCAGCTAGTGGATTTCATACTCCAATTATATTTTGAGGGTGCATTTTCAAAGAGTTCTACTACTCATATTTGAATTGAAAAAAATACCTCTTACTAGCCTACAAAAGTTCTGGTTTGAAGAAATCTGGCCAATAAGATATCCAGTTAGATATTTCCTATCAACACAACTAGAATTTGAGTTTGTGAGCCTGCATAAATTGAAAGCAGAACAATTAGCAAGAATAATTAAAGAGGGTTTATTCTTTGCAAGGACCTAAGATAAAAAGAAAACCAACATTTGACATTTTCAGGGAAGTAGTAAAAAAAATACACTATAGTGACCTACTATGGTAAAGACTCTATATCACACTCTATCTACAGGCAATCCTTATTGGTATAAATGAATGCTGTTTACCTATACCTGAGGGAAGAATTTATTTTTAAGAATGAAAATACAGATTACATTATTAAATTAACAAAGCATGTAATTTATGTCAAGGACAAACTGTATAAACTTTAATAGTTTTAATACTATCTGTAGCAGTTTTCACACATTCTTAAATGAGTCTGTAGGCATTTTGAAGGTTAAAGAACAATGAACTTCAAGAATATAATAATGAAGTTCAATGTGAAGAACAACATAAATCATATGCTGGAAGGGTGGCATTTCAACTTGCCAGAGGCAAAGCAAAAGGCATGAAAACAACTGTGTTAAATGAAAACCTGATATGTTAAAAATAAAGGTAAGAAAGACAGAGCAAGACTAAAGCTGAAACTGAAAAGTACACATTTATCACAGTTGTTTTCTGCAATGTCTCTCCTACTCAAGCTTTACAAAGGGTGCAGTGATCATGTAAATTAAAGAAGCATTTAGTAATACAGAAAAAAACTGTAAACTTTGGAGGAGTGTTCTGAAAGTATATATCTGGAAGGGCAAATGCTGCCCAGCACACCAGGAATGTCCCCTACACTTGTTATACACTGATTATTCCAAACATTTTTTCACATTCACCTTAATGCTACTAGAGGCTTGTGGGGAACAGTTCATCTTCTCTTCCCCCTGCTCCCCCCATAAGACTAAACTAAGCTGATGGGAGGGACTAAGACAAATATTGCCTTAGAAAAAAACAAAACAGTTGGAATTGCATTGCTGGGTCATTAAGAAAAAAGTCAGTTAAGAAATTCCTACTATTAAGTTTCAGACTGCTAAACAGCCAGGCTTCAGCCCATCCATGTGAAAGAGGCCCTACACTCAGTGTACAGCCAGTCTGACACCATTGGTGCCAAAACTTAGCAAAGTATGTACTCTAAACATAGGCAGTGAGTCAAGCGTTCAAATCACTTTGTTACCAGGCTTAGGATAATATTTCTAAAGGATGCAGCTGGTTAGAAAATATCTGGCATCTGTTTTCCCTCTAGTCTTTTCTTCCTTTCAGTGGTTGAAATGTTACCATTTTGTTGCCAACAGTATTGCACAGACACCCTTGAAGGTGAGGTCTAAGGCAAAAATATCCCACCCATCAGAACTACAGGCTTTTTGCTGATTGTTGTCGATGGCTTTTAATTTGTTAAATACCAAACCTTTCACAGCGCAGTAATAATTGTTACAATTGTGGAACCCCTTGAGTTGGAAAGAACATTTGGAGGTCAATAAGTCTGAACCCTGCTCCAAACAGGACTAGGCTGGGTTGATCAGGGCCTGTCCTGGTAAGCTTTTAGTAACTCAAAGAGCAGAGAAGCCACAACTTATCTGGACAACCTGTTCCAGGGAGTTCCCTGTTGTGAAGTTTGGGGGTTTTTCCAGCAAGTTTAACAAGAGCCTTCCTTGTTGCAACTTCTAGGGTTTAGTTGTTCTTTTGTTCTTGTCCTTAACAACCAGAAACATTTTCCACCTCTTCGATTCTTGCATGTGTTAGAGGTCAACAAGAAGTTCATGAGTTACAGCCCTAACGGATAAAACTCATTCCACCCTCCTGAAAACATATACTTGAGCAGTTGCTTTAGTGAAAGGACACTGTTACAAAACACAGATTATAATTCCCTCTGTTTAAATTTTTATCAGATAAAAACATCAGCTCAGCTATTGAAATTCACCATGTTAAAACTGTGGAGTGTTCCACCACCAGTTGCAGGAAGTTTTGCCACAATGAAGCCAAATACTAAGGCGTACACAGCCCTAAGCACTTGAGTAGTTCCACTGATCTTCAAAGGGATTACTCACATATTTGAGTTAAGCACTTTCTTAAATGTTTTGATGGATCACAATCATAGTGGAGGTCATAGTTTCAGTATAAACTTGGGCCACATCTATATAAAACATTAGAAGATACTTCTTTCAGACAGAGGAATGTTTCTGTGTACACATTATAAAAGACAAGCAATATTCTTCAAAACAGGGATTTGTCCAACAGGTTCTTCAACATCATGGATATGTAATACATATGGAGATTTTTTAACATTGTAATGGTAGTAATTTGATTATGATATATATATGGATATACAAAATAAATTTAGGTTGCATAGGACTAAATACTGTAGAGCTTGGTCTTTTAGACTATTTGCAAGAATATATCAAGGAAGATTTGTCTTATTATTTCTACCCATATTAAGTACCTACTGTAGACAGAGATGAGAAATAGTGAATACACCAGTAATACCTGGAATATGTAATACAAGGCAATGCAGTTACAAGGTAAAATATGCAGTGTTATTTTAAACCATCACAAATTAAATAATTATCAAATTATTTCTGACAATCTTGTTTTGATTAAACATAGCAAAAAGTTCTGAATTCTTTCACTTAAATAAGAGAAAAATACCATAAAAAGTACTAATAAACCCATTCTTACCACTTTGAAGTGAAACAGGGAGAGGAGGGAATGCAGCATCAGCATATTATTCACTGAGTCTAGGTTGCCTTATTCACTGTGAAAGTACTAATTTTGCTGCCAAATCTTGAAGAATAGTCCTTTAATATATGTATTTTTACAAATATGTAGCCTGAGTACCACCAAGTGCCTTGCATAGATTCCCACAAAAATATGAGCCCTGTTAATGCCCTGCAGGTTTTGCAAGGTAACATCACATCCATTTGCCTTCCCTAGGACATCCTCCTGGTCAGTTCCTGACATTCAAAATTTACTGCTAGTCATTTAGAGAGATCAAAGGTAGCTGCATCATGACAAAATCACTATATTTTCACATTAAGGAAAATGTCTTACCAGAAGTTATGTCTCATATATAAATTACCTACTAGAAGTGCCTTATTAGTCAGTTATAAGTACCTGTCCACCTGTAATCCAGTAGCTACTTTAGCTAATTTATTAAGACAATATCAAATAGACTGTTTCTCTTTCCATTGAAACATCAACATTTCTAATTCTGTAACTTAAATGACTTACCAACTCATGTTCTACAAATCAGAATGAAAGGGATGTTTTGAAATTTTATTAAAGTACATTTTACAAGATAGCTTGTTTTGATTTGTGAGACAACTAACCTAAATTGTGGGGTTTATGTTTCCAAGTGATATAAAACAAAATTTTCATTCTTTGATGCTGTCATAAACACAGAATATGAAGAAAATGCCAGCAAGATATTAAAATTAAACAAATATAAGCAAGTAAATCTCAACAGTGACTTGTAGAAAACCGACAGTATTTCCTTGTTGCTGCAGTTATAGCTCCTAGCAAGGCCACAGTTCATCAGCTGAAGGTCTCTCCTACAGACAACTCGGCCAACTGAAACACTGTACCTTGTTTTCATACAGTGTGAGAATGACAAAAGCAGCACCAGTCACTTTTTCCTTTTTTCTCCTCACAGACACAAACAGTATTGGAAGCACCAGAGTCAGACCACCTGTTGGTTCCACAACTGCCACCAAGAAATACTTGCTTCTAAACCCTCTGATACTAACTTGCTGGCATGAGCAGCTCCAGATCTTCAACTGAGGGCCATATGTGCAGGATGTGCTAGTACTAAAAAAAAACAACCCTCATAGTCTGTTGAGCCACCAAGTTTTGATTACTATTACAGCTGGATTTTTATGTGCTAATTAGTTTCACAAATTCAACATTTGCCCATTTCAACAGATTCCTACAAAGAGCAAACAACAGAAGTCACAGACAGAACAACCATTTTCAGTTTTCTTGGCTTTTTACTGCTGAACTCCTCACAATCTCTTTTTCCTGTTTTCAGAGCAGCTTATCGTCTTTGAACAGATGGGTTTTAATAATTTGGTAAATAATTTTAACAACTTGATAAACTTCGTAATTTGACAGAGCATTTAATGTTACAAATGCTACACACAACTATATTGGTAGATAGCTCCATGCAGGTCTGCTTAATGAGTTGTATCTACAACAGGGCAAACTGATGGTGTCTCAAGAGAGCATCAATTCAGGTAGTCAACTCAGACAGACCCACTGTGCCTGAGCAGCAGGTAGCTCTCATCTGGGTATGTTACCCTCCCATCTCAGCTCCAAAGATAGGACTTTCTAAGTTGGCTAGACAACTAGGCAGAAGCACAGAACTCTATAGCTTTTCGTGCTTAGAAACATGACTAACTAGGCAAAAAAACTCCAACAAAACAAACAAGACCACAAACAAACAACACAAATAGACCCCAAAGCTTATGTGACTAAGGCACTGCATGAGGAACATGAGAATTATTTGCTAAGGCCCTGTGCACTCAGACTTCCTTGCAGGAGGCAGGTACACGTCACTTGCCTTCTAGTGCCCCCCTTTCTATCTGTATGTCAGGACAGGACACCTCAGACAGGAGTGTTGAAAATATATTCATTAATGCTTACATGATAGTTTCACAATTAGGTGTTGGAGATTAAGGACTGTGAAGGACATAGTTATTGTTTTTTCATTAGATCTAGTTTCTATTATATTCCTTTTTGTGGTTTGTCACCAGGTTTTAGCCCCAAAACTGTTCTGCTGAGCACTGCTATCTAGTATTTTTGCTCTGTGTCTTAAATTAATCCACTTCAGCTCAGGTCTAGACTGCCACCATCAGCATTGCTACAGATCCCATTAGGCAGCTACAGCAATGATTTATTATTTAATGATAGCAATGTGGCAGAAGTGCTGGCATTCTGTTTCTTAATATCTATTAAGAGTTCAATAAAACAATCTGCTGAAGGTCTTTTTGTTTCTCTGATGTGCAGAGACATTTTCTACAGATAATACAGCAGATCACACAGCAGTAAGTATGAATCTCAGTAGGAAACTTGTGCGCTTCATATCAAAACTGTCAACATTTTTCATGTATCTCCAAAGAAACTATTCATTGCATTCTCCTCCCCACAAATCCTTCAAATTAAATATGCTTAATGCAGAAAATACTTTAGAAAATACTTAGAATGGAAAAAATGCAAGTATTCATAAAAGCAGAAAAACATGCTTTTCATGCATCTTACTACATCTTCTTCAGTTTGCAAAAAATAGCGTGTTAAGGACACAATTCCAGTGGAGGTACATAAGCATTTGCATTTCAGTTTTAATTCTCTGTGCAGCTCTTACACCTGTGTGTAAGACGGCCTGGGAGTCCTCTCCCCTCAGTATTTAGATTCATAGTTTGCAGCACCATAAAACTTACTATCAGGCCCTACAGGCATCACATTCCAATCTAGAAGCCATAGGACTAGCCATGAGGAAATGCACATTTCTGTCACCCAGGCAGTAACTATAAAAAACAAAATCACCATTCAGCAGAAGGAAAATTTGTGATCACAGAACTTAAGTCTTTACAGGAGTAAGACCTACACCTTGAACTCATTGCCAGAAGGATTAAACCTGATTGCCAGCTTCACTACATTTAGAACAAAATGCAAGAGTGCCAGTGAAAACTGAAAACTTAAGCTCCAAATTCCACCCTTCTTAGGTCCAGCTATAATTTTCATGCATCACAGTCAGCCCATATTAGAAGAACCCACAATTCCAGGAATGAGAGTTTTTCTTAGAATATTAATCTCATGTTTGTCATCATAGCATCTATGCTTGCTGTTCAAAGAAACATATTTTTACTTACAGATGAGCCTTCAAAATGTTTCCAGATACAAGTGACTTGCAATATATTTTGTGTGTTTTGTGACTAGTCACTAGCTTTGTGCACCTCAATTTTCCCCATCTGAAAAATGGAACCAATAAAAGATACTCTGCTCAGATAGCAAAAGTGTTATCTTGCAAATAACCTGTAATTTAGAACATTCAAATTCAGAATTCTAAACATATATTAAGCTTTTGCAGGACTGTAATCAAAATAAAAGAGCACTAGAATATTGAACAGCAGTATTTTTTTCCAATTGAAGCCCTTATTCACATACCTTTAAAAAAATTATTTTGCACTCTGACTTCAATTACAGAAGGAATAGTGTGGTAACTGCTTCATGCATTGTTTAGTTTAATACATGGATTGGGTATTTAGTAGGTGCACATATAACAAATAAGAAGACTTGCTAATGATGATTGGGTGGGACAAAAAAATTGTAAAGTGTTCAATTAGGGGTTTTTTGCTTTAATTCGTACTTACTTTCAGAGAGAGCACAGTACATCATCTAAAGAAGCATCACTATTACATGGTGTAGTGGATGCATGATGTGAAATGTAACCAAACAGTTCACACTAAAGCTGACTCAGATGGCTTAGACATACTGAGCACAGTATTTTATGAACAGTTTTACAGGCTGTGATACAAGCATATGTAGATACACAAGAGATGTGCTTCTAAAACCTTCTGTTGGCAGCTTTCTTTTAATGGCTATCAGGTTTCTCATTCTTTCCATTTTCAATAATAACCCTGGTAATAATAACCCTAATAACCCAAGGCCAATTATGTTGTGCCAAATAATTATCCAGATGAATCTGAAGGTGTTAAAGTGACAACTTTGCACAGAAACACGGAAGTTGCAACTACAAGGAATTAAGTGTTTAGATTTCTGCAAGTTATGGCTTCTAATTTAGCTTTAAGACAGATATTCATAAAGTATTCAGGCAATCTTAAGATGCCTTAAGATTTCTAAAATTTCTTTAGAAATTACTAAAAATATTTCAAGATTTCTTCAGAGCTGTCACAGACAGAAAGCTAAGAAGCACCCAGAGGGATCACTGGATAGTCTTCCCTCTTCAGCTTACAGAAGAAGTTCAGCTGCTAGAATCACACGCTTGACCCAATTAAAATTTGCAAAATGCATTTAAGAAAACTCAAATCTTAGACACACCATATTTTTCAGCTTGCTGTATTTCATGTTGACAGATAACACATATAAAAGGTAAGGTAAAGGCCTGTGATAGGAATTGAATAGCTGGGATTCACTAGAACAGCATAGATATTTATCAAGATGGATGTCTCTATGACAAAAATTTTAGAAGATCACCTCAACTAGGTTTCAGTGGGAACACCAAGCAGAAGAACAAATCTTACTCTGAAGTCATGTTGACATAATTGACTTGTAGTGCTGTGCAAAACTGAATACAGGCTAAGGCCAAATATGTCAAAGGCATTAAAGAGTTGAAGAAATGGTGCATGTCAAAAAGCAATGAAAAAATAAAGTTAGAAAGAAATAGTGTTTATAAGTGTCATATTGGGAGCTGAAAAGAGGGAAAAAAACAAGATAACAAACATGATAGTTCCCTTTTAAGAAGTACCAAATCTTGTGGTAAAAATAGATGGTTCTTGGAATGCAATCTGTAATTATTACTAACAGCCTTCTGCAAAGACTCACAATAAGCCTTTTTGGAGTCTTCTAACATATGTTCATAATACGCACAGCAATTCTGAATTTGTCTAGATAATAATTAATTACTCTGACTCAATTTCTAAATAATCCATCAGGGAAGATTGTTCAAAAAGGTACAGAATGCTTCTCTTTACAATACATCTTGACTGTAGCAGCCTAGTCTCTTAGCACAATATCTTGGAAAAAAAACAACCAAAACAACAACAACAAAGAGGCAAAGGACATGACAGTTCCCACATTAAAACAGCATAAACATCAACATTTTCAAAGAAGCAGGAGTAGGTAATTGTAAGATGTAGTGTAACATTGTTAGAACAGGATCCTTCAGAGGCTCCCTTTGCTGACCTCCCTGACTGTATAAGGCATTATCCACTCCTTGAAAGCAAGTCAGCTGCATAAAAGACTATCAAGCTCTGTAAACCTACTTTTTTTTTTTTTTCCTGAGTTTATAATAATACAAAGAAATCTACATAAGCCTCAGTTCTTATTCTGAATGTTCTGAAAAGCTATGTCCCTTTCTGGTTAGGATTAGTGGATCGAAACTCTTAAAACAAACTGTAACATTCTGATAACAAATCAGAGGTGCAGACAATGTTTTATAGTGCAATAATATCTATCTCGCTGTAGAAAATAGAGATCAGATTAAATGTTGTAATAATTGCCTTTTGACTATGTCAAAAGACAGCTAGAAAATAATGAACATTCGCACCCAAAAAAAAAAATGAATGTAAGGTTAAAAAAACTGACCCAGAACTCAGCATCTCTAGACCTATTTAATGCTTTTGAATAGAATTCCTGTGTCACCTTGATCAGACGATGTGTATCTTTTGCTGTTTCATTTCTCTTTATCAGTTTTGGGCAGAAACTCTTCCTGGTGTGTGTTTGAAATTTAGAAAACTGATTAGAAACTTTGTTTACATAACTAATGGAAATCAACAAGATTTTTTGAGGAAAGAAATGAGCTTGGAATATGCTTACACAAACAAGAGTACATGAGCCCAAGTTTTTCTGCATTTCAGACAACTGGGTAACTGCATCGGCACAGCATGACGTCCAGTCTAGTCTGACTACCTGGCTTGCATCCAACCAATTCAGAGCAAGGAGCCTAGATGTATTTTTAGCCACCCACATAGTTCTCAAAATCTCCATATGCACTGCTATTACACAGGGACTCTGCTATAATTTTGGATTTCTAGGCACTTCTAGCAAAAATTACCCACACATACAAATATAAATAGATATCCTTTGCTCTAGCTCAGCTACATCAGAAAGTTTTGCAAATATTTTCCACAGTTATGGGTTTTATAATTATTATATTTTTCTCAATGAAACCAAGGTCTGTGGACTGTGATGAATCAATATAAAATCAAATAATCTTGCTGGATCATGCGACAATAACCTGAATCTTCAGTGCATGAACAGAAGCAACAGAGGAAGTCCAGGAAAATTACACTAGGGTTGAGCAGGTGTAATAAAAGTTATTTCTTGAATAAGCAAACTTGTGCTTATTTCCTTTAAGCTTCCTTCTGGAAGTTTACTTGTCAAACACCAGCCTTTGGAACACCACACAGGAATGATGGAATGACTTGGAGTTTTTTCTAAAAGTATGGTACTTTCCCAGTGCTACCATCACAGATACTTGGAAGTTTCTGAAACCTGCAAGGCATTTAAGATACTGTGTAATGAACTGACATTTCTGCAATGACTTCATCTTGCAGTCATTGTAGCTTTGATCATTGTCACTAGCATTCTCAGCAGTGAGCTTATCAATTAAAAATGTCCAGATTTTCATAGGCTAAACTTATATAACCATGTTCTAAAATCCTGGTCTTCCTTCTAACTGATGCTTGCAAAAGGAATCATAGAACAGTTTGAGTTGGAAGGGACCTTAAAAGTCACCTACACTGTAAAATGTTGTCTGTTACATAAAGGTAAAAATATAGAACTATTAGCAAAACCCCCCAAACAAAAATTATAGCAAAATCACTATTCATAGGGCATTGAAGAGGGAACATGAACAGATTAATCACAAAGTTCAAATTTTAGTATAAACATGATTAGTGTAAATATAAAATTTAATTAACTTGGGTTGAAAAAACCCTTAATACTCAAAAAACCCCATGAACTTTAAGAAATGCCAGGATATGTAACAAAAGAGGGGGGGGGGGGAAATTACAAAAAGGAAGCAAAGATACTGAGCTTACTAATGCTGCAGCACTTGAGTTTACATTTTATAGAAACCCTATTAACTAAAATCACAGGGCACTACAGGCAGTAGGGTTCTAGTATCAAAGCCTGAATTCTCTATTAGAGAAGAGCACCTTGACCTTGTCCCACATTCATAATTTCTGCCACACAGCTGGACACACTCTTAATGCACCCCAGGATACCATTGTCCTTCTTGGCCACAAGGGCATATTGCTGTCCCATGGGTAACTTGTCCACCAGGACTCAAAAGTCCTTCTCCACAGACCTGCTTCCCAGCAGGTCTGCTCCTAATCCATACTAGTGCATGTTGTTCCTTCCCAGGTGCAGAACGCTACACATATTCTTGTTGAACCTCATTAGGTTCCTCTTTGCACAGCTCTCCACTGTCCAAATCCTGATGAATGACCACACAGCCTTCCTGAAAATCAGCCAATCCTCCCAGTGTCGTATCATCAGCAAACCTGCTGTTCTCCCATCCAGGTCATTGATGAAGATTCTCTCTCCATCTCTGACCAACAGAGCCTAGGTTCCACAAAGAGCCAACACTACTTCGCGGTTGTGAAGTTGGACTTATTTTTTCAAAAGCATAACTAGACAATTGAAGAAACTAGATAATTCAAGACCTATAAAAAACACCACAAGTGTGTGCATGAACAGACCTTAAACTGCACTTGCTTATGGGACATCACTGGTTGTCTCCGAGAATCAGCACAAGTGGTTCAAAGAAAGATGACCCAGCAGTGTTCGCAACTGTTTGTATCGCTCAGCAACCACATCTGTAGTTGTAAATTACTTGCTCTGAAGTCTACAGGAGCTGTTCTGTGGGTCGCGGTGCCACCTAGGGGAACGCTGAAAAACACTAGGAAACACAGGTACTGAGAAGACAGTACCATTAAATAAACAATGCTCTTAAAAGTTTAGTCCAGCTCATTTAACTATAAGAAATGAAGAATGCATATTAAACTTTGAAGAGAAAAACAATCTCTTTTTTAACAGCTTAGCTGTTATGTTGAGGTCTATTTTTGTGATAGGATACAAGATATTGTATAGAGTTTGTTTACAATGAAGGGGATAAAAGCCTTCAATTAAAAACTACTTTGATAATTAAATCATGTTCAGATTTTGCACAAAAATCTATCTCTATTTTAATTTCTTCTTGCTGATGTATTATAAGTGAGGTTAATTTGACATCTTGATTAATGATTAAAATATATTATGGAGTACTCCAGTGTACATTTAGATTAACACTGTCAAAATAACTGATTGTATATTGCTTTATCTTTGCAGACATGCCTAGGAAAAGGTAACACTTCATCTAAGTGAACATGCATGATTAAAATACACAGTATCTGCTAATGAGTAGAACAGGAAAACGAAAACCAAGGTATGTGACAATTGAGAAGATTTAAGTCCAATATATATGAAAAATTCCAGAAAACAACAAAATGCAGATAAAATATGAGATAGTGCACTTTAAAATGTGACCTAAAAATTCGATACATGAACAACCAAAGAGATAAACTGGTTATTAGTGCAACGAAACTCACAAAATTCAGTAAACACACGTCCTTACTAGAAAGAGCAAATGAGAAGCTGATTGTTTCTAAATCTCATGTAGAATGCTAAAACCAGTTTTAACCATCACACAACAAGCAATTCAGTTCTAGATTTGGCTTTCATACATTTTTCTAATAATCGGGAGCACAAACAGAAACATCAAGTCTAAACCCACATCTGTTTTACAAGTCTCCATTTTATCTTAAATATTTTTAGATGGTAAAAATAGAACAACGAGCTGTATCAGCTGGAAGCGACATCTCTTCTAAATTCTTTAACATCCTTCCCAGTAATATAACAACCCATTTATTGGTGCCTTCTTTAACAGCCTATATTGACACCAATATTCCAAAACACAACAAACCAAACCAAATCCACCCAAACAAACCAAAAACAACCCCACACCCCAAACAAACCCACAACACAACTCCCACCAAAAAAAACCAACCTAGCCAACAAATCCAAGAAACAGAAATGGATTGACCTTTGTTATGGAGACACTGCCCTCAGGGAAGATTAGTGTTTGCTAGTTACTTAGTTGCTAGTTTGAATTCAGAAAGTAAAACAGGGTTGTCCGTTTTTATTAGTATTGTATCAATAGCCAAAAAATTGATGGTTTAGTTCCAAAAGAACACACAGGACCAGTTTGAAAATACATTTGCTTCTGCCCATGATTTTTTTTTTTTCTTGCAGTTCTTGCCAGGAATGTCTTTTGTGATAAATTCAAAATGGTGAAGCAATACATTTTCCCCTCTTTCTTTAAGCGTCTCCTGATGAGACAGAATCAAAAGGTACTTAGCCAAACCCAGGAGAAATTAAGGAATTCCTAAGCATTGTAAGTGCCATATAAGGTAGATCTTACTAAAGAAACAAAGGAAGTAATCAATAATTCAGCTGTGACAGGAAGTGTGAACTTTCCATCTATTAATGAAAGGATCTATGATTAAATTAGCTCCAAATATTATTTCAAAATTCCCAGTAACGCCTTGCATCTGAAAACAGATTAAAAACTGGAATAATTATAAATCTAGATGGCCAGCATCAATCAGATGAAGTAAGGATACCTTCCCCTGTACAGCAGGAGTGCAGATCCATTTAAAAAGTTTTCAGTGTTTTAGAGAGCACAGTCCCAGATCATGGGTCCATTACCATACAAAGGTGTTGATCAGTCTTATCTTTAAAAATGTTTTATGCAGCCACATACTGCATTCAGAGCTGCCTGTGGATTGGACATAATTATCAGCAGGGGAGGGAGAGCTCATTACCACAAACTCTCCTTCCCCTGCCGATTACCTCAGCACGAAGCCACAGATCTCAACCAAAAGAAGATTGTTACAGAGAGCTACACAAGATGTTTCTCAATCAGCTAGCCTGGTGTTCAGCCTCCAGTTATGACCTTCTTTTAACCTTCAGAAAAGCAGAAGGACCAGGATAGTCTAAACATTAGCAACCTTAAATTTTAGAAATAAACCACCAAGCAAGTAACACCCACCAGCAGACCTGGCCTGTCTCATGTTCACATAACTGATGCCCAGTTCAAATACACAAAATATTCAGCAGCAAGATCTGATGTAAAAAGGACAAAGAAGGACACTGCACATTTTGGGAGGGACTGGGGGGCTTAGGGGTGTCTAATACACTGTATAGTATTAAGAATAACCTTTCATTCAAAAAAACCTGCAGAGACAGAAAAAAACAAAACATAGCTGCAGGAAGCAAAGACATTAGCCTATCAGAATCCTTTGGGCCCCACTTACTTATATATGAGCTCCAAGTCATAGCAGTCTTCAAAAAACTTTTTAATCAGAATGTAATATTCTGGAGAAAAATAACAATGTTGGCCTCCTTGTCCCAGAAAGGAAGAAAATCGGGATGGCATCCCTTCCCTCAGGCATGTCAACCACAGCACTCAGCTTGGTGTCATCTACAAACTTGCTGAGAGTGCACTCAATCTTATTGTGTCATTGATGAAGATATTAAATAGGATAATTGTTGATGAACAAACATCTTGCCACCCATCTCCACTGCTGACTACCACCCTCTGGGTGCAACTATCCAACCAATTCCTCATCCACCCAATAGTCTACCCATCAAATCCATATGTTTCAAATTTAGAGAGAAGGATGTTGTGGGGAACCATGTCAAAGGCCCTACAGAAATCCAGATAGATTACCTCCATAATTTATTGAAAACATGCCAGGAAATTTCCTTCTATTCTTTGCCTAGTAATTGTACTTTTTTTCTGTACAAAAGAAAAAACACTTTTTCTTATTTATGAAGCTAATTCTAAAAATCAAGAAAGAAAAGCTTTCTTGTATCACAGCAATGTATTTAAATTTTCAGATGACAATACCTCCATTAATACTGATAAATACAGGATAAAATTTTCCAGTGACATTTTTCCGTGCAGAAACCATAATATGGACAAGAAGTTACGTTCACTAAATCAGAAAAGAATTATCTTATTACTACATACCACTGTACAATTACTACAACATGCCATGACAAAAAGCAGTATGTTTGCAAACAAATATTAAAGGCAAAGGCTCACACTCAGCCTTCTGCTTTCATGTTGAGAATTTAAAAAAACAGCAGTGCATGTACTCATATAAAAATCTGTCATACACACATGATCTAGTATGAAAACATACTGAAACCTGCATAAGAGCAAATTCAGTATGTATGCATTTCATTCCTGAGTAGCACCCTGAAATACAACGACATTTTTACCACCAAGCTATCCCCACTGAGAAACCTCATCAAAATATTTCTCAGACATGGGAAAACTCTGCTCTAAGTAACCCACAGACTACTGATGACTTAGAATCCCAACAGTTTTGACAAGGATAGTAATATCACTGATATGTTACAAACCAGAAACATACTTTATTCATGGGGGTATGTGGGGTATGTGAGGTGTGTGTCAAAAAAAAAAAAAAAAAAAAAAAAAAAGGAAACCACAGATTCACATTTCCAGAGACTTGTTCAGAAAACAGTGTTGCAACAAATCTGGAAATAAAATAATTAAAGAAACTGGAGAAACTGGAGATATGTTTACTAAAACACTTAAGACAGTCATAACTTCTCACAATATATACAAAGAAATATAGAACAGCAAAGTAAAATGTAAATATTTTAGTTCAGCAAATAATTAGAAGTTCTTTATTTGGGTATAAGAATAATATGAAGGTATTTTTACCAGCATGTACATAAACTACAATATCAGAAAGAGAGACAAAGCAAAATGAAGGAAAAGGGAGCAAAATGCAGAGGGTGGGTAGAAGGCCTTTAGATTAAATTGCTGCCAAAAGAATACAGAGTCACAGCATCACACTCCACAGTGACTGATGTTCTAAAATGCAGGAATATGCAATAGGTGTTCATATTTCAATGTATTCCAGCTTCTCCTGAATTTTGATTACTAGTGACCACTCAGTACAAATATTTATATTTTATTTTACAAGTTATTAACAGCTGAAATTTCAGTTTTGACTTCCAATATCCTGGAACATTCTGTACCATATCTTTACCCACATCTGAAATGAACTGTATCTGATCAAGTATCTTGACCTGATTTTGACCCAAGATAGCCCAGCACCTACTGCTGTGTACTGAGTCATGTAAAATCAGCTACTAAGTGATTTTGACAAGGAACACAGCAAGACTTGACTATCTAGATGAGATCAGACCCAGGTCCATATGAATGATGTGCCAGGCATGGTTTAACTCCACAGAAAGCAGTAAGTAACACATTCTGTAATGGAATGATGTAGTCTTTATTTTATCCAAAGTAAAAATAGGGACACCCTAAGGAAAGCTAATTTAGAGGCACTGAAATGAAGTATATTTCACAGAAGTATAGCCCAAATTTATAGAATTTCTTGTTGCTGAGATTATCAGCATGTGAGGTACTGTGCCAAGGTTAGGTACTTTAGGATTGGTGGTAGCACGTGAAAAACACAGCGACCAGAAACCCCAAACAATTATGTGCAACTAAGATGTCAAGCATAAACTGATCACCTACTAAGATCAGAATGAATTTTCTTTCTTATATTCATTGTTGTAAACTTCAGATTATCATCTTATATTCTGAGGAAATCTGCTAAAGACAGTTTACCATACAGAAGGCTGAACACATACACAATATTTGATAATTTCAGGGCATTATTTAGGTGCTGCTATAAATTGCTTTATGTCTTCCAAAGAATACCATATCAGACAAAGTTTCTACACAGTTTTCTGACAGGAGATTTCTGACATAATATTTATTCACTGTCAGTAGTAGCACACAAGTTTTGTACTATTTACATACTATGTAGACCTGTTAGACTTGAGATTTTAAGCATGCTGCATATTTTTGCTTCAATCAAGAAAAAAAATCATGTGATGAAACACATGATACAAACCCTACTATGAGTTACAAGACCATAAAAGAAAGCTAAGATTTATTTACACAACATGAAAAAAAATCTGGCCTATATTTTCCCCAGAAGAAGTAACCCTCACATTAACTGTGATTATGCTGTGGAAAAATACCACAAGAAAGTACCAAAAAAAGCACAAAAGCTCATTACATACTTGCAACTCTAAACAGAGTCAACAGGTTCTTCAACTAACCATGCACAAAATAGCTAAAAGCCAAAGAACATTTAAAATAATAATGCTATAAACACTACAATGACTTTAAATTTATATCATCTTTACTTTCTCTTGTTTTTATGGCATTGTATAAAGGACTGGAATTACTCTACATAGAACATTTTGAACAAGATATTGGAAATATCCAGGGGGGAAAGGATAATGAGAACAGTAGGAATTTCAGCAAATGGTAATAAAAAAAAATAAAAAAATAAAATTGGTCTCAACACTTTAAGTCTATCAGCCATAAAATAATTCAGAATACACAACATTCACTGAACATATATTTGAAGTGTACATCAAAAGCAGCCATCATAAAAGCTACCTGAAGTGCTTATCAGAAAAGAATCATCTAACCATGCTGTCCAGTGCAGTTACAGAATACTAAGGTTATAGACAAAGTTTTACTGACAAATACCTGCTATTAACAAACTCATAGACACAGACAAAAAAAAAATAAAAATCTCTTTAATCTTACCTTTAGCTGTATGAAGTTCCTTTGCTATTCTTAAAAGAATAGCCTGTCTCCCTCTCAGTGGAATTCTGAGAGGGAATTCTCTCTCCACCTCCGAGTTCCACCTCTTTCCACCTTTGAATTCCTGCAGTTGTTAAAATAATGTTGAGATTTCTCATGGTTGAAAAAATGCAGTTCAGCAGAGCACAGAAGAAATTCTGTATCATTAAAACCAGTATTCAAAATCAGGACCTGATGCTGGTGAATGCTCTCTTTCACCTCTCTAAATAACACTAATTTCTCTTTTCCATCTCTCCCAGCATTCCTCCTTCATTCTCTTTGCCTGTCTCTCCTTACTTCTATTACTAACTCATTCCTTTTTAAAAAATGTTCTCTCTCCTCCCTCCTTTTTTTACAATACTGCATGCACAGAAAAGCTCCCCAAATACTTCTCATATTTCTAGCCCTTAACTGATAGATGCAGCTCTTCAGGAAAGATGACTCCTGTGATTTCTGTTTGCATACAAATGGATCTGCTGGTTTTTATCTTCTAGACCTGCAGAAAGTCAGGCAGGATCTCATCTGTTCAACCCACTGCAGCTGTAACCATTTCCACAGCCTCTCGTTATTCAACAGTCGTGTCGGCCTTAATAAACTGATTGTCTGTGTTGGAAATTAACTCAGTGGAAACACATGTTCACCGACATAAGATACACATTGGTTGTCTGATTAAAAATCAACAAATATAGTGGGACCAGCTATCTTAAGCCCCTTCTCCAAATTATAATTTACTGTGAGGTCTCCGGCTTTTACTGTGCTCACTAGGCCTTCACATATTGTTCCCTGTTGCCAGGGTTGGCTACCAAGGATCACAAGACTAGCACAGATAAAACCTTTGCTGTCAAACAGTAACTGTGTTGTTTGAAACATTTGTATTAGAAAGGTAAGACACTGATGTGAAACACACATTTCATATGACAACAGATACAAATGAGATTCTCCTCAAGGAGAAGGGTTGAGTGAAAACACTGGGAAATTCTCTCCAAAAAGAGCTATTGGCCAAAAAAAAAAAAAAAAAAAAAAAGCAGAGTTAATAGACCACTGAGCTTTTGTGTCAAATGTCAGTCACATCTGGAGGTGCAACATCCTCAGTGCACCCCTCCAGCTGTGGACACAGGGGTCCTGCTGCAGCAGGTAAGGTCACTTGGGAGAGCTTCTGGTGCCTTTTTTACTCCCAGGGACCTTTGATCATAGAATCATAGAACTGTTTGGGATGGGAGGGACCTGAAAAACCATCTAGTTCCAACCCCCCTGCATGGGCAGGGACACCTCCCACCAGCCCAGGTTGCTCCAAGCCCCATCCAACCTGCCCTTCAACACTTCCAGGGACGGGGCAGCCACAGCTTCCCTGGGCAACATGTTCCAGTGTCTCACCACGCTCACTGGGAAGAATTTATTTCTGATGTCTACCCTAAATCTACCCTCTTCCAGTTTAAAGCCATGACCCCTACCTGCCTCTATAAGAAGCCCCTCCGCTCTGTGCCCGGCTCCGGGGCCCGGCTCTGGGGCTCCGTGCCCGGCTCTGGGGCTCTGTGCCCGGCTCCGGGGCCCGGCTCTGGGGCTCCGTGCCCGGCTCTGGGGCTCTGTGCCCGGCTCCGGGGCCCGGCTCTGGGGCTCCGTGCCCGGCTCTGGGGCTCTGTGCCCGGCTCCGGGGCCCGGCTCTGGGGCTCCGTGCCCGGCTCTGGGGCTCTGTGCCCGGCTCCGGGGCCCGGCTCTGGGGCTCCGTGCCCGGCTCTGGGGCTCTGTGCCCGGCTCCGGGGCCCGGCTCTGGGGCTCCGTGCCCGGCTCTGGGGCTCTGTGCCCGGCTCCGGGGCCCGGCTCTGGGGCTCCGTGCCCGGCTCTGGGGCTCTGTGCCCGGCTCCGGGGCCCGGCTCTGGGGCTCCGTGCCCGGCTCTGGGGCTCTGTGCCCGGCTCCGGGGCCCGGCTCTGGGGCTCCGTGCCCGGCTCTGGGGCTCTGTGCCCGGCTCCGGGGCCCGGCTCTGGGGCTCCGTGCCCGGCTCTGGGGCTCTGTGCCCGGCTCCGGGGCCCGGCTCTGGGGCTCCGTGCCCGGCTCTGGGGCTCTGTGCCCGGCTCCGGGGCCCGGCTCTGGGGCTCCGTGCCCGGCTCTGGGGCTCTGTGCCCGGCTCCGGGGCCCGGCTCTGGGGCTCCGTGCCCGGCTCTGGGGCTCTGTGCCCGGCTCCGGGGCCCGGCTCTGGGGCTCCGTGCCCGGCTCTGGGGCTCTGTGCCCGGCTCCGGGGCCCGGCTCTGGGGCTCCGTGCCCGGCTCTGGGGCTCTGTGCCCGGCTCCGGGGCCCGGCTCTGGGGCTCCGTGCCCGGCTCTGGGGCTCTGTGCCCGGCTCCGGGGCCCGGCTCCGTGCCCGGCGCAGCAGCCGCACACACGGGGCAGGCCCGTCAGCGTGTCCCCAGCACGGACTCATCTCGGGTTGTTTGGTTTTTTGTAGGAAATAAACGCGTTCTGCGGCCAGGAAAATGATGACGTTCGGTTGCCTTTCCTTCCGACAACCCTATGCGGGATTAGTTTTAAACAAAGTCAAAACGGTGGAGACTCGCTGGACTCCTTTGCTGGCAGGGTACAAGAACTGCACCATTGCTCTCCATATAGCTGTTAAGGACTGGGAAGATGAATCCTGGAGAGCCATCCTTTTGGATAGGCTCGGTATGACACCAACACAAGTGCAAGATTTGTTGGATAAAGGCGAAAAATATGGCAGAGGAGTTATTGCAGGTAAGCAACCCTGGGTTCTGTTTTCCAAACAAGCTTTTAATCAGTTAACTTGCTTCAGTCAAACACACTTTATGCAGTTATGCTCAGTATAACGTTGCTTTAACGCTTCCTTTGGAGGAGTGGTGCCTGAGCTGTGAGGTGGGGGCTGTTTTGGTTCCTTGCCACTGTAAGTTGAGGTCCATGAGGGAAGTAGTAAATAAATATTATTTTTTTCATTGTGTTGGAAATGTGAAGTAACTTTGATCTTTAGGATAAAGAATTTTGGTCGGGCCTCAGTTTTTAAAAAACACTTTACTAAAAACCTTAGGCTACAACTCTGAAGCCTGTAAAATGAAATTGGTTTGTGCTTACTTGTCACACCGTAGGAGAGTGTAACATGGATTGCATATTAGTCAGTTGCATGTCAGTTCCACAGTTTTTGCATGTTGAGCTTAGGAACTGTTGCTGAAACCATTTTACAGTACCTGTAGTGCAGTGAAGTCATGACCTTGCAGAGTTTTGCATGTCATGTTAGACTACTGCATAAATAAATTCAGTTTCAGTTCTACAAATGCTCCATCACTTGTTATTTGGCCAGTGAAGCAGTTTGTGTTTGTAACATGAAATGAGGAGGGTGTGGTGTTTCTTTGCTTATGTTACTCTGAAATACAGGATGTGTTGTTGCACTCTAGACTCCAACGTTTTTATCCAGCACTCATTTTGCACTCTTTTCTTGTAGTCTTTTGTTACACCATCTATCTTGCATTCTCATTTGAATATCTTGATCTGTTCCTGCCCAACAAATAACTTCTACCACATACTGCAAAAAATTGTTCCAGTTCTACAGTGCTGAAAATTGTTGCATACTACAAAATATGCAGATGTGTAACCTTGGCATAAATTGCACACTAAATTGTGGTGCAGGTATCAAAGTTTCTTTGATCTTTAATGTTTTTCATCATTAGGCAATATAGAAAATCCCTTTCATGACATTAAAAGGGTTCCAGAGAGCAGGAATTTCCATATAATGTAATGATTTTTAGAGGCAGCTGTTACATCCTCAAATGCAGGCTTCTTCTACGGGAGTTATGTATCATTGAATTATGAATATTATAAGTGCATGTTTCACCTGTTCTGCACCAACCTCCGTTCAGTCACACAGGCCATCTTCTGCAGGGAATGACACTGGTTTGAGGGCTGCCTGCTTCACTGTGTGCTTCTGGTAACAAGTTAACTGTTTTGTATGTTCTCTGGAAGGTTTACTTTTGGAAAACTGCTATATAGGAGATCAAACAGCCAAATAATTTTTTTATCTTAATTTTATGATACAGGATTAATTGACATTGGAGAGACATCACTATACACAGAAACCTTACCTCCTGAAAAGATTCTGGAGCTGGAAAACAAAGCTGTCCTCAGTAATCTAGAAGAGAAATATTTGACTGTTGTTTCAAATCCAAGATGGCTCCTGGAACCAATTCCCACCAGAGGGAGAAGAGGTGTGTGGCAGGTGAATATCCCTGAAGAACTGATTCCTTTGGAAGTGTAGGTGTTGAACCTCACTAGTATTTTTCCTACCTGAATGCACACTTGTAACTGACAAGTCAGCATCTTGAACACTGGGGGTCATTTAGGATTTTACCTTTCAAAACAAATTGTTTGAAATAGCAAATACATATGAAGAGTTGCTCTTTTGAGTAAAAATAAACAAGATGTAATTTTTATTACCATTATTGGAAATTATTAATGATTTACTAGGTTGTTTTCTATAGAAATAACTCTTTAAGTAAATGCCCTTTTTTAGACAAGGTTGATACATTGTGTGCCAGTTTGAAAGACAAGTAAATACAAGGATATGATACGAGGTACACACCTCTGATTATGCAGCTCTACTCAGGGATGTTGTACAAAATGTTGGCAAAATCTCTGGTCCTGCCCCTCGTATGCAAAAAAAACCTTGTGCTTCCCTATTGAGGAGCTCTTATCAGAAATATGAATCATGTTACCCAGGACAAGGAGATGGAAACTGAGGGCGTCAGACCTGTGACAAGCCCAGCTGCCCCTGCTGCTGCTCTGCCCTCGGCACTTGCTGCGCTGCAGCTGCTGCAGGATTTCCTGTGGGAGGAGGTGATACCAGCATGGGCCTGGGGCTCTGGGGGCCCATGGGGACAGGGAAAGACCCCAGGAAAGGGGGGAGAAAGCAGCACCCAGAGACTGTGTCAGGGTCAATTTATTTATTTCTCTTGAATAAAGAGACAACAGAGCCAGGACGCCCATCGGGGGCAGTCTCCCACCTGGTGGGTTGTTCCTCCAGGTCAATGCCTTCAGGAATGCTGGAGGAGGCCAGGCAGGTGTCAGGTGTCCCCACCTGGAAGCTGATGGGGCTGGGGCTGCTGGGGCTGGCCTGGCTGTCATCCTCCTCCTCGGCAGCCTGGGAACACAGAAGCATCCGGGCCTCCTTGCTACACAAGTGCCAGATAACTTTGATGAGGCCATTCTGCAGCTGCTGGACCAAGGCTTCCTTGTCCATCCCGTGGCAGCACAGCCCGCGTACAGTCGCACCTTCTACTGACATCACCTTCCACCACTCTGCCTCATAGATCACCTGCAGCTTCTGGCACAGCCAGGGCAGCACAGGGTCAATGAGATGCTGGTGTTGCCAGAAAAGTGCCCCCCCAGACCTCAGACAGGAGCCTGCCCACAGGAGCCCTGGCCTCTGTCCCCACAGCCTGAGGACAGATCCCAGCTCAGCTGAGGACAGCATCACCTGCGGAGAGGACACAGGGGACTCTGCAGGGCCATGGGGACTGTGGGCCAGGAGCCCTGCCTGCCCTTCTGGCAACTGATGGCTGCACAGGGAATGTGATGACAGACTCCAGGTAGTCGTCTTCTCTCTGCAAAGAAAACTTGACTATTGCTGCTTGGCAGTAAGCTGGCTGACCATGTGCCTGATGAGAAGCTATTTATTTCCTTGTTTTCCTAGTACATGTAGCTTTTGCAATTAAACTGTCTTTATCTCAACCCATGAATTTCCTCACTTTTGCTTTTCCAATTCTCTCCCTATTCAATGGGGAAGGTGAGCAAGCAGCTGTATGTTGCTTAGTTGCTGGCTAGAGTTAAGACTATGACAAGCTGGTCAGCAGGGAGGAAGAGGGAAGTCTGCAGCATTAAGAGTGAAAGCACCATATGTTGGAAGTTTTTCAGGTGTGCACCTTTCACACATGCATAAGTGTCCAAACACTCTTTGCTCTTATCTTGTTGTGCTAACACTGAGGAAACATGATCCACAGTATTTAAGCCACCTAAACTATGGGTTCACCTAAACAGAAAGAGCAGCTGCAAGGATGTGGGAGTATTCAACATTTGCTGTAAGCTACTGGAGTATAGGTTTCAAAGACTAAATTTCTCAAAAGCACCAGGAAGTCCAAGACAACCTGTCAAAAGAAGTCTTTCTTCAAAGAAAATGCTGTACCAACACCAACAAGTTCCTATCTTGAAAGGTTTAATCATTTACACCAACACAAGGTTGGTAATGAAGACCAAGCTAGGATATTTTTACCAGCTAACAACTGTAAAACCTACAACTGATGGCTTCCAGCATAGACTGCACACACAATGCAAGAGGAAACAGCATATTAAACAGCCAGTCCAATGGGAGAATGGTGTACATGCTGCCTCTGAAGAATAAAGCATGAAACTGGAAAAGAAACAAAAGCAACAGTTAACTCCCAAGTCAGTGCAAAAGTTGAGATACTTACATGAAAATGTACATAGCTAACTCAAAAGCATCATGTAAGTTGCTATACATTCTATTTAAAAAAAAAAAAAAAGCTTTCCAGTCTTGCCTGAGAAGTGCAACACTCCTGTGCCTCCGTGGTTAAGGTGATGATTGTGGCTGAACAGAAAAAGAGGTAAAAGAGGTACTATACAAAGACATCCTGAAAGCATTTAAAACAGACATGAAAATCAAATGTATATTTGGGACCTAAAAGACACCCGGGATAGCATAGGTATTTCATACAGGATTTTTAAAAAAATATTTTTAGATAATACTTATACTGTACAGGACAAGACTTTTAAACAATATATTACACTGCTAAAATGTTCATATAAATACTATACAGGCAAGCGTGCAACCAACCCGTTAGGAAGGTTTGCGAATTAGACCACGATGTATCTCTGGAAAAGCTCTCTGATTATCTCCAAGATCTCTGATTTGTGTAATCCAAGCCACTGATTCAACAATACCTATTTCAAAGTAATTGGGACAAGGCATGAGATGAAATACATTTGTCTGCTGATTCCCAGTTCCAGTTTAATACGTTGCTGTCATCTTAATCTGGCATATCAATGTTCAACTTGGGAGGTGGAATCACATATTTTCCAGGACTCTGTGTAATGACCACTCCAGTCTTTTTTCGAAACATTGGTGCAATTTTTGGTGGTTCAGGCAGTGGTGTTTCTTCTGCTTCCTCATTGTCTTCATGATGAAGATCGTAAGAAATATTTCCATATTCTCGTAAAAATGGGAAAATTTCAAGCAGGAACTGGCAAAAGTCTTTACGAATTCCAAACCACCCTGAAAAAAAGAATCATTTCACATTATTGCAGAACAGAATGAAAATTTAACTAGGCAAACTATACAATCTTGTTTAAGCTCTCCTGTTTGTTTGCATATAAACGATACTAAATTTGTTAGTATCCTTGACATTACTTGCACTTAGAAAGCAGCAAGCATTCGGTGCCTGTCATGTATTTTACTATCCAAAGACTAGGAAAGAGCTTTTCAGTCAGCAGCACTTGTAATTCAGCAGATGACAGTCCTCTATTAACCGATGCCAAAGGTCAGGGAATAGCCTGCCCACATCAGATGGACAAAAAGCAAGGCGTGAAGCGTTTGGCAGGGAGACCCCATACAATACATCTTTTTGAAAAGATTGTACTTCATGGCCAACTGGTGTGTTTCACTTAGCACTTTAAAGGTGGATTCTCATGCAAGTCTTCTGAGTCTCACTTCAGGTGAAGTCTTTTTTCAAAGTTTACATAAATACTAACTATATAGAAGATAAATTTGACATGTAGCTTTCCAAAAGACTAATTTGGTCATAAATTATCAAGGGCAGGCATTTAAAAATAAGTCACCAGTAACAATTTTCCATACTATAAAAATGTAAAAGTAAGCTAAATATATGGAGATAAATTTAGTCATAACCAAAGACAGACATTCTCAGTATACTTCACAATCGGAACAAAACTGAAGTGAGTTTATATAACAAACATCACAGCAGGTTCCTTTCAATTCTGAAAAATTCTAACAGATTTTACTGCCTGGTCAACAAGTAACACAAACTGCAATGTGGATGGGAAGAGCTACTTATCTGCACTGGTCCAGTAACATTAGACATGCTCCTTTTGGCACTGCTGGTTGTAGGGATAAATGCCTAGTAAATTTTATACTCGCCACTCAGGCAACTCAAGTTATGACAGCAGCACAGAGCTTGGCCAAAGAGAAAAGGTAATACCAGTTCAGGCCACTAGGACAAACACTCACTGAATGGTGGGTGGGCGCTGTGCTATTTTCAGAACCCAGAGCACAAAAATTCAGTCACATCCCGTGAGAATGAAAACCATGGAAATAAGGAAGGGTGAAAGGTTAACTTGCAATTAAAATCCCATTGAGATTTCAAGTTTGAGTCCAAACAGATGACATGCTTAAAAGAAGAAAAAAAGCAAGAGACACTATAAACACTGAAAATGATAGTAACAAATGCCTCTGAATTCTTTAATGACAGAATATAAACAAAAAGCCCTTTTTGAAAATACAAATTTTAATGAAATACATTTCAGTCTTGAGGTGCAAGGTGTTTCCACATTTTAAATACTTACAGTGATTTCCTCCTTTTTGTCCAAATGTTGTTGCCATTAAAGTTATCAGTGAAAGCCAGAGAGGAACAAATATGGGTATAAATGAAAAAGAATTATGCCCATCCAATCTGTGTACTAGTAAGATCTAAATGGTGAAAAAAAAAAAGATACCATGTCAGTTTAATTACAATACCCAGTTTCAAGCTTCTTAAAACATATGCTGATCTCAGATCTTTAAGTTCACCCATCTGTGATGAAATATGGCCTCCACAGTAATATGTTCTGATATGGTACATATTTTACCCAAAAAAAACTTAAAAGAAACCTAGAATTCTTGTTTCTCTTTCACACTTGCTGTTAATATTTTATTCCAAAACAAAAAGCAGCATTCTCATTTTAGTGAGTTCAGAAAGACACATGGCAACATCCATCACTCACTGATGAAAAGAACAAGATACATGAACTCATGCTTCTTCCTACCTCAAATGTCAGCAGTGGAACTACAATGGTCATCCAGCTGACAGCCATTGTTATGTGTGTCCTCCTCTGCTCAGCAATCACATCCATAGAGCGCAAGAACAGAACAGACCATACAATGTAATAGAGCACCACTAGACACAGAAAGGACATCAAGATCCACAGTGGAACACAAACAACCTGAAAGAAAAAGAAATTAACTGCTTTCCCCCCAAGCAGCGATACATTTTTATCCGCTTGATTTTTTTCAGGTGTGGATTTTTCAAACAAAGCCAGTACACATATAAAGTTTAAAAAAAGAAGAGAAATTTAAGTCTAACACCCTTTAACTAGGATAATTTCTAGCAGAAAAGCTTCACAAATCACGTGCACTATCAGCTCTTTGAGATTCCTCAGCTTTATAAATTCCATCAGGCTGAAACAATTTTTAATTAAGTCAACGTAGCTCAAGTTTCACAAGGGTTCTGTGATCTTCTGTAGGCTCAAACAGCATTTTAGATTTGTTTTAGCAACTATTTTCTACACTGGACACCTTACTTGAAACAGTCTCTAAATTAGGTCCTTTTCCTAGTTGTTTTTTTAAGTAGAAAGGACGGTCATAATCATGCCAGATTGCCAGTTTTATGGTAGTTTACAAAAACCCAGACACAGAAACAGCACTCTTGTGTTCTGAAGGCACTTGAGAACAAGAGATCTCAGCAGTTTTGACAGTGATCTCTTGAACAGTAAGTGGATTTACACGCATGGTAACACAACAAATAAGTTATTTACCAAACTGTATTTACCAACACATTCCCTAAGTCACTAATAATTTTCATGGCTAGCTTAGCATTTTCACTGGAAACTTCTGGTTAGGATTTCTCTTTCAACAACTGAACTGAGATTAATTGTAGTTGATGGCATGTCCCTCTTCCTGAAAGGATGAAATGCTCAAAGAACAGCCCCTATTTCCCATGACCACTGAGTGAAATGCCAGACCTTCAGTGAAGGATTAAGAGAGCAAAAATGTGATCATGGATCCTGATCATATATCAGCTGATCCCTGTAGGTAAATATCTTTGAAATCCAGAATTTTAAGCAAGGATAAGAAGAAAATACTTGTTACATACAAGCCATGGCCACCTGATGATCTCGTCGAGTCTGAGTGCAATAAATATGAATTGTAGAATATTGACTGAACACAAGATTTCCAGCTAGAAAAAGAAAATACATTAGTTAATTCTTAGCGTGATAAAGCTATTTCCAAGATAACCAAAGAAACTAACAAAGGACTCTTCTGACTCCTTGCTTATCACTGCAGTAGGGAACATCAATTGCATTTACATTAGATGTTACAAAGGATCCCTAAATTTGGGAAGATGTGATCCCTATAGAGTAACTGTAGAAGCAGCTGTGTCATGAGGGAAACATTGTATTTATCCCTATTATATTTATTATCCCTATTGTATTTAGCACTACCTGCCACACTTACTAGAGTGATTAGAGAAATAAAAAAAGCCAAACTAATCCAGCTGAAAAAGTAAAGCACTGGAAAACAACTATTTCCAGCAGATAAGAAATACTGCTAGAATTAACAAGTAGTAAAAAGTCCTTCAATCTAAAATTAGCAAAATTTATCCTCAAATTTAGTAGCTGCAGTAATGTAAAGATGAAAAGTTACATGAATTTAACCACCAACAACCCAGCTTAAAAATCCCAGCTCTATCTGGGGGAAAAAAGAAACACATGGAACAGCAGAAGATGACATCCAAATTCAACCATTTACTGTATAATTGAGAGATATTTTAAAGGACACTGAAGACACCTGGGTTTTGAGGCAACACAAAAAAGCAATACTTCTCACAACAAATGTTAGGCTTCTTGTGTGTCCTGTTTGCCATTATGAGAACTAACCCTAAATTATACTTTAAAAAAACCCCAAGTTTGCATTTAGCTTACACAAAGTGAAACAATGAAACATCAGACTTGGCAAGATTCTGTTTCTGAAGTTCTTGAGCAGTCTTACACAGGTGGGAATTTCAAAGATCAGAGACAGAATTACTATCTGAAAAGACTAACTGAAGCTGTTGAGTCTAAGTTAGAAACATTTTCCATTTAAAAAAAAACATGTACAGAAGTACTTTGAAATGTACTGCATCTGGGAAGGCAGACACTACATGCTACTTTCATGAACATATGTGTCAGTGTACTCTATCTTGGACAAATGCCTTTGAAATTCACAGTTCAGGGAGTCAAAACCCAACAGGCAGCAGGCAGCTGCCTACTTCAGAGACTGGACTGAAGTCTTCACTGTTGAGGTAGTTTACTTTAAAAAGACTGGACAACTAGATTTAAAATAATTTTGTACCACTAGCTTTTTCAAAAAAATACACCTCCAAAAGACCCCACACTCAAGCATAAAACAAGTAACCTGAAAACTGCAAGTGCAAATACAGAGAAAAAAATATCAGAGAATCAATTGCTGGAAATAATTTTTAGAATAAAATAATCATTTGAGCTAAGTATGGCAAGTGCAAGTATATCTGGAGTGGCTAGGCTCACAATTAAATTAATTCAATATGCTTTAAATAAACGGTGGTTTATTGACTGTAAAAATAGTTTAATGGATAAAAGAAAGCTTTTTCTGAGCCCAGCATGACATGGAGACAAAACCCTACTATGTACTTACTGATCACCTAATCAGTTCAAAGCAGGAACAAGCAGACAATGCATTTTCAGATTAATTATTAAAATAACAACAGATTAAAAACTCCTTTGATTACTCATGCCAAAAAACAATATCCTGGATTAAAGAAAGACCCATTTTGTTTCTAGCAAATGAAAAGGAAGTAGAGCAGCACTAAAGGAAGATGACAAAATAGTAAAAAAATGAGTTGACAGTTCAGTTGCATAACTTATTTTCTTTGAGACAGCTGTTGCCTTTTAGGGATAAGTGGATTCCATTTTTTTCTGCTAGTACTTAGCAGCTGTGCAGTCATCTGTAAATGAATGGGTAATCAAGCATCACCCAGGAGAAGGTAAGTACTTCTACACAAATTTTACTTTTAGGAATGGTTAACTGTGAATATAACTCTGCGAAATTTAATTCTATGTGCAATATTTTTAATTCAAGAATTTATTTTATCAGTCTACTAGTCATCCTATCAGTTACCAAAAACATCTTTCTCTAGGGAGAAACATGGTTTGTGCCAATGTTAAGAAAAATAATTCCTTGAAATTAATAAACCTGAACCTCATATAAACCCCAGAATTTTCATTGTCATGGGGTAGTTTGTGGACATAGCAAAAAAAAACAAACACCCTTAGAAAAATCAGTAAGAATTCTCAATGCATTGCAAAACGCCACAACCCTGGGAAGATCTTGTGAATTTCTTCTAAACACAAAAGTAGTAAGTTACAGAGGAAAGAAGATTGAGGCAGAAAACAAAAGCCTACTGTTTTATGCCCACCATCTGCATTTCCAAATTAAAGATGAAGCACACAGATTGGGATAGTAAAAACATTGTAACCCTGATTATCTAGGGTTCTGAAAGTTCAATTCTGTCTAGAGATGGCACTGACTATCAGTGGAATTTTCTTCAGTAATTTCCAATTAAGTGTTGAGTATCAGCCCATACTGCAGAGTTCATGGTGAGTTCTTTTAACATAAATAAAAAGGCAGTTTTAAAATATGCTGCAATTTGGGACCTGAAAAAAAATAGATTAGAAAAAAATTACATTATTCATCATCCAGACTTTTTACTCCAGCAGGTCAGTGCAAACAATTAATTCACCTGATGCAGCCATCCATAACTTGCTTACTGAGAGATGAACTGTAATGGAACTGCCAGAGCTTTGCACTGCCAGGAATTTCACACCTAACCACTGAAGCCTTACCTCCAGAGACCTGTCATGTCGGAACCCCCACACACAAGCTGCGACTGACACTGGAGATACAAAGAACAATGGCATGAAGACCAGCAGCCAGAAATGGGTTCCTCTCTCGATCCTGTCACACACCAGAACTTCAAACATCAGCAGCAGCAAGTGGATGCCTACAGCAATTAACATAGCCTTGAACTCCACACAGGTTTCTCCTTCTGCTCTGAAAAGAGGATAAGGAGGCATTCAGTTCACTCCTCAGTAAGAAAGCATAGTATCCTGCAAACATCCCAGCTGTCAAGTTTCAGTTGTTAACAGTTAAGTTTCAGATATTTACACCTGTTTTTAGTAAATGTACACATTACACCAAACTAGCCACTACAAAACAGTACTCCTGATGATGGAACAGGATTTCTTGCCCATAAAGCTACACATTGAAAGTATTTACTCAAAGGGGGCAGTGGGATTTTTGCAGGAAGGGAAAAAATAAATAAATTTAAAAAACAGCCCAATATTCTTCAGGCTGACCTATACATTTCAGGAAACTGATTTAGAAAATAATCCAATTAAATATAAAAATATGATAAACTGTTGCAACTAGGATTAAGACCTGCATAAAGCTTTTTGCATATACTATATGTTATGATCATTATTTTAAGTATGTTGAAAATAAACCTCCTGGATGCCGTGACTGACATTGTTAAGGGAACTATTTATTAATTTGATTCAGTACAGGAATCACTTTGTTCCCTCTGCTTTGCAAAAGAAAGATCCTCAACTTACCGATACTGTGGGTTTCGGGCCCATACTCCTGTTCCCACTGAAGCACCAACAATCACCATTAACTTCCAGAGCCATATGGGAGCAAACACAGCCCAGTAACTCCATTGAATTTTGTCATCCAGACGTAGAGAGAGCAACACAGAAAAAAGCAGCAGGCAGGCATAAATCAGAAATTTGCTATTAAACAAATGAAAAACAGAGTCAGAAATTAAGGCAGGCAACTTCATATGAACTTTGTGGAGTAAAAAAAAAAGTCTGTCATAGCTAAAGTTTAATCAGAATACTTCCTAACAGAACATGCCTGTCAAACTTCTTTGTAAAGAAGAAAATCAGTTCTGAAGAGTCAAGTATTTAATCATAAATGCAGCATGTGTCATCTCTTTCACTTACAAGACCCTTGCTTCAAGGGAACACATCAAAAGCATTCTTGCATTACCAGCTTAATGAATGGACAGTTCCCTCCCACAAGGATCTAGTCAGGAGCTGTGTTATTAAAGCCTCCGAAATATACCAGTTGTACATGTTTTTAGGAAATGTTTTCTTTCATACAAATCAAACAAGATACTTTTTGACATTCACAATTAAGATACATAATTTATGTAATCTTATCCGCAGTATTTTAAACTAAATATTAAAAACTTTTCCATAAAGTAATAAGGCAGATTCCACAGATTTTTTTTTACAATTTTTACATTCTGTTATTAAAAAAATAATAACATGAAAGAAACCCCCCCAAAAACAGGTTAAACTTTTTAAAAAGTTACTGATTATAGAGTAAAGTCTGCCAATTGGAATTCTGAGGATGGTGCTTACAAGTTTAAAACAGTTATATTGATATATTTTATAAACTAGACAACCTGAGAATGAATAGATGTATCTGGAATACCTGAGAGCAGGGGCACAGCAATTATTTGCACCACTGAAAATGAGACAGAACAATTACACAGTACCTTATTTCCTCACACTACAGAAAGGGAAAAGTCACCCTCCCCATCACCAGGGGATCACAGACTGCTTTACAAAACACATAATTAGGCTTGAACACCACTCCACTGGAGTAATTATATGCTTTTTGAAACATGGATAACCTACGGAACAGAGTAAATACTTACAGAATCACAGAATAAAGCAACAATAGCCAGGAATACTATTTTTGCTACAGCAGCACAACTCAAACTACTCACTTTCACTCTCATCAAATAATCAAACATTCAAATGATCAGCATTGGCTCATTCACAGACCAAATTGCTTTGTGTCAATTCAGAACAAGTGTCTCAGCTACCCCTTAATAAGAAAGCAGTTTTACTGTGTCAGCACCTCCCCAGATGATGGGTGAACTACCTAAGGATAGGAAGATATAACAAACACTCGCTCTTCACATCAACAAATAGATCCCTCAGCTTCCCAGGCTATTCCTACTTTTCCAGTACTCTGTTTAAAGTGCATTTTCCCTGGCTCTTTATTAAATACAGAAGTAAATGCTGTGTGGCAAAATACCTGTGCTCCCTGAGTGTTCCAGTAACTTAATATTGGATGTTCTGATGTTTATCTGCACAAGTGCAATATTCAGCTTGCTCACTGGTCATTCAGACAGCACCCAAATAAGCTGCAAGCACTTCTTAGCAGTAACAAAACTTTCTAAGCTTCTGGAACGTCTGTTCTTACTTTTCCATTACTGCCAACCACACATATTTAAGTTGTTTATTTCAACCTCTGCAACAATGCATTTCCTGAAGCACTGGTTACGCTCTTGTTTGTCTAAGCAACTCACCCAACATGGCTTTTTGTAACTGCAATCACATAAGGCCTCTTTCACAAGCAAGAGTTTTCCAGGGCTCTCAGTATTTCATGCCACCCTACACAAGTTAATTGCAGGCTTTATTCTGTGATCTTAAAATACCTGGCAACAGCAACACCAGTAAAATTCAACTCATTCTCTCAGCTTCCTTAAAAGTTATGTGTATCTCTACTTGCCTGGCAAGACAGCAGAAGCCCAAGTTGTAGTGACTTGTTAATTTTAAGAGCCCAGCATAAAGAATGTCCACGAGCCAATTCTCTGTCTAGACCAGGATAGTTAGGTGATGCCTTCACACCTTCAGAAACGAGCCTTTCCCATCACCAAACGCCTGGGCTGGAGCACAAGGCAACGCGGCTCCCCGCTCTAACCCCTGACACCCCCCTCATTACACTGAAACCTTCAGAAACCAGACTGAGCCCTAGAACAATGTGAGAAAGTTACACAAACAAAAGCAGGTGACTGGAAGCTGCCCCGGGAGCTGGTGCCGGGTGCCCGCGCCCGCAGCCCCGGCCGGGATGCAGGGAGACGGGTCAGGAAAGACCCCCGGGCCGCCTGTACCCGAGCGCTCCCCGCGCCGTGCAGAACCGTCCCCCGGAGCTGAGCCCCCTGAGACGGGCCGCACTCCAACACGAAGCCGGGCCGGGCGGTGCTTC
>NW_009953098.1:3770652-3780694 GCF_000747805.2 Chaetura pelagica | reverse complement strand
CAGGGCTCTGCTGCAGCGGCCTCCCGGGCCTGAAGGGAGCCGGGCCGAGAGCAGAGAGCTCAGAGCTGCCCGCGGGGTGCGGTGTCCCGGGGGCGTCTGCTCGGTCTGCAGGGAACGGCTCGACACCCAAGTGCGCATCGGGAAACGTTGCACATAGATGTTTCAAAACAACCAGTCAACAAAGCCCCGACACAAACCTGTGTACTTTGTTTTGGGGCATCAGGACGGCCAGGTTTTGGTTCGAGAGGAGGCAGCCGGGGTTTCCTTTCTTGTTTTGTTCTCTAAGAGGAAGTAATTAGTTGTTGGAACAAGTGACCTGAGAAATAGGAGATTTTTCATTTTTAGAGTGAAATCCAGGTACCTCTGGAAGATACATGCTAATCAAGCTCAAGTCAATGAGCTTGGCTGTAACAAAAGGTAAGAAGTTATACAGGAGATAGGACAGATTCTCTGATGGCTCTGTGTGGGGATCGATTATCTGATGACTTTGGAACTGAAAATCCTAAAAGCTCCTCACTAATCAAGACTACATTGCAAGGGAAGTGCTAATAAAAGAAAAATTCAATAATACCTTAAGCTCTAGCTTCTGCAGAAAGATGAAAAAAGGACTGAAAAGTAAATGGTCTAAGTCTTCATTCAGTGCTGGTAATTTATACCATGTAACCTGGCTTTACATGCAATGTGATTTATTAAGTGTAATGGCTACTTGTAGCCCTTGACAGTATTCATTAGCTAACACGGTCTGCTCAAAGATGTGATTCATCTAGAGATAAGCACTGGCAAATTGTAGATAGAATGTTAACTTCATTGGCAGCAGCACAAATAGCTGACAGACTTCCACACCAGGAGCTTTCTGCACTATATATTTAGCTGATAAGGCAAAGGTTTGTCAAAGGCTACAGGAAAGCAAGGACATTCCAGCACAAGTAATGGCGTGGGGAGGTTGTGTGAGGAGATTGGTTAGAAGTCAGGTTGGGAGAGAAGCAGGAAAACATCATGGAAGAAACAAGAAGGAAAGGATGAGGACTAGGCAGTCTCCAGAGACTGGTAAGATGAAAAGTGGCCGTATGATAGGACCCGTGGCAGAACAGTACACAAGCTTCTAAGGAACCAAAGAACTGCCAGGCTTAAAAAATTGGAAACTAAACCCTTACTTTTCATTCTGCTTTTTTTCAAAAGTTGAGCCTCTGTAGTTTGGAAAAGAGAACAATTATGTATAATGTTTTCATCCAAGATAAAATACATCTACTGCAACACATAAAGAAGCTGCTAGACAAGGCAGTGCCTATAAGCATTATCCTCAGTCAGATGCAATCATAAAATAACATCGAAATAATATTAACAAGGAATTATCTTAACTTGAGAACTGTTAATAATTCAGAAGGCTAATGAAGCAGCTTGCCATTTCTAAGAATATTCATGAAGGACTGCAGGAGTAAATCAGAAAATATTTATTCTGCAGTTACAATGTTTGGCTGACTGCCCAGGCAGCAAAATAGTTCCTATAAGGGGCAGAGAACTGAGAAAGAAGTACCAAGTTACAGAAAACATTCTAGAGACAAAGCTAAAAAATCCCCAACTAGACAAACAGAAAAGAGCTCTTTGCTGTTGGGCCCAACCTGCAGGTGCCAGAGCTGAGAGAACATCCACTCAGTTTATCTGCTTTTGACCCCAAAGAATTACATAGCAAATTTAGCCCCCTCTAAGACAGTAAGCTTTTCTCCTTCTTTCCTCTGGAGGAAAAATTAAGATCTGGCTGCTCAGCAGCTGTTGTTGGATCTGACAAACACGCTGGGTGACGTTTTTCTCCACGAAGCTGCACTGTACAGGGGAGACACAGCGGGCACAGAAATTCTTATTCTGTGTTCTTAATCTGCTTAAAAAACATAAGCCAGGGGATTCCCTTTCCCTTGACTGGCCAAAGTTAAGTGAAGGAAGAAAAAACTGAATCAGCCTTCTAATTTGTCAAGCTCACTTTTCTGTTGACAGTCAGCCTTGACTCCTTCTAACGTACCTTATAATTCCTGTGTCCTGGTTGCTTTACAGATGTCTCAAAGTGTCACTGGTAGATGACTGGAATACAATAACATTTAAAGGAAGGAGTGGAGTTCAGTAATAATTGACTCTTGTGGCTGACAGCGAAGCCATGAACTGTTTCTAGGATCATCTTTCATGGTCTGAGCAGAACCTCAAATTGTTTATAAAAACAAATTTCTGGGTTTGAACATCCCTATTTGAGTTTCTGTTGATTTTATTCTTGGCCTTCTGTTAATGTTTATTCACAGAATAAGCAGAGATTGACCAGTAACTAGAAAATAAGAGATCACTCAATCTGTTAAAGTCTTTAGGCCAGCCTGTAATTTTGAACAGTTAAAACCAGTAATGATCTAATATCTACACAGATGTTACTGGCATTGGCATTGCATGCAGGTGCTTAGTTTTGAAATTACGGCCTTCTTTTTCAATAAAGATTTCAATTATATCTGTAGGAGTGTTTTGTGTCCTATTTTAAAAGTTAGTTAAAGGGCAAAGGCTTTAAATAATTCTATTTGCATCTGCGTATTGGATGTTGTGCCCCTAAATTAATATCCTGCAGCCTGAAACCAATTTGTCGAGTTGTAGTAGTTCAGCAAGTTGCTGTTTGTATTCGTGCCAGATAGGGCTGTGATGGTAAGCAAATTATATTCCTAAAACATGCTGAATTTAATAAACTGTTCTGCCAGTGGGATGCTAGAAAATGCCTTGTTGTGCAGCTATTTGGCTAAAGCAGGATTTGACACAAGGTTTTGACATCACGTGCAAAAGACAGATCTACTTTAATTATATATACTCTACTTTTCCTTTTTAAACTGCTCATCTAGTTTCATTCACTTTCTGTTGAGAGGAAGCTCATTTAAATAAGCAATGTTCCATGCCCCTTTTCTTATGCAATTTTTTCGTGCCTCACCACAGCTTTAAAGATACTAGGTTTTTTTATGATGCTCTATACCTGAGCTTTCTGCCGCTCCTTGCCCTTCCACAATGTTCAGGAGATGTCAAAATAAAGCTGGAAAAGGAGGCACCAGATCACTGCTCTATAAATAAATCCTATTTATCTCCTAATAATGGTGATTTATCAGCGTTGATGCTTTCCTTCAAGGCCTTCTTAATTCTATTAGGCTTTAATGGTGGATTAGATCACATGTATTGTTCTGGCAAAACTAAAATAATCTTCTATTCTTAAAACTCCTGCATAGAATCCAGCAAAAAATATGAGTCTTATTTGCAGCTGTTCAACTTTCAACCCTCTTGTGTTATTGGGCCACTTGGACCAGCTGAACCCATAACTGTTTAAGGAAGTTCCATAAATTTCCCAGTGGAGATACAATTCTGAGTAAAGAAAGGAGTGACCTCTTCAGGAAGACATCAATTGAGAAATATTTAGTTCCAAAAGACAAAGGCTGTTTAAGAGAGCTCCAACTAAGCAGAAAACTGAATAAACTAGATTTTTGCTATCATATGTGCAGGGAGATGTTAGCAAAGCTGTCAGCCTTAAAACAGTCAGAACAACCTGCAGGTCTCCTAGGCACTCCTCTCATACCAAGACAGTGCTGTGGGTGCTAATATATTTGCCAGTGTTATGAGTGTTTAGAATGATGGGTACTTTCAGTGACATCTCAATTGTCATTGAAGTAGCATGGTTTTCTCTTCTTGTGTTTCTAACTTCTGGCATAACTTCTGTGCCAGGTCATTTGTCAGGACTATAGGATTGGAGATTTTGATACACAGTGACCAGCAAACTGCCCCTACAGTAGCTTGATGATTTATGGTGACTGAAGCAGGAGCCCAATACAACTCTTATAAAAATCAGTGGTGGTGGTATCCCTACTGACTCAAATGAAGTCAGTGAGGTGTATTTTGTGTTAAGTGGAGGACATGGGTCAACCTGACCAGGTTAGGATTTATTTAGTTTGACCAGTATGCCATATTCATCAAGTATTTTAGGTAATGTTTTCTTCATTAATTAAAAGTAAACAGATCCAGAAACTAATGAGATTTGATTTTTGCTTCCATTAATGGCTTTTTCTAACCCTGTCACTATGTAACATCTTCATTTATATTCTTGTCACATCCCTTGGAGAGTTTTGGTTTTTTAATTGCTATTGAACTTTGTCCGTTCAAGTGAGCACAGTACTGATTTTCATATTTTGTTTCAGCTCACACTTTGTTCCTGTTTAATTGCCAAAAGTAATAGTCATCGAAATTCTGAACACAAGTGCAGTGCAGATTTTCTGCCCTGCATTTGTTGATTCTATAAGAGGAATTTAGAAACTACTTTTTTTAAAAAATAGCAAAGCATCACACTTATTTGCTATTTTTAAAAAATTTCATGTTTATCATTACCAGAAAATGTACCTGCAGCAGAAATGTCTATATAAATAGAAAAGAGAATGTTTAATTTTCAGTATTTTTGCATTAAAAATGTATAAATTCACAATTTGGAAAAATGCATTAAGTAGTTTATGTAATAGAAAGACAGTATTTCCCTGGTTTACCTTCAGATGTTGCAGTTAATTTTAATGCTGTTAACTAAGACTGATTTACAGGTAGAATATTTGATATAAAATTCCCATGGTTTTGCTGTAAAATTCATTATGTGGTTGTCCAATACTATGACCTTAGTCCAACACAAAGTAATTTAACTCTAGAATTTGTGTTTTTATCACTGAAAAGTATAAAGGTGTTTAACATGAAGTATCCAAGTAATTTAAAACTTCCAATACAATTCTGCTTGTTTTCTCTCTAAATTTGCTATGGTTTTTGTTAACTTCCATTCCACCTCTACTTGACGAGTCCTGCAAGTTATGAAGGGAAGGCAATTTGAGCCTTACCTTGACCTCATAATTCATGTGAAAAGACTGACTTGTCAACTGGTAGGAAAATTAGGAGCTCTCATCTTCACTAAGGATTGGTATTTTAGGTAAGGAAATCATACTAGGATTGGAACCTTTCTCTAAGAAGGACAGAGTCTGCGAGTTAAAGGAACTGATTGTGCCTATCATATTATTCCTAGGGAAACTGATGGGAGTTCTGCACACAACACCAAGCTTCCAACTATTTACACTCCTCCTTTCTGAAGTAAAGGCACCGAGTAATTTACCGAAAGCATTATTTAGATTAACGTTAGTACTGAAACAGGTCAGGTGTTCCAAGAATCTCAAGGATCCACATGTCTGGTAATACTGTCTTCAAATGAGGTTTCTGTCCATGACTCCTCCATGGTTTCATTTGTAAGTCAAGCCAGATAGCACAAGGTAAATGCTTAAATGCCACCAACTCTAAGTTTTTAGATTTTGTGTACAAGAGGTGAGTTCAGTTCAGCATGCCTTGCAGCAGTGTAATAATTTGTAGCATGTGGGTTAAAATACTGGCTCCTTGATGTAGTAACACTGTGCAACATATACTTTAGCCAGTGATACAGGACAGTGATAAATCAGGCTTCAATTTATCAGTAATCAGATACAATATAGCGCCTTCTGGAATGTGTTCAAGGAAAAGGATCAGGTTAAATGTCAATAGGATTGTGGCAAATTTACACAGCTTTTACAGAGATAAAACACTAACCAGCTACTTGCTGTATTTTATTTGACAGGACCTACCTGTATCTCACAACATTGAAAAGAAACACAAAGATATCTAAAAATAATATAACTCACTCAAATCTCTGATGTTTCGGCCATGAAGCAAGAAGCCAATTGCTAACAAAATTGGATGGGAGACAGGGAATGAAGGTAACAAGATCAAAGGGATGAGTTGTTTGTTTTTTTTCATGTTTTCAATCTGAGATCTAGCCAGATGACATTTCAGAATCACCTAGAGCTGTCCAAGTTAAACGTAAGAGAAAAATCAGAAAGCTCCAGCTCATTGGTTCAAAGAGGAGTGTAGGATTACCAAATCCAAGCTCACAGGGGATGACTAAGTAAGAGGGCAGCATGAGGTGATTTATCTTCCCTGGGCTTTCAGCTTTATGTAACTCTATCAGGCACTTGTTTAACTTGCATTGCAGTGAACATTTATACCTTAAAACAAAAACAACAACAAAAACATTTTAAAGCATTGGTGTTCTCACACAGCTAGGCTGTTGCAAAGCAATCTTCAATTACATTATCACATGCTATTTTTTTCCTCACAGGAGTCCTGCATTAAGTTGGGGCTGACTAGTGGAGCAGCACCCAGCGTATGCTTTTGTTGCTGAGGGTAAATGGTGTCCTGTGAAGGAGTCAAGGAATTTCAGGAAGAGAAAGAACATTCTCTTTTAAGGCAATTGAATCTTACCGTGTGTTTGTTCACTGGTCCCTTTTTCCCCAGAACAGAACCAGTCTCCTACTGTGTACACAGTAAACTCAACAGTGCAAGAAATACCTACAGTGGCTGAGAGCAAAATTTTCTTTCATAGTTCTGAATCTCCTGCCTCACAGATTTGTTTCCAAAGGTGAACTGTGAAGAGAGGAGATAAAGGAAGAATTTGATCTTGTCAAAAGACATTGTTACTCATTATTACAATGGCTAGTTCTATGTTTCTTGGTTTTACTACTGCTCTGTTATAGTCAAGCACAATAAAAAGTGCCATTAAAAGAATCTTAAAGAGCAGCAAGTCCTTGCTAATTTCTAAAAGGCTTTATCATAACCTTGAGCAATTTTTAATTCTGCCTTGATCTGCCGAATGACAGATCCCTGCTTATACTCCCCTCTACCTCTCTCTTCATGACACTTACTTTACATCCCACTGCATGTATATGGGAGTCAGGATCTGCATCTTCGCAGGAATTGCTCCTCTCCTGCTTGGAAGTAGAATGACCCTAAGAAAACGTCACCTTAGTCAAAGCAAAGGAGGTGTGTACTTTGGTGTCCTTGTCAAATTACTAATTGCAAGACTTTAGTGTTTGAAATGGAGAGCTGCTTCACAGAAGAAGGTGACCTCCCTGTTAGCAATACCTGAATACTGATGAGCTTATTCACTTCCCTTCTAAGGCAGTTGTGACAAGGGGAATGGAGGGTCGATTAGATTTCTCGTTTAACAATAAAAGAGGGTCAGATTATTTCTGTTTTATTTGAACAACTGTATTTTGTAACTACACTGAGGATGTCATCCAAAATATCCTCCAAAATCTGCAGCAACTATTAATTCAGAATAGTAAACAAAATCGAGTTTTTAAATGTTTAAATAACAGACCAGTCCTTGGCAGATACCCACATTAAAGAACTCAGTAGTATTACATGACACCTTTTTTACAAAGGCTTTCCTGTTTGCAGGCATTATCTCTTTCTTGTGCTCACCATGTAACTTCTGAAATTGCCTGTGTCAATGCTTGTTGCATGAAAGTGATTTCTTAGGGGCTGTGCTGCAGTGTGCTTGCCTGCCCTCACTAAGTGCTTGGGACAGTGTGATTTCATTAAGCATTACCTAAATTGTAGGCATGTTTCCTGAAATGGGTGCAGGGAGGATCAGGAAGAACTCCAGTTCCTCAATCCACCCATCTAGTCTCTGGCCAGCACATCAGAGAAGGAGCTGTACTATCTAATTTGCCATGTTTGGAGGCCAAACAGGAAATGGGAGAAACTGTGACTGAGATGTGCCTTTGATTCATTGCTTTCAGTGGTGGTAACAGCACCTGCCTTACCTATTGCCCAGTACTCTGAAGTCTGTCTAAACAGTATCTTAGAAACAGCTCTGATACTACAGGGGATTGGGAAAACCCACTGTGTGAGACCACTAACACAGAACTTGGGAGAGATAGAGGCAGGGCTGCAGGTGAGCACATCTGCATGACTTTCTTCAGCCATGGAGAAATGACCCTATATGAAATGAAGTCTAATAATGAGTATTTTTTGATTAGGAGAGTATTATCTAAGGCCTACAATGTATTTTCTAGTGCACAACTCTGCAGATTAGACCACAAGGACAGACTGCAGTCGTATCTTATCATTTATCATAAGAATGTTAACAAACTCAAAGTCTGTGCAGAAGCCTCTGGATTTTTACCATGTCTTTATGTGGGTCTTTCACAGAAAAGGATTTAAGATATTAGCTGTTATGTTGGTGGCCTCATCTACATTACTAACACTTGTGTGAGCACTACTGAAGACCCCCAAACCTCACCATATTGCTAAACTATCAAATGTCACTCAGTGGTGGTGACAGATGGAGGAGGCTGACATTCATAAGGGCTTCTGGGACTTCTGGCAGAGGACTGTTGTGGGAAGTATCAGTTCAGGCAGTTCAGGCAAGGTTTAGGTTTAGCCTTTCCTATTACATTCCTGACTCATCACACCCAGTGCAGCAGTGGTTTAGTTCAGGAGCTGAATGACAAGTGGCTTGAATGCTGATACATCCGGGGTGGAGTGGACATGTGAGCTGTGAGACCAGTTTGTCAAAGACATGCTATGAGGGCTGTGATTGCAGTGTCTGCAGTACTTCACCTGGCATCATCCCAATTCGCTTTTTATCATCAGAACTTGTGTGGTGTTAGAAAAATATTTTTTCCTGTGTAAGTTGTTCCTCTAGTGGACTGAACTTAGATGATTGCTGTGTGCTCATGTTAGGCAAAGCAGAAAATCCCTGTCAAGTACTATTTACCATATCTGCTTTTGAGAGGGACAAACATTATGGTAATTAAATGCATGTGCAATAACAAAATAATTCCTTGGCTTTTTCCATAAAAAGTCCCAAAATTAAGAGGAGAGAAGTGTCATTTGGGGATGTGCTGTTCAACAAATTTCCAGCAGCTGATCTATGCTAAGAGTGTTGCTGATACCTGTGAGATATGCTGCTTATAGACAAAATTAATTCCAAAAAATGCAGTCATCAAATGCACTGAATAGTATTAATGAGCTGGGTGCATGTTGTGTACTTTGTAGTACCTGAAGTTGTAGTAACAGGGTTCTTGATTTCATTCAAGCATTTCTGGTGTGTGTAGAAAGGAAGTGTAAGATCCACAAAAAACCAAACCTTTTACTGTAATAGTTTGGAGAAAGTATTTGTGCTTGAATGTGTATGCACACACATCATGTATTGGATTTGGAACCACACATCCCACTGAACAACAGGACTGTGACAGACCATTTTAGCCAGTGTTCCTGATAAGCTTTTTAGGAGTCTGTACACAGTGTATTTTGAGTGTCAGTTATACTTCTTTATAGAAGAGAGAAACAGGATATTTTCTATCCCATTCTCATAAAGAGTTAGCAAAGCAAACCACTTATAGGAAATTAAGGTGCTCAGTACTGTTTGCAAACATCTCAAAATGTTTAACTGATTAATTCTAAGTTTCTCTTAACTGGCTTACAGTTCTTGGATTTCATAGTTTTTCCAGTAAATCTGCTCTATTCTGAAGTATTCCTATAGGTATTTTAACAAAATAGCAATCTTGCATTACAAAATCGTTTAGATTGAACTAAGTTTCATAGTTCTGTCAACTTCAGAAATGAGAAAAAAGCTGCTCTGGCTCTGAGGCAGTTCTGCTTGAAGCATTAATAGCCACTCCAGAGAAAGAAGCCACAAATTTGGGGGATATTTATAGAAATACATTGGTGGTTTTAGGATAAAGTTCTCATATTTCTTCTCCCTATTTTCCCACTGCACATGTAGTTTAATACAGGTGCAGCATGGCTGGCACATCTGGGTTGTGTCACATGTACATGTATAGAGAACTTGCACAGATGTGCTGCGTGCTGTGACTTGCAGGTACTTCTCACACTCAGCTATGGATTTTCGTTCCATATGCAAGTCCTCAGTATAAAAAAAAAAAGGTGATGGATTATGGCATTTCTGTCTCAGAACTTATGCTACCAACATTTAAATTTTGATAAGAAAGAGCAACCGATACAGTCCTGAAGCAGAGAAATAATGAATTATAGATTCCATTAGAGATTCATCGCTTTTCTGTGAATGGAGCCTTTTTTTCCTAGTCATGGGTTTTTTTGTTTAATAGCCCGATCCTAAATACATTGATATTTGCCAGGACATTTCACTGTTAACCTGCCATTTGCTGTCAAAGGAGCC
>NW_009953098.1:3730620-3770396 GCF_000747805.2 Chaetura pelagica | reverse complement strand
CGGGTGGGCTCGTCCTCGGGGCGGGGCAGGGCCGGGCCGGTGCCGGTGCCGCTTCGTCCCGTCGCGCAGCGGCCCGGGGCGCTGGGGGAGCAGCCGGGCGGGTCTCTGCGTGGTGCCCCGGCGGGGGGTCCCGGTCCGTCTGCCCCTTGCGAGGTTGTTGGGCTCGCATCAGTCCGCAGGCTGTTAGAAGCGCGGTGTAGCTTTCCAGCTAAGAGCCCGTTCTGTAAGTCTGTACGAAATACACTTTTATACAGCGTTTTGTTGTTTGGTTGGTGCGGGATGATGGTAACGCTGCCGGAGTTTCAGCTGAGGTTTAACACCTCTCAAAGCTCGTAGGCAGTGAAATTCAGTAGCAGGGGGAACCATAAAACAGCCCTTGATGTCACATCAGCCTTCTGTAACCCAGCGGAGAAAATACCACGGGGGGAAGCAGCCGAACAGGAAGGGAAGTGAAAACCGCTCTAGTTCTGTCTGGGCCAAATCAGAACTTCTAGTTGTTGAAGGAATTGGTCCCATTGTTTGCATTTTCTTACAAACACATTTAATGTTCGTGCTGGATTTTCTTTTTTCATCATAAGTGTACTCCAGGGTTAAAAACTGGTACAGAAATGTTTGTAAAACAGCCTGTACTTGTTTGAGCTGCAGTGAATACGATCTTCATTCTGTTTCTTCTCAGATGGCATGAACATCCTGTTCATCGTGGTGGATGATCTGCGTCCTGTTCTGGGCTGTTATGGAGATAAACTTGTGAAGACCCCAAACATTGATCAGCTTGCTTCTCAAAGCATTGTGTTCAGCAATGCTTATGCACAGGTGAGAGAAATCACTTAATAAAAATGTGTTCTCTGTGCAAAATGATAACTGGTTTTGTTGCAGTAGGTGTTGGGTAGAGCACTGGAAAAAAGCAACTGTTTGTGAACCCTAAGTATTTCCAGTAGAAAATACATGGTTGGGTTGAACTGTCCTGTATGAACCTGTCCTTACTAAGGTGAGAAAAATGAAAACAGGGCATGTAAGTGATGATATTTGCGTAGCCATTACAGGAGTGTAATGTCATGCAAACATTTTCACTTCTAGCAGCAAAATGCTGTTAGAAATTGTTTTACTAAATTGGATTTTTTTTTCTCCTGTGTACAAAAGATTATTTTTTTTTTACTGCTTTTTCTTTTGAGGAAGTCTATTCTGTAGACCTTTATGATGGGACAGCTTGGGTGGCAGACATCACTTTTAAATACAGGACTCAAAATCTCACTGCTTGCCTTTACTTGAATAGTTTGCAATAGGATGCCTACATTCCCAAGTTTCTTTGTGATGATAAATTAGAAGTTTGACTCTAATTCTGACTAGGTGTTAGGACTTTAAAGTGGTAACTCTTGGCTCTTGCCAATCAGAAACAGAAACCAAAGCCAGTTCTTACATGCGTTTTGATGTTGTTCTGAGTTGCTTCTCTCTTTGGCTGGCTCTCTCCTCAGCAAGCTGTGTGTGCTCCCAGTAGAGTGTCATTTCTTACTGGACGAAGACCTGATACTACCAGACTCTATGATTTCTACTCCTACTGGAGGGTACATGCAGGAAACTATTCCACGATGCCACAATATTTCAAGGAGAATGGCTACATGACCCTATCTGTGGGGAAAGTTTTTCATCCTGGTATGGTTTGAATTGTCTGCTTAACATACATTTAACATGTATATCTTCACAAACAGGCTTTATGTATAAGTATCAACTGTGTGATTCTTGCCTATACTGACCACCTAACTCATAATAATGAGCCAGATTATACAACGATTGTAGGTTGTCTTTAAATTTGAATTTTAAGTGTAAAAGCATTAGAGATTAACTTAGTTAGAGGACTCCTATGGAATGAATTTATCCCCTCTTCTGGTAGCTCTTTTCCCTGGAACTAAGCTTGTGTGGATATAGGAACTTTCAGTTGATAGTAAAGCTAGTTAAGGATGTACAGAAGGCTGTTATTAATCCTGCTTTATTGGTGGGGTTTTTGTTGCTGTTTCCCTGAAGTAAGGCACTTGAAGAGGCCTGAGCCTCCCTCACCAGTAAGGAGTGCATTTAAGGGAAAACTGTCTGTCTTAAACTTTTGGACTTGCATTTCTTGTTCTCCTTTTTTTTAGTTGTCAAAGATAAGTTGAAATGTTTCTTCATTTAGCATATGAAAAGCCTAACGATTGCAAACAAGTTAAACTTGTGTTTGAGCTCTTCCTGCTTCTGTGGACTACTAGAGCATTTCTAATGTCTTTACCCTTTCCAGGGGTGTCATCCAATCATAGTGATGACTATCCATATAGTTGGTCCATTCCACCCTTTCATCCTTCAACTGAAAAGTATGAAAATGATAAGGTAAGGATGATTTGTGGGACCCTAACAAAGCAAGTTTTTCAGGATATAACCAAGTTCTTTGTGTCACGTACAGGCTATATATTGTGTGGTTTTTTTGAGCCTGCAACCTTGTGCAGGGAAACAAATAACCAGTTTGAGGTTCTGTTTCTTACTCTTCTGAAGAAAGGCCTGTCTCTTCAATTGTGTGTCATGTTAGTTCACATGCCCATCCTGCAGATATTTGGATATTTCTAATTTAGTATTTGGAAACGTAAGTTACTGAGATATGAAGTGCTTGCAAGAAAGAGTGATGTTAATTTGTGTCCAAGTCATGAATTCCTATATCTGAAAAGTGCAGTTGTCAACTTCCATGCTAATCTTCCTCTGCTTGGTAAGTGATGGAACATTGTCAATAGGCTTGGTGAGCTTAATTCAATAACAAGCTCAGTTGTGTTCTTCAGCTCCTGAAGCTGTCTGCTCAGTCATCAATGTACTCAACACCTTTTGTATTCATAAAAATTGTGAAATTCCTCTTCATATCCAATCTGCAGTCTTTTGTTGGTAGAAGGATTGAGAAACAAAGGGTTTTGGAAGTTATGGAACAGAGGATTTCTTCTTTACTATTACAGAGTTAAGTTACTCAACTAATTATTATTTTTTAAGACTTGTAGGGGAAAAGATGGAAAACTTTATGCGAACTTGGTGTGCCCAGTGGATGTGACAGAAATGCCCAGTGGTACTCTGCCTGATATTCAGAGTACTGAAGAGGCCATACACTTGCTGAATGTTATGAAAACCAACAAGCAAAAATTCTTCCTGGCTGTTGGGTACCACAAACCACATATCCCACTGAGGTACCCACAGGTAAGGACGCTGGAGCCTGCAGGGAGAGGAGCTTAGACAAGTGTTGCTTTTGCTTTGCAAAGCTGTTTCCACAAATGCTTTATTGCTATTGTTTCTGGAAAGCAAGCAGAAAACCACCATTATCTGGTGTAACATTAGCTGTCACCTGTGTTACATTTCAGAATGTTTAATGAGAGAATGAGTTGTGACTACTCAGCCAAAAGCCAGGGTTCTGTCACTACAATAGTGACTGCTATTGTGTGGAGGTAGTGTTCAGCTTGATGGAGTATGGCATAATGAGGCCTTACAAGATCTAATAGTCCATTCTTTGTTTGTGTTGGTGGCAACACTGCTGCTTATTTCAGAGGAAGTGATGTTGGACCCTTATTTCAGTGTTGCTTTGAGGTACAGGAGGCTGGTTGTAGGTACTTAATATTTTTCAGGAATTGGTTGGGGCTGACTAGTGTAGTATTGATACCTTTTACACTCTGGGAGAAGGGGAGTGAAACCTTGTAAATTTTAAGAATATTAAAGGGTTGTGCAAGGGGAAACTTGTTGCTTCACAACACAAAGTTTACAATAGACCATAGAGGTAACAATAGTCTCTGTGTGTTTGTATTGTAAAGGAATTTCTCAAGTTGTACCCCTTGGAAAACATCACATTAGCCCCAGATCCCTGGGTTCCTGATAAGCTGCCTTCTGTGGCATACAACCCCTGGATGGATATCAGACAGAGGGATGATGTGGAAGCACTAAATGTTAGTTTCCCTTATGGACCACTTCCAGATGACTTCCAGGTAAGCTGCCAGTACAGTGCACTGAAGTCAAACTGCCTTATTCAAATGCAATGCAGCAGCCACCTGCTCTTAGTTGTTCCTGGGTATTGAGCAATTGACAGTTTGCCAATACTGAGTTCCCTGCCTTGCATAGTCACCTCTAGCTTTATAGGCAAACCTTCACAGTGTCTGCAGTCAGCCTAATGAGGGTGGGGAGAGAAGAGATCAGCCATCAACTAGTCACAGTAGCATGTGCTGCTGGTTTGTGTATAAGGAATGTACATAGCAAAGCTGTGTTTGTTTTCCTTGGGGGAGAGAAGAGATCAGCCATCAACTAGTCATAGTAGCATGTGCTGCTGGTTTGTGTATAAGCAATGTACATAGCAGATACCAAAGCTGTGTTTGTTTTCCTTACACAAATCTGTTTCTGTTTCAAGACACCACTCTGTATTGTCTTTTGGAAGATTTTCCTCCATTTTTCAGTGCTTTGCCAAAGTAAGGTGCTCTGGCTAGACCCTGAGAGAAACAGAACTGATTGGTTTGCAACATCTTGCTTGAAAGAACTTCTGAGAGAGCTTTCTAACTTCCCCTCTCTTTTTATCTTTTCTGGGACATTAATCAGGCTACAGACACTTAAAAAATAAAGCCTTACAAGTCAAATCCTTTAGTTCCTTAACTTACAGCCACCCATTGGTTCTCCTGCATATGTGTTTGGGGAAAGCTCACTTTTTTTTTCCCCCCACCTTGCCCCATTTTCTCAACTTGTAGCGTCAGATTCGCCAGAGCTATTATGCAGCAGTTTCTTACCTGGATACACAAGTTGGCCTGCTCCTGAATGCTTTGGATGATGTGGGGCTTTCAGATAGCACAATTGTAGTTTTTACTGCTGATCATGGTAAGCATTTAAATCTTACTTCAGCTTTCTGTTAACTTAATTGTGGAACTCAGTGCTGGCACACTAATCAAGTGTGTTTATATAATGTACAGCACAGCTACCATACCTTACATATCTGGCTAGTCTGTCTTTAACTGAATGGACTGACGCAGGCTTAGCCTTCTGTGGCTTCACAGTTCTATCCCCATGCAGGCACCTCTCTTTAATCAGGTTGAGGATCTGTTAGTGAGTGATGAGATTGTCTGCAAAGACACTGGACTGAGCTTGCTGTATTCCCACCTCCTATCCAAGGAGTGACTTCTGCTGGGAACAGTGCTATGAAAGGGTAGCAGCCACTTTTCCCCCTTTATCAGATGGCTCTCTACAAATTGTACAGTGCGTGACAGGCTTTCTCATTAACTGTTAAAGTGAGTTCTCTTGCATTTGTCTTTGCTGCTTGCAGCAGCAAACTGATAGCAATATGGCTTCCCCCCTCCTAAGTGAGGTCTTCCACACTCTGGATCCTGGTTGTAAAAAACTTCATTTGAGCTATGGGACAAATAACTCAGGCATTTAATGTTTATTTCAGTGCTCTAATATTCATTAAAATAATTCCCTGGTGATCCTTTTAATTGGAGGATGGCTTACCTGACTTAAAACAGTTAGGATATTGCTTAACTAAATAAATTTAAAGTAGCATATTTAGTTAATTTGTGTTGACTTCTGATGTTGTGTGTGTATAAGCAAGCCCTTATGAGTTATAGACCAATGCTATTAATACTGCAGGAACTAAAGTGACTCTAAATGGTCCCTCTGACTTGCTGCTTTGACTTTAACTTTGTAGTAAACTGAATTCTTCTTTTCATTGTTGTAGTCAACTGTAAACAGTTGGTGTTTCCAGTACCATGGCTAGCAAAGCAACCAAAAAAAATAATGTTAACATAGCTGTCGTAGAGCTCCTTTGTCTTCCTACCAAAGTGAAGCTGGCAATAACTCTGCCTGGAAGGAAATAATGCTGGCATCTCTTCCAAGAGGAAGAAGAGAGCTAAAAAGTTTAGTGCTTCCTTAGGGGAAACATCCTGGCATAGATAGCAGCTTTAGCTCCAAGGGATGTTCAGTTATAGTGTTAACACAAGCATTGGAGAGCTGGCAGCTGCCCAAAATTTAAATGGGTGCTTTGTGGAATTGATATGGAGACTTCTGCAGGCACTGTGACACACCCCAGTTCTTCTGCTGTTTTAATGCTGATTTCCTAATTCTAATCTAGAGTAAGGGAAATAAAGAAAGGTGTGATATTTCCTTAATATAAGAGTATAAATTTGCAAGATTTAGGAGGGCTGTTGAAATAGCCTTTACGTTAGAGAAAAACACTTATGTTTAAACACAGATTATTATTTGTCTTTTAATAACCTTGATAAGAGACTAGCAAGAGTTAATTAACAGTGAAAAATAAATGACCACAAAATTACAACCTGGTATCTGCTCTGAATTGTATTCTTTTTCATTTAGGATGGTCCCTGGGAGAACATGGTGAATGGGCAAAATACAGCAATTTTGATGTTGTTACCCGTGTGCCACTGATGTTTTATGTACCAGGAATGACAACATCCTCTGTTAGTCAAGGAGAGAGGGTCTTCCCCTACCTTGACCCTTTTAGTAGTACGTCAGTCTTGGTACCTCAAGGTAAATTATCAGCATTTATTTTTTTGTTTGCAGTGGGTATATGTAAAGAAGTGGTGATGTAGTGATACTTCACCCACAGGCAGCTTGAGTCAGTGTCATTAACTGTGATTTGTGTACTGATGAGGAAAAAAATGGTGAAGGGAATCCTTGGATGCAAAATTTTGCCTGGGTTAGATCTGCTTTAGTGCGAACAGCCAGGTGTCTGTGTTAACTTAGAAGGTGATTTATCTTTGTGTGGTATAGATGCCTAAAAGGATGCTTGACCTAAATTTTGTAGTGGCAGCTGATGTCTTTTCAACAGTGATTAGTAAACATTCTTCATGTAGCATCTGTACTTAAAATAGTGGCAATGGAAACTGTTTTCATGGAGGCAGTTGTGTTAAACTATTGAGACAGAAATTTTCTTTGTCTTTCTGAGGAGTAGTTTTTCAAAGTAATGAATATGATTGTTGTGAAGGCTGCACATTTGAGAAGTGCAGAAATTTTCTCATTAAAAGAACATCATAAATGCATAAACTGGCATCTTCAGAGCTAACTGCCACACCTTAATTGATGTGATTTTGTTACTCCACAAATCACTTTCCATAAAACGCTACTTAGGTGTCAGAATAAGTTTCTGAAGTGTTCTACTCGTGTCTGTCAAAACATCATGTTCCATAACTTGTATTCTGGTGTCTCTTCTAGGGCGAAGCAAAAAAGTGGTTGAGCTTGTGTCTCTGTTTTCAACACTTGCTGAACTCGCTGGCCTGCAAGTTCCTCCTGTGTGCCCAGAGCCTTCGTTTCATGTTGCACTGTGCACAGAAGGGGCAAGCATTGTCCAGTATTTTAATGCCTCTGAAGAGAAGGTGGAGAAAGAGGATGGGTGTGATGGTACTTATAGGTGTTTTCATGAAGAACCACTTGCTTTCAGCCAATATCCCCGGCCTGCAGACACTCCTCAGTGGAACTCTGACAAGCCGAGGCTGAAAGACATCAGAATCATGGGCTATTCCATGCGTACAGTTGACTACAGGTTTACTCTCTGGGTTCGGTTTCATCCTAACAACTTCAGTGCTGACTTTGAGGATGTCCATGCAGGAGAGTTGTACATGATGGAGACTGATCCAAACCAGGATTATAACATCTATAACAATACCTCACGTGGTTATTTTTACAAAAAAATGCTTGGCTTCCTAGGGTTCAGAGACTTCATGCGTGTTCTTCCAGCTGAAGTAACACTGCCTTCTGTATAAAGTCTTTCTGTTGTACAGAAAACACTTGGATTACATTAAAATCCTGTTTGCATCAAAACACTATCTATTGCCTTTGTCTTTTTACAGCCCTTATCCCACTGAAGTAGTCAGAGTGAACTTCTGCAGTTGTGCTTTCAAACACAAGCTTGCAGCGCTTCTGAAAAGGCCACAGAGGGTATGCAGGCCCATACTGTGGAGCATCTCTGGTCTTCTGATCTGTAGTGACCAAAGAGCTGAAATTATTATTTCTGCTCAAGCCGGTAGTGTGAAAGGTGGAAAAAGAGGAACTTCTGTGTTTGAAAGGCTGTGCAGAGCATTTGTGTCAGTGAATGGGTCCTGTCCACTTTAGCTGGAAGACTTGTGGCCAAGGAGACATTTGATAGGGGTGAGGGACCGAGGTTTCTGCTGTCATCAGTCTTACCTCTGACTAGAGCTAAAAGAGGAACTTCATGTTACATTAAAAATGTAATTATTTTAATTAAAACCTTTAATTTGGAGATTCATGCTTCTTACCATAATGGCGGGGATCTCAAGTCGTTATTTACATCTATGAAACAAGTGCTTTCATCATGGGAACACTAAATAAGATCGAGGGGTTAAGGTGACACCAGTATGCTCTTCTGTGGTTTTTCATGAGGATTGGTTCAGTGAGGCCCCACAGGTGAAAAGCCTTTAGTGGTTGTAGCTTGCTGGTTGCTGTAGCTGTTGAACTGCCCCCATGCACTTGTGGGTTGTTGCACCCAGTGACAGAAACTTGGATGTTTGCATTCTTGGATGCTAAGTGGTGCTTGGCAATCTTGGTTTTGGATTAGGACAGCTAAAAGCCTCCCATTTAGTTTTAAGTCTGATGTTGTGTTAAGCAGTACAGGATGAGGATCATTAATTGACCCAAGCTATGCTGGTAAGTAAATTTCCATATCGCCAAACGCATTAAGGTAAATATTTGGGAGCTTGTATCTAAAAAATGTTTTTGCTGAGTATTTAAGTGCTATCTGTACCTTATGCTTATGGCCACAAGGTACACTGCTCTAGGGTGATGTGATGCAGTAATTTGTGTTCTGTTCTGTTAGCCTGCTGGACTTCTGCAATTCCATCTTGGTAATTGAGGCCCTCGGAGTTTGTACCATACCAGATAAGATCTTGATGAGACAGGGCTAACTCCTGCTGCATTCTTCAATGAACAGCTTCTACAAAAAGAAAAAGGAAGCTATTACTTCTTCAGATAAATTGACTTTAATATCCTAGAGAAGCCACAGACATAACTTCATTTCATTAAAATCCATGTGACACTCTTATTCCTAATTAATGTAGGGATACCCACCATGAATCTGATTCCCTGTGAGAAGGCAGCAGTTATTTAGTGCCTGAAACTCAATTAGAAGAATGTATTTCATATGAACTTGTCATTTATTTTACTCAGTCCTGGATGCTGTGTGTTCTGCAGCATTATTATTCCCAATGAAAACATCTTTCCCTCACTTCTGCATCCATACTGAGGTCCTCAGCTGATGTGAAATACTGCAGTTGTATGGAGCAGGTTCACTATAGCTCTACCAATTTCACATGGGTCGAAGGCGTGTTTTATTGAGAATGGTGCCAGGCAGAGATTTGGAATCTGCAGCTAGAGCTAATTATAACTGGTACACTTTTTTTCAAAGGAAAATAAAATATTGGGAAAGTTATTTTGAAGAGATGTATTGAAGCACTAAGGATTAATCCAACTCCCTGGTATGCTACATCAGTAATACAAAAATTGATCTGGCAAATAAATATTATCCTAGACTTGGGTACCTAAGCTTTGCATTTTGTTCTGCTAAAGCACTTGTAAAAAAACAAACACCAATCAAACAAAAAAAACCCAAAAAGTAAAAGCCCAAACTTTTTTTTGAGGACTTAAAATGATAGTGTGTTGATTAAATTATTTAGGAATTTATTTGCATGAAAACATCCTTGTACATACCCTGCCTAAGCCTCCATCACTTCAGGCAATTTAACTTTTCAAGTGGAGATAAAAGTCCTGGTGCTAAGTGATGAGTATTTTTTTCCTCAAGTTGTTCTGTTTATAATGAAAGGGAAAAGCTGCTCTTGACCTTCTTAATCAAAACCCAATAGTCTTGAGGAGACATGAAGCAGAATTGGCACTGACAGCCAGTGAATCAAGACTGGTACCCTCGTGTTTCAGTGCAAGGACATTCCTGAATAATTGCACAAGTGGCTGAGCAGGACTGCATCCCCCTAGCACCTGGCCAGCACTTGCCTTCTGCCTGCGAATCGAGGCATTCTGAGGAGTAGCAGTTAAAAAAAAGCATTTCTCTTACAAGTGCTATGTGAGTTAGTTTTGTTCCGGTATTGTTGAGCAAAATGCAAAACCAGTGAAGACAAAGGCATGTGTGGGTTTTTTTTTATTTTTGTTGGGTTTTTTTGGTTTTTTTTCCAAACAAAAATACTGTTTCTGGGAGCCTGAGCTGTGAGCTTTGCTAGGCTGAGCATCCTCCACTGGAGAACAAAAGAGCTTAACAGGAGCAATAAAAGTAAAGTGCTCTTGTGAACGGGCTCTCTCTAGAGGGAAGAGGATGCAAGCCAAGCATCAGGAAATAAATGAGATGCCAGTGCTGACCTTATTTCTCAGGATGGCACCACAACAGCTGGAGGAACAGCATGATGCTGCATCAGCAGGCATTTGAATTGTTACCTGTGGTACATGTATGGAGAGATTCCACTGGGGACCCCAGAGTAGCCGTCGTAAGCACTTGGCACGAAGCGGAGTCAATAAACAGGCCTCTGGCAATAAGCTAATGTGCGGGAGTGATTAAGCAATGGAATTAAAATTTTGGTCCCTAAACAGCTGTACATCAGTCAATCATAACTTGTGACGTTGTTCCCCATGTGTGGATGTACAACACCCTAGAACAGAAGTTTTTAAAAGCAAAGTAAAAAATAAGCCATGTATAAAGCAGAAGCAAAAGGAATCTAGGAGAAATGGAGGCAGCTGTGTATTTGGGTGTACTTTGTAGCACTCTACTTGAATGTTTACAGCATGCTATTTGCAAAGGAAAGATTTGGGTCTAATTTCAGGCATGCTGTGCACACTGGAGTGTATGGAAATGCTGTAGCTCCATACTGTGCTGTGCAACAGATTGGCATCCCCCCTTTGGTCTGTGCTCTGTGCTTCTTGCTGGGGAAAACGGGGTACGTTTTGAATTAATGGCTGTCTGTGCGAGCTGTGAATGTGTCTGTGTGGTGAGACAGGCAGCTGAGTGTCCTGGCTATGATGTTACCTAATTAATCACTGGTGCGTGTTAATTATGTATTAGTGACTTGCTGCTGTGTTGTATTGGTCAAGTGGAGTCCCCTGCTGGAACGAGTGCTCCACGGCATGAGGGCTGGGGGGATGTTTCCTAATTCCCAGTGCTAATGTGTATTTTCTGTGATAGGCAGAGATGTCACCGTTGGCAAAATGGCCATAATGTCAACACCCAGCTTTTGCAGAGCAGTGTGCTCAGCTTATGCTTCAGACCTTTAGGGTAGAGAGAGTTTTAAACTTATTTTTGGGAGGTGCCCTTGGCTGCAGGTCCTTTATTAAATGTGGAACTCTTCCCCCTGCCCCCCTGTAGTGATTACTTAGCATTCAAATGTGAAACACTACATAAAGAATGAAATTACCCTCTTGGTAACTAGATTTTTCATCACTTTACAGTTTTTTAGCCAACAGACCTTCCTACTCTTCACATCAGGAACTCTCAGCCGAGTTAAGATTACTCTGTCAAAACTTTTTATGCCTCTGTAGTTGACATCCTAGCTAATGAAGATTATCTTCAGATCTGCATGGGTGGATCTTGACTCCAGTGTTCTTCTCTGCCTACATGCACAGATCTTTTAAAGCCTGTGGGAGTTCTTAAGGAAAAAAAAAAAAAAAAAAAAGACTACCAATGTCAAGATCCATGCTAGGAAGCAGCAAAGAGCCTTATGCCCTAGTAAAAGATCCTTACCCAGCAGCGTGTGAAGGCCCCAACAATAATGGAACTTTGAGTAAGCAAGGAGAAATTGTAAAGTTTGTGGTATTTCTGTAGGTGCAGTTGGATATGGAGTGGGGGTAAAAAAAAGGAGCAGCAAGATGTAATGAGCAGTGAAATCAGGTATAAAACCATGATCTGAAAGATTAGTGTCTGGCAAGAAGATAAAACAGAAATCTAAATAAAGCAAGACTGGAAAGGGAAATATTTTATTTCTCTGGATTTAGGCACTGCAAACATCTAGGGGTACTTAGTACTTCCTATTTATGCTCTAATTTATTTATTTATGTTTTTAGTTATAAGATCCAGGTAGGTAGATCCCAGCCTGAGTTGCACTCCTGAGTTATGTTTTCCCAGGTGCAAGACCTTACATTGTTCTTGAACTTTGTAAGGTTCTTGTTAGCCCAATCTTCCAGCCTGTCCAGGTCTTCCTGCAGGGTGTCCTGCTCTTTCCAAAGTGCCTGCTTCCGCACTCAGGTTGGTATCATTTGCAACTTTCATCAGGGTACACTTGATCCTATGTTTTGTAGAGCTTATAAGAGCTGGCTGTGTATCATCTGACCACAGCATTTATTTTGTCAGGAAAATGTTTATTTTATTAAATCAAACTAAGTTACATAGAGATTGCTTTTGTGATAGTTTTATTGAAAATTTTTGCTTTGACAAGATCAGGGACTTTTGCTTCAATTATATTTCAATGTTTATTATAATGCATAATTTTGACATAATATGAAAGGATTTTATAACAAATGAGAATTCAATTACTTCATGAAAATAAAGTCAGCAAAAAATGTTGACCTCAGAAAGAAAGTGTTCACCTCTGTCAAAATGAAATGGCTCATTTTACAAGTGTCAGTTCATGTTTTTAAATCACGATTTTTTGTAACTTTTGTCTTCAGGAAAACTTCAAAATATTGGCAACAAGGAAATGATGGAAAAAATGCCAATTCGTGCAGCTTCTCATGGTATTAAAAATGCCAGTTCTAATCTGGCTCCACAAATAATTTTTCAGATTAGCACAGCACTGAAGGCTGGAGTTGGGTTTAGGCAATTTCTGTTTGCAGTGCTCTGGAAAGAGGCTGGTGTCTGTGCCCCAGACCTCATAAGGGAGGGGCAGTCAGGGAAGGCTACTGCCCTTTTTTACAGGTGGGGGATTCCAGCCTAGGGAGCTGGAATTTTTATTCAAGGTTGGATGAGAATTGAGAGCAGGCATGGAGCTAAAAGGACATTGATTCCTTGTCTGGTGCTTTTAACCCATGGTGAAGAGATGCTGCCCTAAAGAGGAGATGCCCATCTGGACTAGGGTAGTGGAAATTCTTCTCTGAAAAATGAAGCACCAACTTTTTCTTCCATTTCCTCTTGAATTCCACCTGACCATCAAGCTTTGTTGTACTACCTCAAAGGCTTCCCTGATGGTGCTGTCTGAAGGACACTTTTCCCTCTTCTCTTCCTTGGAAAGCCAGGATGCACAGCCACTGCAGAGCCAAAGAGATGCTTCTCCTGCCTAGAGAGCTGCAGTGAGTTTTAAGCAGGGCTTTTTCTCCCAAAAAATTGCCTAATAAAAGGGCAAGTATTAATCACATGTCTGGAAAAAGTTTGTTTTGATCTCTGTGGCTGCTATTCCAGCTTTAAAGAACAGAGACTTTTCTGAAATATTTTCTTGGTAATAGAATTAGGAGCTAATTCCTTGAAGACAAATCTTGGCAGGTATGAAGTGTATAATATCTATCCTTGATTGAACCCGCAGCCTAGCCTAATACTTCCCATGTTTTCCTGTTTTCAAAGTGAGTTTGATCTTTTGCTGAAGGAAATGATTCCCTTTACTTGAGCCCTCTCGACTATTTCACAGCGAGAAAGATGTGTTCCATTACTTAGGGAACCCTCATTACATGCAGCTGTGGGATACTCATCTTTTTCCTTTATCTGCTTCGCTAGAAAACTTGGATACTTTGTTTTACTAAACAAAATCAAGGTCAGAGATGTTAAAAACAAATAGATTGGCTTATTGAACTTGATAGTATAATCATTTTCTTGTCGCCAGCTTTAGCTTTACTTTGCTGAAATAAGATTAGCACAGATTAAAGCTATTTATTTTGGAGTTGCAGCATTCTGGGCAGGGAAGCTCTGATGGGTTTGCTTTAAATGGGTCTTTATATTGTAAGAATTTGCAAACCCTTATTTCTTTTGAGAATTACTTGTTTCTGTAACTGTTACTCTGCCTGCAGTTACTCTCTTCTAAGATAATACCTGGTGGGAACACCTTAAGCATCTTCTATATTTGTTCCACGTTGCTCTGTTAAAGCAATGATGTTCTTTCTGATGTAAGTGCATGCAAATGAGATCAGAATTTTTTACTGCCTTTCTAAGTGATGGCTTGTCCAAGAATTTTTAATAATCACTTCATGAAAGAAATAAGTGCTAGTCTTCATTTACCTTTATTAAATACAGATAGGCCCTGACCTAGTAAAGCACTAAGCCATGCACTTAAGTACAGTCCTATTCAGTAAAACACTTAAGTGTGTTAGCTAAGTATGTGTTTAAAATGCTTTGCTGAACCACTGCCAGATGCCAGTGGCAAATTGATCGCAGTGCTGGTGCTACCAAAGGAAGCTGGAGAGATCTGCCTGAGAAGGTAACTGAGTATTGGTGAGTTTTATTTTCTACTAGAAAAAAATACCATGGTGCTTTGTCTTTTAAGGTCAGTTATTCACTTTTCAGGAATATATTGGTTTATATAGCAAGGTTTTGGTAGCACAGGATGGAATTTCTATGCTCCTTAGGCTTCATAAGGCTCCCGCACCTCACTTGTGCCTCTCCCTTCTCTCTCTCTCATGTTTATTAGTTTGAAACAGTAGCCAGATGTGATTTTCTTGAAGTTTCTTGTATCCTTAATTGTAAATCAATAACATTTAATTTTCCTTAAGAGGTTTAAATGAGTCACAAGATACTAAACTTAAAAACTAGAGAGTGCCAACATATGATATTCCCATATCAAATCTCACAAACCTCTTGTAAACATTCCATCTGCTTTACAGACAGTGCCCATCTACACTTGGCATTGTCTCCTTTTCGTGACCACAGCTGAAAGGAGGCAAAAGTCCTCCAGCTTTTCCCTTCTTTGTTAGGATTTTGTAATAGTTCTTCAGATGCCATCTGCATATGTGGGAGCGGCTCTGCCCTGTAGTTCCACAGCTCCTCGACTAGAGGTCAGTAACACATCAAAGAACATGAGACAGAAAATCTTAACCTGCGGGATATTGGCTAGATACTTTATTTTGCATTTGAAACGAAGACTTGTGATATGGTTAATCTTCATCAGCTATAAGTCCCCGAGATATGTGACCAGAGTAGTGGAATGCTTCTACTGTCTATTTCTTAATTGTTAGAAGCATGTTGGAAGTAGTGCTTCCAAGTTCTAAACAATAAGAAAAATTATCACCCTTTTAATATAATTTGTTCATATTTAGTAAGTTCCACATTTCCGTGTGATACATGGTTTGGAAAAAAAATTTACTTCTAGGAATTTTTACTGCTTAATCTTTATACAATCTCTTCAGTTGCATTGGCATTTTCTTCATACAGTGCTAGAAAGAAAAGACCACTGTGTGAAGCAGAGGTGGCTAAAAGGAGATTACTTTACAAAAAGGCTCAGAGTCCCATTTTTCATGTCCTTACAGCTTCATAGAGTATAGAATAGATCAGTCACTTTTTAATAAAGGGCAAGTTTAGGAATGCTTAAAGGTAAAAGAGAGGGTTGTTTGTTTTTTTTTTGTTTCAATTTAATGTAAAAATAACCCTTATTGTTCCTATAATCTTTTTTTTTTTTTTTCTTTTTTTTTTTTTTCCTGCTAAACGGTTCCTGCTTGGTGATAGAGGAATTGGTCATCTGGACAATTAAAAAACAATTGATGGAGCAGCTCTTTCTGTTCCAGACACATTTCTTTAAAGGATGTCTTGAACTGTGCTGCTATTTTAGTAGCAAGTCGTTCAAATACATACTCTGAATAATTCCTTCATAGAAGCAGGCACAAAGGATTCTGTTTGTATTCTTTGAGTCTGTCCTATCCTGAAAATACTCATTTCCTTTATCATGACTAATGCCATTACTGAGTGGTTTTGCTGAGACACTTAGTTCAGCTGTGTTCATCACTGTGATTAGTGCATTTGTCTCCAGCTAAAATGCTGATTCTTATTTGAATGCTGCAGTCCTAAGAGCTGTGCTTTAACTCCTTATGAAGGAAAAATCACTGTTTCCCAGTATTCCTGTCTCAGCTGAGTTTATTTTTTCCCCCTGACTAAAGAAACCCAGACCAAGGCATTTCAGTAGTCGTCTTACACAAGTCCTGTTTCCTTCCAGCACACCAGGTTTGCACTTGCAAGGTACCTTGTGATTCCTGCCAGATTTAGTACAAGTGGAACCAGACCTAGCATTTCTAAAATCTAAAATATTAACAACTATAATGAATGGTGCAGCTCTAATGAATAATATCAAGATTACACACACACACACACACACCCCATTTAAATTCAGGAGAAGCATAAGAAAGAATAAAACAAAGTCTCTGAAACATGTTTTCTCAGCACAGGTTGGTTACTATCTGTACAGACGAGTTCGTAGGGAACCTGTTGTATAGGAGGAATATAAAGTCATGTCTGCATTAAGAAACTGTTTAATTTGAACTGAAAACTTAGATACAAACCCAGGTCAGTGGAGCTCCTGTTGTGACCTGCAAACACAGGAGACCTCTTGTGTTGGAGAAGCAAAATGCATTAGTCTAAAAGAAGCTATCTTCAAGACATTGCTATGCCTTGGAAATGTTATGGACAGGAAAATGAGGATGAGTTTGAGGGTTGGTATTTAGTTTTGTTAGGAGGATAATAGTTATATTTGGACCTGGGATCAGGCTGAAAAGTAGTGTCCTTTCCTTCAGTTCTCTTCTCCAGGAAGTCTTCAGCTGCACAGCAGTTTAACTCCTGTAGTCAGCTTGTACTTTCATGATTACTATCTCTGATTGGTAACTCTGGCCTGTTTGGTGTGATACCAGCACCTCCCTCTTTAGCACCAGCAAGACAAAGAGATCTTTGCTGTCAGCAGTCACTGATCGGAGGTTGAACAGTTTAACTGCTTTTAAAAGCCCAGTGCAGTCATCTCTTAGGGTCTAGTATCTCTGCTTCTTGAGCTTGTACATTGGGAAAGCTCTCCACTCCAGCCTACCGGCTCCAGAAGTGAATGGTGACAGGCTGTCATCATCTGCTGTCCCCTGTCATTCAGCCAGTTTTAAAATGGAAACCCAACTTTGTGGGGTACAAATGAGGACTTCCATGCATTTGATTACTGAATGAAGAGGGGCAAAAAAAAAAGTAACGAGAACTGTTTCTTTTTTTTAACCCCTGTCACAAAGTAAATCAAGTTCTCTGTTTGTGTGACTGCATGAAGGCCACTGGGATTAGCAGATTTGCATTGTTTTGCTCAAATGGCAAAGGTAGATTTCTAGGTGAAGTGGTGCTGCGTAGGGCTTTCTAAATAGAAGATGTTAAGTATTTAATGTCTCCTGTTCTCAGTTGGGTTTCTAACTGGATAAGGACTAGATAACTGGATAAGTTGTGCTAGACACTGCAAACCATGGCGGGGGGGAGATTTTGTGCTGTGGCTGAGCTGGCTGCCAAGAGCAGGGATGGTCACTCTTCCTGCTGCTGTTCACAGCTGACTGGCTCTGCCCTTAAACTTCTGTTGGTACATGTCTGATTCCTTGGGATTTGGTTCAGCTCGATAACCCAACAAAACCCATTTTTAAATTATTTTTTTTTTTCCTCCCAACCTTCTATTGATTTAGCTCACCAAGAGCTGAGTGACAGGGCAGGAAGGTGTGCGTGACCTCGGACACGGCTCCTGCCTTGCAGAACTTAGCAGCTGGGGGAAGAAGACATATAAAAGCAATGTAATTACCATTCCCTTTCCTAGCAATGTATCTGAACTTTTCAAGTGGCTTTGCAAGGAGTGTAATAGTTGTATGGAGGCAGGAGTGCAATGAGGAGACATGCGTTGGGATGTTGTCACAAGGGGTAAAGGTGGTAGTCTGGCCTGGTTCCAGGAAGTAATGAGCACCAGGTGGGAACTGGATGAGGCAAGCTCATATCATGAACAGCAGCTTAATGAGTAATAAAACCAGGAGGATCTGATACTATCACTTTCCAAATTGGGCAAGATCAAGATCCTAAACTGACTTTTTTTTGTCAGATACACAAAAACATTTAAACATAGTGTAGTTTTTGCCATTATGGATGACAGAGTTGTCAGGAACTTCTGAAGATCATCTTGTCCACCTTCCTTGCTAGAGCAGGATCACCTACAGTAGGTCACATAGGAACAAGTCCAGGTGAGTTCTGAATGTCTCCAGAGATAGAGACTCCACAGCCTCTGGGCAGCCTGTTCCAGGGCTCTTTTTCCCTCACAGTAAAGAAGTTTTTCCTTATGTTTAGGTTGAACCTCCTGTGTTTCAGTTTGTCACTATTGCCCCTTGTCCTGCCACTGGACACCACTAAGAATAGTCTGGTCAAAGACTCAAAAAAGTCTGGATCTCAAAAAAAAATAAATGAGAAAGTTGTGTGATATTAACAGGCAACTAAAACAATGCTTGTTTTAGGGTGAACAGGTTGTTGCAGCTCCAGGTGAATTCTGTGGGCAAGCTGCAGTTGACTTTAGAGGGTTGGAGCTTTGCACATCTCTTTCTTGAAACTATTCAGTCTACTGATACAGTCTCCTGTCTTGGACTAACAACATGGTGGTTCAGCTGCATGGTGGTGCATTTACACAGAAAGCCCAGCTTTGGTCCTATTGTTGTCTTATCTCCATAGAGTTATTTCTGTTGTTGTTTATAGCTTGTGAAAATGGGCTTATTGCCACTGAGAAAGCACAGAGGGAAACTCTCGGTGACAATTTTCATACAGCTGGTTTCATTATAAATATTTTATTAATAATAAATAGCAGTTTTATAGAAATGGTTTCCTTTTATGGGTGATGGTGAGACAGCTGTCTAGTTTGTAATTTTATAATTTGTCCTACAGGCAATTTTCTGCTTATGGCATACTGACTTCAGCAGGGAATTCTGCTTAAAACCTGATGGCACAACAGATAACTGTATTTCCATGAAGGCAGGTGTAGGCATTTGTGTTCTCACTGCCAATCTCTAGGTACCTCTTTGGAGGCTGGTGGACTTTACAGGTGTGTCCTGCATGTGAAAGGTGAACTTGCTAGGAATCCATGGCATGACATTGTTGAAAAGTTTCCTGTCCTCCCTTAAGAATTGCTTTAATCTCTTCCAAATCCCTTGGGCTTTGCCATTAGGGACAGGATCATAACTTAGATTAATATTACTGAAATTGCAGCAACATCTCAAACTTTTATTCAAAACAGAAGTTCCATCATGCCGATGCTGAACAAGTCTGAAGATTTCTTTGTAGGTTTCTTGATGTGTGCTGGAAGACGTTTCTAATCCCGTAAGTGGTCCTTGTGTTTTAGTGGGACTTGTGGGTTAGGGATTATTCCATCTCTCTGAAGGATATCCTGATCCATCTAAGTCATAGTCTCACTGAGAATGGTTGATTGTGTCTAGCAAAACTCTTCAGTTCTTGTGAGCTGAGCTAAGCTGCTGTCTAGCAGGTGAATTGGAGAGCTTGAAAGCAGTGAGGACCTGGAGCTTTATTACCTTCCCCTATCAAGATCCTAACTGGCAAGGTGGGTTTAATACTTCTAACATGAATAGCAAAAACACTGCAACCTACTGACTAGTTCTCAGACACAAACCAGATACCAGGGATCCAGTATACAAAGTCTTAACCCCCAAGGCTATTGGCCCATTTTTTCACTCTTTCAAATAACCTTGTCTCTCATAAATCTGTTGCTCATTTAAAGCAAACTTTCTGCCTGCGTCAGAAATTACTTCCAGCACTGGGTAGGAAGCATTCTGCAATATGTTATAAAATGAGGGCTGGATTCACTGCTTAAATAAAGAAAGCCAGTTTGCTTCAAACAGATCATTTATTGCTACCTTCATGCTGTATATTTATTGTGAGGATATTGTCACATTTCTTTCAGTTTTGAAAATGTAAGTTGGATTTTCTCTTTCAGGTTGCCATCTGGTGTATTGCGAACAGTCTCAGAGAGTAAGAGGCCATCTGTTAATACTTTTTCAGGAAGCTTTTTATAGAGCAGTGAAGTGGCAAATCTCAAAAACACGTTGTAATGACTTACAAGATCTTGGGTATGTGTACAAGTAAAGGCTGATATTTTATTCGTATCAACAATATAGTTATCAAGCTGGGGAGGAAAGGAAGAGAAGAAAGAGAACTTGCACACAAGTGCACATGCATTTTAATGGCTCTATTGCATATATTACTTTTTCTATTTTTACATAAAATGTAAAGTGAGTTTCTGAAGCTCGTATTTGATTTGTGCTCATGTATTTTAGCAAGACTGATTGCCTTCCTGAGAGACTGTTTCCTTCTTTAACCATTAATAGAAATCCAGTGACCCAGGATTTTGCCTAGTAATATTGAAAACATAGCTTGCATTACTGCACCATATGATTTCACATCTCTAGTGTCTGGTGTACCTAAAATGCTGATTTCTCTACTGCAAGATGGCTGCCACCTAAGAAGGTCTTCAGTTCAGACCATACACTTTTAGTGCCAACAACTTCAATTTCTGGTGTACTCCTACAGCAGAAGTTGAGTTCCACATTCAGCTTCACAAGCAGAGAGATTTTTCAACCCAATTTAGATATTTTCCCTGGGTCACTAATGGTAATAGTAGAGAATGTGACTGACAGAAATGTTGCCTGATCAACCACCGAAGCATTTTGATTGTTGTGGTAACAAAAAGGGTTGGGAAGGTGCCAGATATGAGAACTGTCAAATAAATGCATGCAGTGAAACTCACTGCAGGGGCATTTACACTGGCCTCTGTGTGTCTGACAGACCATGCCTGTTTTTTCTGCCCATGGCTGTATTGTGCATGGAAAGGGAGCAAGTAGATCTGTGTAAGGTGCTGTGTGATATTAGTGATGAGTAAAAAAAAAAAGTCATGTTGATAGTTTGTGCTTTCATTTTATAATAAGATAAACTGAAGATGTGAGGAAGAGAGGAGGTGACCTTTCTGAAATTATCCATGAGGTCTCTGGTACAACTAGGAATAGGTACTGGATTTCTTGAGAGCCTCTCTGGGGGTTATATATGCTGAGACATTTTATTCCAATTGCATTGATTTCCTCATAATTTTATGATACATCAAAAGCAAACAGAGCTGTGTCATGTGCCTGTTGTGTGCAGTGCTGAAGTTTAGCTCAACTCTCTTCTGGCCTCTCTGAGAGGACATGTGAGGAAACACCACTTCTTTTGGGATCAGGCCCTTTGAAAACACTCTGGTTTCTTTGTAAGCCTGACATGCTGAGGAAGAAAGGCAAGTTCTGATTATCAGGGCAGGTGACTGTAGCTTTGCTACTGTGGAAAGGTGCAGTCAGGTGTGTTTTGTTGGGTGCTTATGTAAATAGTGAACAGTGTGTTCCACTTCCTCCTGTGCGTTATCTGAAATAGCCCAGCCAAGCACGTTTTTCTGTATTTTAATGCTGTATTAATTCTCTGTGTTCTGCAGTAACAGGATTTCGTAGTGCTGTTTTTGGGCATCCCTTTACAGAACCAGTCCTGCTTCACTGAAGAGTAATAGTAAAATCTTTTTCTCTTCAGTGGTTCCAAATTTGATAGTGAGGCATCAAAAATATCATCCAGGTATCACTGGTAATAAATGTCAGTGCTGCTGCATGTCAAGGTCATGTAAAGCTGTAGTAAGGGCTGCTCAGACTGACATTGTGCTTAAATATTACTGTAATTAAAAATAACCAAACAACTAGGCACCTTTAAAAGCAAAGGCAGCATGAATATCGCTGTAAAATTAGGCATACTAGCCAGTGATGAGAGAATCTGAAGCCTGTGTGTTGAGAGAGTTTTAAAAGCAATACAGGTTGGTTTTCCAGTGCTAACAACCCCTTGAAATAGAGAAATAAATGAGCCCAGCTGTGTTCAATAGAATGCTCATCAGGTCTGCATAATGGAGGTTGGAGCAAGGTGGGTGTCAGTCTCTTTTCCCAAGTAACAAGTGATAGAACAAAAGGAAATGGCCTCAAGATGTGCCAGCGGAGCTTTAGATTGGATTTTAGGAAAAACTTCTTCACTGAAAGTGTTGTCAGGCACTGGAACAGGCTGTCCAGGGAAGTGATGGAGTCACCATTTCTGGAGGGATTTAAAAGACGTGTAGATGCCATGCTCAGGGACGTGGTTTAGTGCTGGATTTAGCAGTGCTGGGTTAATGGTTGGACTTGATGATCTTAAAAGCTTTTTTTCCAACCTAGACAATTCTATTATACTATGGTATCTAGCAGTGGTCAGACTACATGTACAAATTTTATTTATACAAAAGGACTTTGTTCCAAAATATATTTGAGGCATTCTATTTTATTGAATGAATGAATATTCCTGGTTTTCCTATGTTTTTAATGTAAAAGGAAGGTAAAGGATAAATTATAGAAATCAGGGAGGGATGCTTTTTTTTTTTTTCCAGAAAAATACAGTATCAGCTACAATCTCCTGAGAAGTCAGTAAGTTAAGTGCTGGTACGAAGATGTGCATGATGTCCTTCATCCATTCCATGTCTATTAAGTCTGGACAGCTTGTAGCTGAAAGTGATTCCCCAGAGGTGGACACTCATAGCAGTCCCCTAAAAATTAACAGCCAACAGCTCTGAGAATGACAGCTTCTTGGGCCACTACAGAGCAGGTTACTACCCTCTCTACAGATGATAGGATTGAATTAATGGTGCATCATGTTAGATTTTCAAGTGCCCTAGCATATGGGGTACTGCTTTTTGCCTCCAGAACTGAGATGTTACCAAAGCACCTGTGAGCTACACCTGAGCTGTACTGGTGTAATCTGGAAGCCAGCCCTCTCAGAGTATCAGGAACATAACTTTCCCATGTTGTGGTTTGGTTTGTGTTGCTGTGCCTCACGTCTGTTAGCTGGTGTTGTGAGGATTTACTGGGGTAATGAAATATGAAAGATTGAATCTAGTCCTATTTAGGGTTAAGAGTCTGTAAATCCACTGTGCTTTCAGAGACCAGGCATAATTTAAACACTGCTCACATTCCAGCCTCTGCAGTAGGGATGGGTATTTTGTTTTGAGGACTTTCCTTATCTCAACTGCTGTACCATTTGGCTATCTGAAGCTTTTGCATGCCTCACAAACACCATCTGTTACAACCCAAGACACAAATACTGCAAGTGATTAGAAATATAAGCCAACGTTGCAGCTGTATGTGGTGTGGAAACCTGATAGAACCAGAACTTCCTTTGTAAGCCTGACATGCTGAATAGTGTGTTTGTGGTTTGTCTAAGCTTTTGCATTCATCAATTAAAGATTAACTTTCTGCTGCTATGGAGACATGCTAGATTTTAAAAAAAACCAAAAAACCCCAACCAAAAAACAGAAAGAAAAAAGAAAAAAAGGAAAAAAAGACTAAAGAAAACAAGTGTTTCCTTTTAGGAAATGTTAATGGAGCAAGAAAAGCACCTAGGGCAGAGGGAGTCCCTAGCAGGGAAATGTTTCCACCTGCCACATCCTAATGCTTTATTAGATGAATCTTTGATGGGTGGAAATAATCTATGTATGCTTATCAATGCTCTTCCTTAAGTCGTAAAACACTGAAAATATACATGTAACAGGGACCATTCAGCTGTTCTAGCCATGGGCAGATTGGAATAAATGCTGTTATATTCCTCCTGTTATTCAAGATGCGTTCACAGCACAGCCCAATTCTTCTCGAGTTCCAGTACTGTTTTTAATCTGTTTTATCCTCCAGCATCAGCCTTGATTGCAGCAATGGACGAAGAACTCCTTATGCAGGAGGATACCAAATTAGAGAGGAACACCATGTGTGCTCATGGATGTATAGGAGAGATGAACAGGAAAGGAGAGGAAAGCTTGTATTTGACTGCCTGCAGGATAATTGGGTTAGGATGTGGTTCAACCGCAGATACTGAACCTCTGAAATGGTGGGGTGAGTCCCTTTTTACTGTTGAATAAAAGAAACTATTCAAATCAAGAACTGTAACAGTTCTGCTATTGCTGATCTCCTCCTCCATCCCTAAGCTATGCATGCCTCTTTACCATCTTTAGGTCCATTTGGATTTCCTTAATGTCATTAGTCAGGTGAATAGCAAGTATGAGGACAAAGTTTAAATAATCTTTCTTTTCTTCTCTCTGGAAAAATATTTCACAGAACACTCAGATCTTTGTCATGCTTTCATGCCACATAGTCCTTGTTATGAAAGCAGAGCTTTAATGCTAAAATACCCCTCTCTTAATGTTATAGATTAATAGGTCAAATTTGGAAGCAGGTAGGTGAATGATTTTTGCTTATGCAGACTGTTTCCTCTATATAAATGCACTGTTGTTTTTAGACTTTGAACTGGTTTGAGCCAGGATGAAGCCACTTTTCCTTATACTTTTTGTCCGTGGAGATGGGATAAGCAGTAATGGCCTTAAGCTGAAGCAAAAAAATTAAGTTAGATATGAAGAAAAAGACCCCTTGCTGATGGGAAGGACAGCAAATGTTGGAGATAGTCTGTCAGGGAAGTTGTGATGTCTGCACCACTGGAGATCTTTAAGAGCAAATACTGTGTCTACAGTTGATCTCATGGATAGAAGGAAAAATTAAATGGCCTTCTGGGGTGTCTTCCAGGACTATGATTTTGTAAGCTTAATGACTGAGGAGGTCTTTGCCAGCCCTGTGCTGTCAGCAGGAAACATCAGGATCATCACAGGGGAGCAAGCACTGGATGCTGCAATGCCTGGTGCCCAGGGTGTGATCCACTGCTGTGAGCAGGAACCTGGGGCTGTAGGATGTGCAGGAGAAGTTAAATGCCTCTCAGTGGACTCTGGACAGAGAGCTGGATGAGCAGGGAATCACTTCATTCAGCTAGTGGGAAAAGCTTGAGAATGAGCAAATCTTGATCCTGTTTCTTTGGTGCTGTGGCAGCAAGACAGTATCAGTGGCAGGCCAGTGTATACAGGTGAGGAGTCTTTGCTGTATGTCCCTGCTAAAATACAGGAGTTGCTACTTGGGCTGATGGAGGAAGCAGAAGTTACTCTTTCCTCATTTCCCTTTTCATGGCTGAAATCTGGAGTGTAGGACATGCAGATTTGCTAGGGTGATTGGTCTGTGGGATTGCAAAACCACCTTTCATTCATTCTTGAGTTAAATCTTGACCAGTAGTGTGGAGTGTGCTGTGGCCTCTGGGCACTCGCAGTTAAGCACCCAGGGCTCTTTGTGCCAAAGGGCAGCAATGAGACTGTCCAACCTTGTAAGCAGGGCACGTCCTTGGAAAAGACAAGGTGCTGTCTTGTCCCAGAAACCACTGAGACCTGTTTGCTGGACTGCCTTTTATTATGGGCTAGATTGCCATGGAGGGAGCTTGTGTTTTGTTAACATGAAATTCCTTCTGGTGGTTTGATAACTCATTTAAATAACCTCAGCATATTCCAGAGCACTGAGCAGGCACATGTTTATGCCCTGCTAGTTGCCCTTTACTGTGTATTATGAAGTATAAGACAGTAGGATTGTGAGTGGCTGTGATTTAAATAACTAAATTTCCTCTAGATTAAATGTTTGCCTTTCATGTTTGATTTCTCATTAACTGAGAATTTATAGAGTCAAGTACTCAGTCCTATTCTTATTTGTAAACTTGATGCTTTCTCTTTTTATGTCTCATAATAAGTTCTCTCCTCTGGTTGTTTAATGTATCACTTGTGATTCTGTTTTGACAAATCTCTCAGCAGTTCAGAAAACTCTTTGTTACAAGGAAATAAATATCCTGCTGACTCAATGGGAAAGAAATGCTTTTTGTCCTTTGAAAAATGTTGCAGCCCTGTAGATTGGTCAGTGTTAGTTATCTGAATAGTGCTATTGTGGAGAGGAAAAGGGTACTTTATTGGGCCAAAGAGCATTCAAGGGTACTCAAGTATGTAGGGCAAGGTTATCAAGACTTTACTTTGGTAATGTCTACTTTTGCTTTGAAAGATCATCTTACATGTGATATTTTTTCCTGTTAAATGCATTGCCTTTATTATTGCAGTAGCTTTTCTTTTTTAATTACAAAATGCTGACAAGATGTTTTGCAGTGACGTATTATAACTACATTAACCAGGTGCATTAGGATCTGTGTATGTGGCAGTTGATGCTTTTTCTTTGTCACTTACATAATGAACCTTCTGCTTGTTCAGAATAAAATATTTATCTGGAATGCAGGCTAAAGCAAATACTGGAGACTGGAGGAGAAAAAAACAGGCTGCCTGCAGTGAATAATTGCTATAATCTCATTGTCCTTTGCAAAGTTGTTAATTAAGGCCTTTACTAAGCAGACTGTGCTTGCAGGAGTCCTACAGAAGTCAAGTGGTTGTGCTCTTGTGCATCTGTTAGCTCATGGTGTTTTTAGCATATTTAATACAAGGCTCCCCAAGTTTCATCTTCCAAGAGACTATACATTAGGGGGGATGTCCTGTAATGATCTCCTCCTTCTCTCCCCTGCACTTCTTCCATTGAAATAAGAATGAAAACAGCACGTGAAGGAGGCTGATAAACTAGTGTATAGAGCTTGAGTATCTTCCATCATCAATATTGTCAGGTAAGCCTGCTAGGGATGTAGGGCTGTTAGTTTACTTGCAGGTGCTCTCTGTAGTTGTCTGCAAGGAGCAAATGGTACAAATTGTGTGTACTTTGCCTACTCTGGTTCCAAGTTCTTTTTGTTATTTAGTATTTATATTTCTATAGCAACTAGAAAATCCACTTAGGGTTTTTGACCATTCCTGGCAGGCAGCAGTGTAAACAGTGTAAGGAAACAGTATTTTAGGTGAAGAGTTCTCAGCAAAAAATGACCTTTACCTTTTTTTCAGTTTCTTTGTAGATATTAATGGGAAGGAGATTTTTTGAAAAACAGAATGAATTAATTTTTAGGTCATTTCCTGTGTGAGGGGACAACAAGGCAGGAAGGAAGAAAAGAAAGAAAGAAAGTCCTAGTTTTATGAAGAAGCAAATGGAGCAGTTTGGTGCCAAGGACTGATTGGAGGCAAGAACTGACATCTTGGGAGCAGATGAGAGGAAATGGGATGTGTCAGCAAGTCATGAACAGCCTCAAAACTCAAGGCAAGCAACCCATAAATAATGGAGAAAGGAGGAAGGGGAAAAACAGCAACACATGAGCTAAGAAAAAGGTATTTACAACATGATATGGGGGGAAATGGTACTGGAGAAAGATTGTGTTAGGAAGGCCGGAGAGGAGAATGTTGATGTGACTGTAGAATTGACCAGTTTCCATGGGAAACAACAGGAGAAAAAGACCCCACAAACATGATGCAGAAAGAATCATCAAAATGGGGATGTGAAGAACAACGCAGGGATGGATCAACAGGTGAAGAAGCCAGCAGAATCAGTGTGATGACTTCCTGAGCAGGCAGACATAGAATATGGTAATGCTGGATGTACTAAGACACAGAGGAAAATAGGAAATGGCATGAGGATGAGAAGAATTCCTGGGGAACGAAAGGAGCTGGAAGAAGTAATTTGTCTGATGGGAAAAGAAGGGGGAAAAAGACAGAAGGAAGAGTAAGGTGTGTAAATATCTAAAAGTTTTGTGTCCTTTCTTGGTAGAAAGGTGAGAAGATTGTGTGGATAAAAAAAAAAAGAAGCAGACTGAATTGTGGAGGTGGATTTAATTTTATCAGAAAAGCAAAATTTGCTAGGGAGATGCCAGAGAAACATGGAGGAAGTAATTCTGGTCTCCACAATTCCACTGGAGCTGCTTTCCCCTGTGGGCTGAGCTGAAGTGGTATAAACGGAGCTGATCTGTGATGGAAGCTTGGAAAATCAAAGCTTGTAAATTGTGAAAAGACAAGAGACACCTTACCAATGAAGAGTGAAAGGAAGTCACTGAGGAGGGGGCTGAAAGCAAACAAAAGTTTTTCCTGGGTACTAGTCACCTGCTGCAATTGAGCTGTGGAAAAGCTAACAGACATGGAGTGGGAATGAGATGAGGAAAGCAGATAGTGCTGCTAAAGGCAGTTGTAGAATGAGGGCTCTGCAGCAGGTCAATCAATGCAGACCTCCAAAAGTGAGACCAAGGAAATTAGGAGCCATGGATGCAAGTGGCTCATCAGCATGGAAGTTTCCATCATTGAGAGTTAAGCTGAAGAAGAGCCAAAGTCAGTCGAAGAGGAAGGTTGATGTGAAGTTGGATCCATGGTAGACAGTAGCAATACTGAGCAGGCAAGATAGCAGGACCCCTTGTTTATTAGAATAATGTATTTCTCTGCTGCTTAATTAGGTCTGTTATTTTATCTTTAAACTTATTTTATAGTTTTTGGCAGTGTCTGTAAAAATATGATTAAAAAAAAAAAATCAACTAATATATGTAATTGAAAAGGAGCTCCCACTTACTGACTTAGACAGCTGTTTCCTATGTATTTGGTGAACATGCTGGAATAAACCAGGAGTCAGGCTGCTGAGCAGAGTGATTCCAGTGGAGGGAAGGGTGATGGCAGCAGCCCTTTCAGTGGGGCCTGCCCAGGTCCCATCCCAGCTCCTGCCCGGCTGCAAAGTGGGACCAGGAGTGGCCACCAGCATAGTGCAGGTGTGCAGTGTAATGCTACCCAGCTTCCAGCAATTTGGATTTTCAGAGTCAGTCACGTCTTTTTATCCCTAATTTCTCCCATCTATCTGTAGAGAGCTCACTGCTAGGAGGGAAAGCCATGCTTCCAACAGCAGAGGTGGCTGTGGTTCCTTTCCCCACCTCCTCCTCTCAGGAGAGCTCACCTGTCATGTCAAGCGTTTAGCTGAAAGCAGCGGGGATTGTGAAGCTTTAATGTTTCCCAGACTCTAGTCTGCCACATTAACAAATCTTTCACTTTTCAGAAGATGATAGTGTCAATCATGGTGACAGGCTGAAAGACACCGTTCATTGTTAATTAATTATTAGCTGTCAACTCAAAGACTTTGTTGAACTAAGAACATTCAGGCAGATTGTAGATTTCCTCCTTTTTAAACTTTATGTTTAAAGGACACTAAATACCCCTAATTATCAAAGTAAGTTGAAATCCTTTCATACCTCTTTCTTCTGCAGGTGACTGCTTCAGGTACAATATTAATTATAAATAGAATGAAGAATCTCTAGCTTCTTATTGCTGATTTATATTTTCATAATGAAAAATGAACTAAAAAGGAAGAAGTTTCTTTGCTTTGGTAACAGCCCATGATCCCTAGGCTAGCTCCAAGTTCTGGTGTTTGGAGGAAACAAACCAAAGACAAGAAACTTGTGCTTTTGACAAAGGCCTGAGGGCTGTATAACCTGAAAAGGGGTTGTGACTCCATATCTGACTCCATTGCATAAATCTTTGGAATTGAGTTGTTGGAATATTTCAGTTTCACTCCTGTCTGTAAGACCTTGACTGAGAAAATAAGCGTAGCCTTCTCACTGGGGTTCCTGCAGGTGGGAATAAACCCTTCTGGCTTTTTCCTAAGTAAAGACCTGAGTTCCCAGCAGTTCTAGGCATGTCCAGCCATCACTGCAGAGCCTTCTGGTTAAGTGTGAGGATGCTCTTCTGGATACTCTTCTGGTTGGGGACCATGGGAGTGCTTAGTCCTGGAAGGCAGTTTGTGCACACAAGTGCTTGCAGAATGTATCTGCAGGTTTGAAAACACTGACCAATTGGCTCTCCACTTGCCAAACACAGGGAGAGAAAAATACCTACCTCACAGGAGTGCTCTGAGGCTTAATTAATGCATATGGGTAAAATGCTTTGAGATCCTCAGGTCATAATGATACTTAGCACTTTATATCTTCAAAGCCCCATACCCAATGCAAAGGAACTAATCCCAAACTAATTAGGCAAAAGGCACTATAAAAGTGCCAAGTGTTGTTATTTGCCTTAAAGTATTATTATTTAATCACAAATTGCCTCAAAGTGGAGTGTGACTGTATGAGATTAGAGACATAGTAATTAAGGCCTTGATTTAATATTTTAAAATTATTCAGCATACTTCAATGCAGCTCTTGATTTTTTTTTTTTTTCATTCTTTCCCAAACACCCAGCACACATTTTCATTTTTATAAACACTGCATCCTCATCACTTAATAGGCTTTCCCTCTTCTCTCAGTCATGGATGTTGCAGTGCTAAGGGAAGATAGTTTGGTGAACAAGGATTTGGTCAAGTTGGAACACAGCAGAATGAGTGTGTGCATGTGTGAATTAAATATGACAAGAAATAAATGTGTAAATAAAGTCTTTCTTGCATGTGTAGTAGTTTTATTTATGTATGTGCTGTGTAAGTTCTACAATGCAAGAACAGCTATGAAAGCATCTGTCACCCCACATTACTTATTTTGCCTTTGAGATACAGGCTGCAGCAGACCTTCTTAAAGATGACACTTTGCTGCGTGTCAGGAAGCAGCTGTAGTTGTTATACTGATTTGGAAAGCAATGACTTTGGGTAAATAGTCTGGTGAAGTTCATGTCTCTCTACAGAAGCTCAGCAGAAGGGTCAAGCACCACTCCTCTCCTAGATAAACCTGTTTTAAAGGTGGAAGTGAACATGAAGGCCTTGTGTACAGGAATAGATTTCATCCACAGTATTATGGTGGGTTTAGGGAAAATCTGTCCATGGGAAGAGACTATATTGGCTCTTCTTTCTTAAGCAGTAGAAAATATTTGTTTTTCAGATCCGAGGGACTTGATGCTCATTGTTACATGGGGACTGGATGCAGCTGAACATTCTGTGCCACTGTCACTTTACAGACCTTGGTGGAGATAATCTCTGTTCTTCTAGCATTGTGAGAAGAGATTATAATTAACATTGATGCTGAACAAGCAAGCTTATGGGACAGTTGGGCTTTGTAGTGACAGGGGAATAACGTTGGACCCTTTCACTGAGTGAGCCCTGCAGTGACATGCACCAATACAGTGACACGCTGAAAACTCTGTAGCAGCCACACAGGAATTGACTCCGCAGAGTCACCATACTCAAATGAGAAGATGTGTCTGTAGCAGGAGAAGGGGGGAGATCCTGTAGCTGCAATAGCACTGTGCTTCCTGAGGACTCGCTGCAACAGGTAGAATGACTTCCAGAACAAAGAGCTGCTCAGTGTGACAGCAGCATCACCAGAATTGCCTTTACCCTTGTGTATGTGTTTACATTTGTGAATGAAAATTATTTAACTTCCAATCACAGTAAGTATTAGGAATTTTGGGATTCTTCTGTAGAGCAATGCTTTCTTGTAGCAAAAATTATAAAGTGCATTTTCCGAGAGCCCTGAAAGCACTTTGTCTCTGGACTCCTACCTTCCTTCCAGAACCTCCCCCCCTGCAACTTACAACATTTTTTCATTCTTTGGAAGTTTATGGATCCTATTTTTTTGGAGGGGAAGCTGTTCTGTGTGCAGCTGGTCCCAGAAAAGATTTGAGATCAGGAAGTGTTGACATTTGTCTGCATGAAATCAGTCAGAGAGAATTGCTTAAGCAGCAGTTGGTAAGGCTGGGGCTGGCTGTGTGCAAAATAGCAAGGTATTTGTGTCTTGGTTTCTCTGAGACCTGCAAAACATTGCATGCTTGAGTTCAATTTTGAAACAGGCAAATTTTGAGGCTGTTCATGATGCAAGCACATTCACTCTCAAGGCTAAAGCTTCTCTCCCTTTTGTTGTTTATCTAGCATAATACAGCAGCAGAAAGAAATCCAACTGCTGTGCTGCAAGGCCTGTGTGCAGGGGATCTGATGTTCAGCTGTGAAACTGCAGCAGGTTCCCTGACTTCACACCAGGTGAGGACACAGTGCTCTATGTCAGGACTAGGACTGCAGAGTACAACTATTTCATACCTCAAAGCTTGGGACAGTTTATTTTTCAGCATGAAGGAGCAGCTGGTGTCTGTTTATTCTTAGCTTGCTTTTACTGAAGTGTTCAGCAGTCTTTTGCAGTGTAGGTGCATTGCTTTTGCAGTGAAAGTGAAATATCAATTAACCTTTGCCTCCTCCTGGATTGAAAGCAAAATACCCTCCATCCTGACAAAAACATGAATGTAGGAATGGTCTTTAAAATGAATAAATGAAGCAGGAACTTGTGCATAGATACATAAGTGTGGATTTGTGGTAAACTCATTGCCAGTATGTCTTTTGATAGAACTTACTCTTGATGCTAAGGGAGGAAAAGGTGAAGAGATGAGACAGTAAGATACTTGGGATCATTTGTTAAGCTTCAACAGCTCCTTTTGTGTTAGAAGTAAAGGGGCTTACATGGCCTGTGAAGGAGAGAGCTCATGCGTTGCTGAAAAAATAACAGCTTTCCACAGCTTAGCACTGGATCTGTTTGCCTTTATGATGATAAAACCTGCTGAGGAGTCCAAAACATGGTGTTGACACACCCAAACATACACTGGGGTGAGAGACATTAATGTCTTTCCACTGCTTACACACCTTGGGGAAAGATGAGGTGAAATGAATCGCTGACCTAAAAGACAAGAGCCCCTGAGGAGAAAGGTGCTATCAAAATGTCATCTAGATAAATAAGGACCCAAACTTGTAGTATCCTAAGTAGCTAGACTATTGATTAAAGAATCATGATAAATGAGTATAGGGCTGTGAATTAGATCAATACCATCAACCTTAAAAGTCAATCTCCTGTACCAGCTTGAACAGAGACGATAAAAAAATGCACTCAGGACAACCACAAATCCTTGGGCTGATGGTGGCCTTGAGGCTTTCAGTTTTTCTCTGACATTTCTTTTTTTCCTTTGTTTCTCTGAATAAACTTTGAAGAACTGGTAGAAGAGATGTTTATGCCTGAAAATATTTCACAGTTCACAAATCAAGTAATACCAGTCAGCAAAACCTGGGCTTTGGAGAAACTAAAGATATCTTTAGGACATTGTTATGCGACTCCTAGAGAGGAACTTTTCTGTGGCAGTCATTGTGCTGAAGGTAAAGGGTCAAATCCTCAGCTACAGTGGATGGACCTTGGCTCTCTTGGCAAAGACAGAAAGTTCACACCTGCAAAGAAGGAAGACTTAAATAATTTTTAAAATATATATATATATATTATTTTTTTTTCCTGGAAAAGGGGGAAAAGTACTAACCAGTAAAAAAGGAGGAAAAAATCATTGAGTACCTCAGCCTTTTCTACATAGATTGTCACTAGTTTTTCCATCTTATTTATCAGGAGACAACTTTTTTTCAATATATATATTTTTTTTTTTTTTTTTCCTTGAAAAGGGGAATGTATGTTTGAGAGATTCTGAAAAAAAAAGTCTTCCTACAGGGATAAGAAATAACTGACAAGATTTTTGAAAATTAAGTACCTTTGCTTTATGTTCTTCTCTGGATGAGACTTGGGAGGGGTATTAGGCCATTTCAGCATGTCAGGTATCGGAGCTGACTAAAAGCAGTGGTGCTGTACTGAGGCAGAGCATGTGTCTTCCAGCAGGGCTCTGAGAGGACAAGGTTTTCATTAAAGGTCTGTTTTTCAGGTCATAGTGGCCTTTTTATGTAAGCTGCAGTGAAGTCACATAACCTTTTCCCATCTCTGTTTTTGCATCTATAAAATAGAAATGATCTTTTATGTGCACGTCTTATTGGATGCTGAGATGACTCATGATTTCTGATTTCTTATTACTTCTTTCTGTTATCCTTGCAGCAGAATTGCTCCAGGGTTTCTTAAAGTACCTTCCTTCATTTGCCTACATCTCTACAAAATGAAGATGTAGCTACCACTGTTCAGCCATGGTTATTGGTAGTAAAGTCAGCTGAAGATGTTTGTAGGAAGTATTTTGTTTTATTTTTGTGGGAGAAGTCCTATCTTACCCAGTCCTTATACTCGCCCTTTGAAGTCTTTCATATTTTTTTAATGATGGTTACTTTCGGAGCTTATAGGTGTGTCACTTGTATCTCACTGTGAGGAAGAGACTTTCATCAGTTTCTGCTCTGAGACAGGACTCAATTAGCACAGATGTTACCCGTGGTTTGTTGAAGGTATATTTTTATGGTGCTGTTTTTGGAAAGTTTTGTACAAATTGAAGTATGTGAACAACCTCTCTTTTTCTGTATACAGCCATTGTTGTCAGAGTTTGTCTTACGATTAAGATGCTTTCCCAATACTAATATGAGAACTGTATCTATGCTGATAAACTGTAGGTGTGTTGATTTTGATAGAGCACTCTCTTCTCATCTGATTTCTTAAGATGAAATTAACCCCCTGTGCAGGTATCTGGTACTTGAGCATCACTTGAGTCATCTTCTGACATGTTAATTGTGATTGAAATGATCCCGAGCTCTTCTGCTGGTTTACTTCACAGAAGTGAATTTCCTGCAAGCAAGGTAACAACTCTTAGAGCAGAAACCTTCCCCTTCCCAGCAGCATCCTGACCTCCACCTTCAGAGTTGCCACCTGACTTGAGCAGACAAGTTCTCAAAACATTGCTGGAGAGGAGTGGTCACAGGGATTGCTTGGGAACAAGCTGTCAGTTATGATCACTAGACACAGGGCCATACACCCAGCAGGTGTTAGTGCCTAGGAAAGAACTCCATCAGAAATTGGGTGTCTAGTCCAGAGAGTTGCAGTTCCCTTTTCTGTGAGGGTGGCAGTGATTCAAAAAGATTAGTGGTACACTAAGAGATCAAATTGCTTTTAATCTTTAAATGATTCTTCTTCATGGGAGAAATTTGTTTTAAAGAAGGAAAAGGTCAAGGAAATATTTGCTGTTGTTGAAAAGATTTTTTCCAAATGATGATTCTAAAAATTTTTTTAAAAATTGAAAATGGACTAAATTAGAAGTGCTAAATGAGAATCATAACGAGATATCCAAAGTCTTGCCAAGTGAATTTAATCACTTTCTGATCCCAACAGCCACACGATTCAAATCTTTCTTAGCATAATTAACCAAGTGACAATGAGGATGCTATTCCAAGACAAGGTAATGAGATGCTGTGGGGCCTGAATTCAGCTGGAGGGGATTTCCTATTAAATATTTATTGTATGTGCAGCTTCTTCAGTAGCTAGAAATATAGAAAAGAAAATTTAGCTAAATAGAACATCTTTTCTGAAATTAATCTGTGAAAAGCTGAAGAACTGTGGTCACTTGGTTTTGGACTATTATTTTTAGCCAGTGGGCTGTATTCAGCATCAATAAAAATCACAGTTTATGTAGGAGGAAAATAAATTGGAGGTAGTTAGAGTGTAGGAAACTAAAAATGGAAAGGGAATGAAGAGGAAATAGGAATGTGACAAACCAATTAAGGAGAGTACAAATGATAAAAGTCAACAGGAATTAACTAATGATGGACTACAGAATGCTAAAAGACTAGAAGGTTTAAGGAGAAAAGAAATAATGCAGAAAGGAAATAATTGGATAACAGAGATGATAGTATGAGGCAGTACACTAAAACCAGTAAGACTTTAAAGCATAGTGTACATTTAATTCTAGATCCAGGGAGAAACGAAGTATGCTTTCATCATATTAATTTAGACACTTTCTGGGGGTTATGGAAGTTGTGGCCAACCTATGTGTAACTGAAACTGTTGAAGAAAAAGCTTTATCAAGGCCCCAGGGTTTTGTAACACTTTAACATACATACATATAGAAGAATGCTATTTAGGTTACAAAAATTGAGCTGGGCCCTTCTCAGCTGTTGATTTCCCTGACTCCAAAAAACAAGCCTGCTTTAATGTTACTAGATTTTCTGGTTATCTTCTGTACTGTTTTATGATCATCCTTACAATAAAGGCAAAAATAAAGGCAGAGTAAAGTTCATACCTTATTAGTCTGGGAGCACCTAAGATTAGATTGAATACTGTTGCCGGTGGCTTCTTTTTAAATGCAACTGGTGCATGAGGAAATATGTTCATAAATATATTCTTATTCCAGGTGGAATGTGCAGGGGCAGCAGGTCCTGGGGGTCAACAGCACGGTAATAATGTAGGGAGGAGTTCAGGACATGGAGGTGGTTGCAGACCATTCTGTGCAGCACCCACTGAGCCCTAACACTGGAGAAACAGGCTCTTGCTCTGCTTCCCTGCCTTAAGTGCAAGGCCTGCAGTTCTTGGCCTTTGGCAAAGTGCACTGGATGTTCTCTGCACCCTGCTTTTACTCTTCATGGTTCTGAGAGTCAGATGAATGGCTGAGGAAAGAATGAGATCTGGGCAAGTAGTAGAGTATTATTAGCTCCCATGCAGAAACTGTAACCTTCCTCTTTTCCCTCCCTCATCCATCTCTTCAGCTCTTTGGGCATATTGATCTTTTTTCCCTGGGTGTTTGAATGATGTTTGGGGGCATGTTGGAATTCCAAACAGAAACTGCCATGTAAATAATAATAATTCCTGTCATACTTGCTAAATAGCAGTAATAATTTTTTTAAAAAATGTTGGCAATAGGATCAAATTAACTTGATGAGAAAGCTCTTTTTTTTCTTGTAAAGTACTAGGAAAGCTGTGAGACAGGAGGTGCAATTAATTATCTCACTTGGATTAAAAGCTCTTTTATTTGATATTTGATCTCTTATTACTTGATTTCCCACAAAATTGCTGGTAACATGCAGTCCCACTTAATAGCTCATTAGCACTCCAGTGTGGTATTTGTAAGGTGGTCAGGTTTGTGTATAATAAAGCAGTTGATGGCTAGCAGGGAACGACTTCAGCAATAATTAATTAATTAAGTGTGTGTAAAACATGGTTCATTAGCAAAGTGTGTGACAATCTCGTGGTGTCCAATGCTGTCCCTCTAATTGTCTAATGGGCGGGATGCTACTGCAGCATTGCTTCATTAGTTTCCAGCTTCTGCTAGTGTTGTTGAAGTAAAATACCTCTGATTTCCAGACCTTGTTCCAGTGACCTGGTAGCACTGAAAGGAATGGATTACGGTAACCAATCGAACAGCATTTCTTACTGTTTTCACTTAAAACCCACACAATTAGAAATTATTACTATAGCTTAGCAGCAGTAGCAGAACATTTGCTAGGGAAGCTGGAAATCTCAGTTCAACTGTAGTTCAAGCAATAACTATTCTTTATACTCAATTATGCACTGTAACCCATTAGGGAAGCCTGTGGTTTCCTGATGTAGGGTTTTTGGTTTTTTTCCCTTCTGGGTTACAGCAAGGTTCAACTGGCTACAAATATATTAGAAATTGGTATGATTGTACAGTTGTTCTGCAGGCTATCTAACTTCTACCCACTGCATTTATCTGGCACATTTAGAGACAGAACAAGGCCAGGAGGTTCAGACCTTTAACCCAGATGTTGTTAAGCGTGGGAGAACGCTAATCTACAGAACTGATGCACTTGTGGTATAAAGCTGTTAGAAAGTCATTCTTCAGACCTACTAAATCCAGAAATCAGGGAATACCAGGTCGTCTGGGCCTTGGTGGTGACTTTCTGTCCACAAAGGAAAAAATTGAAGAGGTGTTTACTTGCACCACTTGAAACCTTTTGCATTCAACCTGTGTGAAAATGGGGTCGATTGGTTCTATCAACACCTTGTTTTGCTTTCATGAGCCAGACAAAAATGTTTCTGAGTTTTTCAGTGTCTGTAGGTGTGATGATAACAAAATCAATTAAAGGAGGTATGATATTCCCTATTGCAGTGAATAGGGGCATTAGGAGTATTGCTCTTCCTTTCTTTTAGATCAGTTGAACTGTGCTGAGTGTGAGGTTCAGGTTCTGATGTTCACGTAGTTGTTCTCTGTGTAGGGGATATTTCTATGTGCTGTATTGTTTTGTGGTTAGGAGGGCAGGTGGGTTTGTGTTGTTAATGTTATGATTTTCTGCTGCCTTGTTTCTGAAATGAGTTCCTGGAGAGCTTTGGTGCCCTGTGATATTGATATAAAAAGCATGCTGTAAAGATGTTGTTGATGGCTCTGGCTCTTGTTCAGAAATATGGTTTTACAGTGTTACTGCTGTATTTGATGGGTACTTAATTAACTGCTGTTCTTGATGTGTGCTGTAATCAGAGCAAGCCAAGTGGTTTTCTTCTCCAGTGTGTGTATCAGAAGTCATTAAAGAGGTTATAGTGGGACTAGAAAAGAACAATTTGTGTCCTGGTTCTTGTGCCTTCTGTGCAAAAATTTTCACATCCAAGGCACGACTAATTTCAGGACAGTTCTCTTGTTGCAGCTAGTGTGCTAAATTCTCTATGGAAAACACCCTTGCTAGTTTTATCCTTGCTGGAAAAGTTCTCTTGCTTCCTCTGGAGGAAGGGCTTTCTTCTTCAGTGATGTAGATCACTATGGTGTGACTTTGACTCATGCCCTTGGATTGAGTTGTCTGAACTAGCAAGGTAGACTTCACCCAAAATGTTACTAAAGCACCACAATACACACTGAGCTTTTATCTTGTTACTTAAAACTTATCTAGCTATCTACAACAAAGAGAAATACAGTGACCAACTGCATTGGAAATGACACTGAGAACAGCATTTCCAATTTAATTTTACCTGCTTGTCCTAATTCCATTTTATTGCCATAAGCTTGAAAATGAGAAAGTAGTTACAGGCCAAATGTGAATGTGCAAAGCTGCTCTTCCCAACCCCTTACCCTAGGCATCCCACATGCCAGTTCTGTGCTGGCAGTGCTGTCCAAGCCATTAGTCCTATGTCTCAAAATCTTATTTTTCAAAATTCCCCTCTAATATGTTTCTTTCCAGAGATAGGCAGTGAAACTTGTTCTTTCTGAGTGGTCATTTCTGAGTTTGGTGGCTTTTTTTTTTTTTTAAAGCAGAGGGTTCTTTTAAAGGAAGATATATTATTTCCCCCTCCTTGAGTCTTCTTTCCCCCCATTATTACAATTTTCAAAAATGTAGATGCTCCTAATACAGCAGAGACCGTTCCACAGCTCTGCCTTTAATGGAGTGAGCAGATTGCAGTAAGAATGCAGTGCTGCTCAGTAAATTTAATGACTTTATGAAGATAAATGTTTCCCTTCCAAAGCCCCTTCTTGTCAGAATACATTTAATACCACCATTCCTTTGAGAACTAAATTCCTGTAGCACTTTGCAGCATATTAGCATGTTTTTCTCACCACATGAAATTGCACTTCAAGCAAGAAATAATAATGTTTCTGCATCCCCTTGTACATTTTTATTACTGCCAATGAATAGGAGTAAATTAACTATTATGACTAACATTATTCACAGGGACAAATTCCTAACTCATTTTACAGAGAATAATAAATAACTGAATAAATAAGATGCCTTTAATTTCACGTGTGAATTATCAAAGATTCCTCTGAGTATGAGGAATAGGGACCAGTTGACTTTACAAACAAAATACAACTCCATAGGAGAAGTTAGATGTGTGTCCACTCATCTTTATTTTCTTTTATCCTCCAAAAACTGTAGCAAATATTCTATTATTACATGTGATTCCTATGAAAATAGGTTTCTTTTTTGAGAAAATATAATTCTCTTTTCAATATTTATTTCTATGGAAGTTTATCCAAACACTTATCTTGGAGATGAGCCACGTTTTGCTGTTAGTTGCTTGGATGCTGCTCTGATTGCTGGTAATTATTGTGTGGTTTACTTCATCTGCAGACCTCAGAGTGCTTTTTAAAGAAAGAGGGTTGTTCTACAACAAGGGAAACTGAGGTGTCTTGTAGTAAATTAATTAACATATTGGAGTCAATAGTAGATACCCCAGTAAATCATGACGTCTTAGGTCATCATATAGATTGTCACTTGACAGATTAAGTGACCCTAAACAAAAGTGTGTTGCTTTTTGTTTTTGTTTTTGTTTTTTTAAATGAAAAGGTTATTTTGATATCCTTATTGATTGAGAAGGATTTGTTCTTTATTGCAAGCAAGTGTGGTTAAAAAAGGTTACCAAAATATACGTATACTTTTGTGTTACTCACCAATTACAATGTCAATGTAAAGAAATAGACTACAGTTTT
>NW_009953098.1:3711680-3730114 GCF_000747805.2 Chaetura pelagica | reverse complement strand
GGAATGTTTGCCCATGAATTTTTTCACTGTGGAAATAGCTGATGGCAGTAAGATATGTCATTGAATCAAAATGGCATGTAATTAGGACATGTTACAATTCTTCTTTAATCTTTAAAAACTATATTTCAAGTTCGTGTGCTTTATCATTGTTTGCTTTGGTGCCTGTGTTTACACGTGCACACCCACATGCACACTGCTGCTCTGGCTTCCTTCCTAACCTTTGCTGCCGTTTTCTTCCAGCAGCTCCTGGGCATCCAGCAGTACCTACAGGGTGAATCTGCCTCCAGGTGGCCAATACCTGCACTTGCTTACGGTGGGTAGGTCCTTTCTAACAGTATTTGCCACCTACTTAATTTGATGAACACCCACAGGGGTCTGCCCTAAGCCTTTAGATAGTGGAAATAAAATTGCCAGTTCTGCATATTGAGGTGCTAAGGGCCAGATTTTGTACAAATTTGCTCTCTAAGTGCTGCCACCGGGTGTTGGAGGAGAAAACGGGTGGAAGTTGGTGGGTGGGTGTGCCCACCTCCTCTGATGCAGCATCTGGCTTTGGGTTGAGGCATGTATGTGTGTGTGCAGGTGTGACCAAATCTGGCATCCTTAGGACACTACTTATTCCTTCAGGAGGGTGGAGTCCCCATGGTTTAACATTCACCTCCACAATCCTTTTGTTATAAATCGATAAAGTAATTTTAATGAAGTTGTATCTTCTTTTTGCTATAGATTTATAAAATGATACTTTCTGTGAAGGTGAGCATGAAGGTGTGGGGGTCCTGTTATTATAACTAGAGCTGTTTAAAGACAATCCAGGAAAACCATGTTTACTGAATGGAAAGCTGCTGCAAAAGACGGGTGAGAAATGTCTGGTCTCCTTGAAACTTTCCAATTCTTTCACGGAAGCCCCTCCAGCAGGAAGAAATGGTTATCATAACGGATGCTTTTTGTTTTACTATGGTAAAGAATTCCTCTCACTGACTGGTGTGATTCAGTGTGAGGAATATTCCGAATCCCAGGCAGAGAAGGGCACTCACTGCCTTCCTTCCCAGCCGCCGCCGGCACTAGAGGGAGTCCTGAACGTGAGAAACGCACTGGGTGAGCAGCGCTAAATTCTCCTTTGTACCCCTTAGTCGCTTTTTTTCTCCCTTTCTTTTTTTTTTCTTTCTTTTTTTTTTTTTTTCTCCTTTTTTTTTTTTTTTCTCCTTTTTTTTTTTTTTTCTCCTTTTTTTTTTTTTTTCTCCTTTTTTTTTTTTTTTCTCCTTTTTTTTTTTTTTTCTCCTTTTTTTTTTTTTTTCTCCTTTTTTTTTTTTTTTCTCCTTTTTTTTTTTTTTTCTCCTTTTTTTTTTTTTTTCTCCTTTTTTTTTTTTTTTCTCCTTTTTTTTTTTTTTTCTTTCTTTTGTTTTGTTTCTTCCCCCTCTGTGCCTCTGCAATAACTGTTGTAAATTAAACAGTTACTTCTCTTCCTCTGGTTTCAAAGCATCAAAGATGTCTGTCAGCCCATTACCTTTGATGCTGATTTCCTGTTAGAATGCATGTTTTGGCGTTGCAACATCCTGAAAAAGTTTAATCTGAAGCAGAAGAACTGTAAAATGAAGAGAGCAATTATATACAGCCCAGAGCTCTGAGCAGCTGAAATGACAACAAAGTTTCATCTGTTTATTAGGTTAGTTCTGTTTCGGATAAAATGCTATTAGCAATTTATGAAGAGGAGAGCAGGACTTTGAAATTGAATATCTGTCAATTAAATCTGAAAATTTTAATATTAAAAGCTTTAAAAAGTAAAATAACATCTATTAAACCTTCAGATTTAGTCAATGAGACCAGGCTGCACCCTAGGAATGCACTGGAGGAATATATGGAAGTGTATACATGACAGAACCTTACCTGGGAGTGAGAGGGCATCTTCTTGTAGACAGAGGGGAAAAATGAGGAATTAAACCAGCTTTTTAATCTGCAAAGAGAACAACTATGTAAAGATGGCTACAGTTGTCAAGGCAACTTAGCTTTTACTAGTGCTCCAAATACGGGCTCTGAAATCTCTCCCTCTCCCCCACCCACCCCTCATTTCCCCAAAGCCCCCCTAACCCCTCAGAATGTTAAGGTTGTATTTATTTTTCAATAGAAAATGACCAAATGAAATATAGCAAAGGATTGACATTCCTTCCAAGAGGAAATCATAGAAAATTAACCAATATTTGGAACTGATGCTTTTGTCTGTAACTTATTCTTGGTTGTTAGTGATCAAGGTCTAGTGTTTAACAGGGCAGATTAGGGAGCCTGCTTGAAGTATGCAGAGGAAGAATAATAGACATCAATCATCTTTAATGCAGAAGCAAGTTCTGAGCTCCTTCTTTTCAATAGTGTCCTTTTGTTCTACGTTTGTGCACCACTTGCCTGTTGTACAGTATTGGTCCACACGCTGTGATAAGTCACTAAAAACCTCTCTCTTTAGGCTTGAGTGTAAGCACGGAGAAGAGCTATAACCCTTTAGCTGACTCTATTGAAGAAGGTGACAGGGCAGCCTGGGTGAATGGGATTTACTCTTCCTTTGCTGCAGAGTGCCTGCCTGACTTGTCCTGCAGGGTGGCCTTTTCTGCTATATTGCATTTTCACCTGGCGATTGGATGCTGTGAGACTGACAGCACAATGATGCTGTACTGGATGTACTGATGCACAGATCTCACAGCTGTATCCTCGTGGGTCCCTTTGCTTTCCAGAGCAGAGCCCATCTTTCGGTGTGTGTCAATGTATGCATGTTTACAACATCCAGCAGAAAGAGGGCAGCGTTTGAGATCGGTACCTTAAAGTTTGACAGCAGTAACATCAGTATTTTCAGTCCCTGTGCCTACGGGCCAGACATGTATGCTTTAAATAATTTGTATGCCACTATATGATCTTCACTGAAGCTGTCTCAGCTTTTCTTATTTGGTCACAATAATACTGTCAATAATCCTTGTTTATATGGATAGTGCAAAAAGAAGGACAATCTTGTACTTAAAGCTCAGGGTTCAGCTTCCTGACCTGTAGTACAGGAACATGAATAATTCCTTTTCCTCTCTGTCTTATGGTACTTAAAATGAAAGCTCTGCAGGGCAGATGCTGTATCTTAGTGTGTGCCTGTGTGGTACCTAGGATGTTCTCTGATCTCAGCTGAGCCATCAAAGTGATGCTTTATCACCTGTAATGTCAGAGAACAGATGTAGCTCAGTTTTTTTCTGGACTAGAAGAAGGGATTAAATTCTTCCTGTGGTGTGACTCTTGAAAATCAGTATGGAAAACTGTTGTTTTTCAACAAGTTAATGTACAAAATTTGTTACAATCCTTATTTTAAATGACAGTTTCAGTGGCTTCATGTATCTTGGTGGTAGCATTGCATGACAATATAAACATTTGCCGAATAAACTCCTTCTTATTTTGCAGTGGTCCCAGAAATTGTCTTTGTTGTGATACTTCACTGGTTGAACTTGATTTCCACAAACCATACTGGGCAGAGACCATTACCCATCCTTTTGAGGTGAGGACTTTATGCTACGTAACTTGTAGGATATCTTGCATAATCCACCATGGCCTGAGAGCAGATCTGAAGCAGTTCTGTGATACAGGTTGGTGAATGCCAGTTATAAGGATGTGACACCCATTTCCCAAGCAGATCACATAGTCCAGTATTGGACAGTAAAAAAGATGCAGCCAAAAAGATCTATATGTGTAAAGCTCTGCTGGGGGAAGTAAGAATAAATGGGGGTAGTTGTGATGCAAACAATATGATGCAATGTATGGAGGAGTTGCAGGACCACTATTCATGTTGATAGAACGAGTTAATTGTATATTTTCTTTGGTAGAACATGGATAGGCATAAGAATAAGTAGATGTGGGAAAATCAGTTCTTGCTGTAGGAAGGGTGTATTCTTCACAGATGTTCCCCCTACTGTCTCAGACCTCATTGGCAGATAGTGCTTCTAGGACAGAAAATCTGAGACCTTTGCCTCTGAGTTAGTTTGGATTTCGTTCATAATAAATGGAAATGCTCTGTTTTCTAGGCTGTGACTTATTTGATGTCTTTTTGATTTGTGACTTGAAGGGAGATGAATATATAAAATATTTCTCTCTAGGGGCTATAAAGCCCTATTGGACAAGTAATAGAAGTGGAGAAGTCCCCACTTGCAGATCTCTACCTGTCAGAACCATATAATCCTGAGGACTCAGTTGCCCAGAGGTTTGGAATTGATGAAAAGGTGTTTCTGAACTCTGTTTGCCTACCAGCATTGTCAGGAGCTAACTGTCTTTTGAAAGTCCAACCTCAAGTGCAAATCTGAATTGCATGAGGTCTCTTTTCCTCTGGAGCTATTACTCTTCAAAGGTCTCAGTGGGTACCTAACTGCCAAAGGACAAATACAGTTCTGCCAAGGAGGGAAAAGAATTCCCCAAACTTATATCTGGGTTCCTGGCAAGTTCTTCATTGCTGAGTCACTTTTTTATGTTAATATGACTCTCCTGTACATATGTTTGGTTTATTTTTTGGTGGAACACATAAAGCATTGCCACTTGTCTTCTGTCCTCCAGGTTTGAATGTGCCTGTGATAAATAGTTCAGAAAAACATTATAGAAGGAAATGAAAGTTAAGCTACACTGACATTTGCTACTATGTAAACACCAGTTGTTAGGAAACGATAAGCATTATTGATATCCCAAATGTATGTATTAGTGGGAACAATGTTATGTAAAATGTTAACATCTGTCAAGACAATATAAACAATTATAAGTAACTTTCTTTTAATGATGCAATTATACCATAACAAAAGGTTCACTGTAAATTAACATGACACCACACCAGGTTTATGTATTTTAGGGAATAAATTCCAATCCAGCTAAGAAAACAAACAAAGTTTCCAGAAAATCCCTTCGGAAAAAAACAACTCTGCTAAACCTTTACGAAATAAAGTCTGGGAACTGAGATTGTTATTAAATCTGACCTTGATCAGATTTTTATTATGTCAGAAAAAATGGTTCTTAAGAGACAGAGTTGTCATGGGATTAGAGTACATCTACAGCGAGATGTTTCCATGGCAACAAATCAAACACCATTTCCTAAGTCTGCAGTCGTCTGCTTCAAACCCATGAACTTAGCATTGAATAATTATAGAGAAATGCAGTAATGTTGTGTAAAGAGAGGGGGGCAAATAAATCAATCTGGAGGCAGTGATTTATTTTAAAATGCCAATTAACCCCATCAGTGTGATTGTTTGGAGCTTCTGTTGGTGGCGCCGGGTCCCACGTAGGTATTTGGTTTTACAAATTGAAAGCATAATTTTTTTGTCACATATAACCTTAAAAAAAGTGAAAGACGAATCATAATTCCACCAGAATTAATGAAGTCTGAAAGTTATGTATAAAAGCTGTAATAGAAATTCAGACTTGTCAGAGACTCCAGGCGGCAGCAGCACATGATACTCTACCTGAATTCTCCTCATGTTTGAAGGATCTGAAAACACACTCGATACGGGTACGTGTTTAGTCTCCTACAACCAATGAGCTATCTAAATTCATAGACTCCAATGTCACACAGCTGTAATCTTGGTGGAAAGTTAAACCAGTGAACACATCACCACTTAGAACTTGGGGAGTGAGTTAAGGCTATTTAGTTTATCAGTCTTTTTCCCATTCTGCCATAATTGTATTATGAATGTATTGTTCTCCTCCAGAAGCCGTACCTTCTGAATTTATCTGCTGTGTGGTGACATCTGTCTCTGTCTCTTTTTTTATGTTACCCCTACAAAACAGAATATGCTCTTCCCCTCTAGTTACTGGGAGGTTTCCTAGGTACAGCTGGGACGTATTGTACCACCAGGTTAGAAGACAAGTTGTGTTTTGACATTGCACTTGATGAATGACCTTTAATAAAAGGACACAGGTTCAATTCAGAAGCAGAGTCTTGGAGCATTGAGTGCAAATAGCCTGTGCTTGCTTGCTTCATTTTGGGCGTGTGTTTCTCCACAATGTGGAGGCTGCAAGAAGGTGTTACCAGAAGTTTTGGAAACCACAGGCTTGAAACTCAGTAGTGACATGCTGTCCACCCTGTAGTAATTGGTCACACAGCTGCATGTTCTCTTTTCCAACCAGGTCTTGCTAACCCAAAAATTATAGGATGAGCCATTCCTGTGCATTTATTCCAGCTACTAATAATTTGATTAGTAGCAGTTGGTGTCTCACCATGAGGTCACATCCAGCCAGCAGAGACAGAAATGTGCTAATGCTGGACTGTAGACTGCAGCAGTAGATCTACTGTCACAAATAGAGTAACACTAAGCACAGAGTAACACTCTGACTGCAATAAAAATCCTGACAAAGGGTAAGATTTTACACTGCAGCATAAGTGGTCTGAAGAGAAACTGGTATAGCCTAGAACCTCATCACAGCAGCTGTTTTCTCCTGTGCTTCTGATCATTGGGTTCATTCAACCCATCTTCCATTCCTGTTTCACCTGCTCTTGCTCCTGATGTGGTACAGGGAAATTTGTTGCCTGTCTTGATGTGGTGATGAGTTAAAGTTCTGCTCCCAGTCAGGTAATTTGATCCATGTGGAGTGTGGGTGCCACCCAAATTTTCTCAAGAAATGCTTGTTTCAATGTAGAAAAAATTGTGGAATCTGGATTTGTACAGTATAAATTTGCCTACCTCAGGAGGCCAGCTTCACACTTTCAACCAGAAGCTGTATCTTATTTAAATTCAGAAGATCTGTGGGGGCATTCATGTAATTTTAAAATAGTGAGTCAGAATAAGGTAAATGCTGCAGCTGAAACTTTCATGTAGATTGAAATGATAGGAATCTTTCACTTCTTATGTGTGCACAATTTACAGCCATTAAAAGTATATTAGTGTCGTAGAAAATGGGAAAATTGTTTGTTCCTTAAAAGTTGTAAGGAAAATGATACACTTCTTGTTCACAATAGGGAATTATTAATAAAGACTGAGAAGGGATCCCACTCTTAAATGCATGTTTTTAGCATAGCTAGAAATAATGGTGATACTCTGAATTTTTAATGGAAATACACTGATAAATATTTGTATTTTCTTCCCTTCATGCATATTTTTTACATGAATAAGCCCATCAGTGAAGGAAATAGCCCCAAATCAAAAGAATCTCCATTATCATGCTGTCACAGATTCCAGTGAGTTTCCCTCCACAGCAGCCCTGTGGGGTGGGGTGAGGTGTTTCTCTTCATTTCTACCATTGAAGAACACAGCCACTGAGAAGAGAGAGATTTTTTCCTAACAACTGCCTTGATACCTTTGCAAATTCCAGGTGGTACTTACCTGCACCATTAATTAAATCAAAACTCTGGAGTTTAATGACTTCCCCAACACTATACAGACTGTATTTAGCAGACCATAAGCTTGAACTAGCCTTTTGCAAAGCTATGGTTACATTACTAACTGTTGGTCCATTCTTTTTAATGAGGCACACACTCTTGGGTAGCAACATTCCAGCATTTCAAGGCCACCGTGCCACCCACAGATGGACACCACATGGAGTGGGCAGGCCTTTGTTAGAAGAAATTAACTGCCAGTTGAGATAATTGATCACTATGCTTCAGCTCTCTCTGATGGAGCAAAGTTTTGTGAAGTTGAGGAAGATAAAAGAAACTCTCATTGGAAACAGCGTGTTGCTGTAGGTGTAACAGATAAGCCAGGCAACGCTGCAAGAAATGCAAGAAAAGCTTGGCAAAGGCTGGTGGGGCTGTTTTTCTGCAGTCACTTGTCTCCAGAAGTGGGAAGATGGTGGTGCCTCAGCCTGTGCACCAGTCAGGTCCTTCACAATATGGATGACTGAAGTCTTAATTTAAAGTAGAGAAAAGATGAAAGCTACTGAAGGCTTGTGGGAATGGGCTTGTGAACAGTGTGTGGCCTATGAAATGGTGCAAAAGCCATCCAGAAGAACACAAAAGATGTGAGCTATGTCCTTTTGTTGGTTTAACTCCTACCCTTCTGTGTCATATATCTATTTCTGGAAATGTCACCTTGTATCTTTTGCCCAGTAGTTTTCAAGTCCTGTTGAAGACTTGAGTCATGTTTCCAAAAAACCTTCCCTTCCTCTCTTTACTTCGACAGTGGAAGTAAACCAATTTGTATAGATTAAAAAAGTAACCCAGGGACATTAAGACTTTGTTGTCATACTCAGGTCAAAATGTGTGTTTATTGCTGCTTGTTTAAAAGCTGATGTTTTGCAACCTGACTCGCACACACTCCAGCCCAGTCTCAGAGTTTGTTGTGGCACCATGGTGTGCTATCACTACTGATTATTGTCTTGTGGAAATGTCTAAATATTACTTAAGTTTCTTCCATTATCCTAGCACTGAATTTGGCACTTTTGCCAGAGGAATATGCTGTCCTTGATGGACGGAGGACGGGAGGAAGCCCAACACCATCCATAACCATGGCTCACCTGATGTAAGGGGAGGAGACTGATCTGGGTGGATCAAGAGGCTTTTGAGCAGTGAGTTTCTGGCTGGCTGTGGTTGCTAATGTTGGGAGGCTGAGGTGTGCTGAGCCACTCCAGGAGGTCTGGGCAGTGCAGGATTGTGGTTCCTAGTTCTCCTGTGGAGCTAGGTCAGTGACTCACTATATAGTGAGTCAGAAGATTTATTTTGGAGCATGATTTCAAAAGAGCTACCCACTTACAGGCTTTTCCAGTAGGGACCAGGCACCTCGTCCCTGCAGACTCAGAAAAGCTCCTGGTCTCATTCATAATTGTCTGAGATTCCTTGAGCCAGGAGAAGGGCACATAATTTTGTGATGAGGCCTTGTTGCTGTCAGTGTTGGTGGTACTTGGACAAATGAGAACATTCTTGGGCAAATGACGTAAGGTCAGGAGTCTAAAAAATTAGTCTGGGTGAATCAGACTGCACTGACGCCATCTATTTATGTGTAAAATTCCTGGAACATCTCTCTGTGTAATCAAATCTTAGATTTACAGGTTGTGTATCCTATGTAAACACTGAGCTGCAGATGAATGCTGGAGCAACCAAACACAAACTGCAAGAAAGGTAGGTAATCAGAGTGATTTTTCTCTTTAAACAGAAGGAGGTGGTGGCCCTGCATTACAGTTAAAATGGAGTTGAGGTGGTTCTGGGTAATGGTGCAATGATGATTGTATGAAAGCAGGCAAGGAAGGACTGCCCACCTGAGCTGAGCACACAGCAGCCTCAGGGCTGGCAGGGCACATGTTTGGGTCAGCGGGACTGAAGTACCTCACTGTGATCCCTGGCACTAGTGAGAGGTAAATATGATGGACACTTCATGTAATAAGGTGGGGGTTTATTATCCCCAAGCTGCATTCAGGGGAAAACTTTAATGTGAGGAGAGACTGAAAAGTCAGGTTAACTAATAACTGCGATGATTAATAAAGGGAATATAATAAAGCCTGTATCAAAGTATTGAATAGCATGAAAGCAGACATGGTTGCTCCTGTTCGCCCTTTCTCAAGACGATATTGAAATGGGAAGGTGCCACACTTAAAATTAACTGAGGCCACTTGGGTTTTCAGAAACAAGCCCTATGATTAACCTGTGGCATTTAGTGCCTCAAGATTTAATTGGGGCCACGAGCTTTAACAGCATTCCAGACAGGATTCAGCATTCATGTGGACACTGGGAAACACCGGCAGCTTCCAGTGCTCTGTCTCCATTGAGGAAGTACCAGGCTGTTTGTTTGAGGCCTGTGCTGGCGGGAGGGGCTGCGTGGCCCAGGGAAGGAGGGTAGCGAGGGCTCCCCTCAGGCCCTCAGCCTGGGGAGCCGGGTTCTCGCAGCACGGAAAGTCCTTGAGCCTGGGCCCCCAACGCAAACAGTTCCCGCCACTGCGCTCATGGGGTTGCAAACACTTTTAGAGCTGGTTGGTTGGTGGGTTTGTTTTTAAGCATTAGATTTTTCTACTTAGGCTGGAGAACCTAGTTGAGAATTTGCTAGACATAATAACACTCATGAAAGTGACTTTTATGGATACGGTAACATTTAAAAAGGAATCTGAAGTACCTATAAAATTAACAATGTATTACTTGTATTCCTGCTGTATATTTTTTATATTTCTCCTATTTTATGGATACCCTTAGAACCTGAGCATTAGCAGAACGACTGCTGTCTCAGAGGCAATACAGCTTGTTGAAGATGTATTTTGTAGACATTAATTTGCAGATATAGGTAGGTGTGAGTTCCTAGAGGTGCAGTGTTGCTGTTCCTATTGTGAGACACAGATATCAACATAGGTATTTCCTGAGAGGTCAGTTGTGCAAAACAAGCACTCACTGCTTTTAGCTGGTTGGCTGTTGGGCTCTCTTGATGTGGCTCTTTGGCCATGAAGGTTTGTGCACGGCCACCAGGCTCTGTGGGTCCTGGGGATCTCTCCTGTGACCCCTGTGAGCATTGTCTTGGGCCCAGCAAGAACAAACATGCACAGTACAGGTTTCTCTTCCCTCTAATCAATCTACCTCTCTATCTTCTGTAAGTATTGACTAGTTCTAAGGGCAGGAGCAGTAAAATATTGGACAAGGGTTAGTTCCTGAGAGAACGTTATGTTGTTAGGCTGTCTTTGGAGGAAGACTGAAGACAGTAATCAAAAGGGCTATTTTTAACCATGAGTTGATTTATTTGTTTTTCTTGTACAGCTATTGCACCTGGAGCCACTGATGATGGCTTGATTAATTCTGGGTGACTTTTTTTTTCTTCACATTGCCCTGCACAACCCTTCTGACAGGCATGAGTTGCATTGCAGTGGGTGGAGCCTCTGGGCTTCCCCTGCAGCTCCAAATAAAGGCAGCTTTGGGCCTGCAAGCAAGGATCGGGATCCTAGTTTGTGAAGTGGCTGGTATGTGTAGAAGTCAGTCAGCTGGGAGGGTTTTCCTGTTCCTTGTGTAAGCATGAGGAGACACAAGTGTAGCTGAACCATCTGCAGGCCCCCTACCCTGCGTATGGTGAGCAAGGTAGGTAGACAGTGGCCACCACTGATTGCAAAGCTCTCGCAAGAAAGTGAATAGACTTGTGATAGTTATTATCTAGCCTCTGCTGGATAAGGTGCTACCATCATTGCTGTGTTGCTGGTGGTACCGCAGCTTGTTTAAAGCCAGTTTGAGTATCTGTGCAACACTATTATATTGACTTTGTAGCCCTATGCTGAAGGATAAAGAATGATTCTGAGATTTTGGAATTATTTTTCCATCTATGAGCACTGGGGAGATGCTGAGGAATCTCCCTTTCTCTTTGGGCTTGTTACCTGTAGAGGGAGGTAGACAGTGAGATGGAGTTTCCTTGCCAGATCCTGAGGCCTGAATCTGCCAGATTTGGATTTGGCAACTTCCAGATACCTGTTCTGGCCCTTGTAACAGCACGTAATTGGAGCATTGCAGGAGCATACAAGGAACCAAGATTTTCAAAAGTGCCTGTGGATTTTGAAATCTCAGACTTCAGGTACCTATCTTCAGGTATCTAACCTGAGAATACCTAGGGAAACCTGGTAGCAAACCTGTACCAAAGCAAAACCAGTGCTGCTAGTGTGTCTGTCCCACCCAGAAGCATTCTCAAAATACTCTGCCTCTCAGGATTTTCTAAATATTCTTCATCCTTCCCTGTCTGAATTAATACCTTATTTTTTCCCCTCTGTGTGACTCAGTAACTGTCAACTCCCTTTTTAATTTTTCCTAGTTAAAGGTCAGCCTGAGCTGTGTATTACAGATGAAAGGATGCAGCCCAGAGCCAGCCTAGAGGCCCAGTTTGTGCTGAGGTTCTCTCCTGAGGACACTTCTATTTCCAAGTGTGTGCCTTGCAGCTTCTGAGAAGCCTACAGAAATTGCTATGTTTAGGATAAGTTCTGTCAAATTTATTATTCCTCTAGTAATATTTTTTCCACATTTCTTTCACAGAACCCAGCCACTTTGAGGCTGTAGGTTTGAGCCTACTCTGTGCCAAGTGTCAGGAACGACTCTTTGTCCTCGAAGCTGAAGGGACATTTCCCACCAGTGTCTCTTCCTTCCGAGACAGATGAGGGAACAGAAAGTGTGCTAAGTTCTGTTCTCAGACGTGAAGGTAAGAAATTGCTGCATTTTGTCCATCCACGTGTTCCTTAAAATCTAATCTTGAGGGATCTGATCTAAGGTACTGGAGCAAAAGCTAAGTAAACAGGTAGACATGGTGGAAGGGAATTCAAGGGCAGCTGCAGTAAGCCCTAGGTGTAAATACAACTGAGGAGAAATAAATAAGGACTGTCTCCTGCTGAAACCAACCCTCAAAATTACAACCTCTACAGGACATCCTATAAGGAAAACACATGATCACCATCCTCATTTTTCTCTGTAGCTCTTATTTTCACTGAAGTTGCTAGGTTGATGTTTACTTCCAAAGCAGATGTCTCCTTCCCCCTGCATGGATCCCACTGCCTGTGGACACTGTGGCTGCTGGCATGTTTGAAACACCTGGTTCCCCCCATGCTTATTGCTCAGAGCTGTATCAGTCTGTCGCTCTGTGGGATAAGTCTGAAGCATCACTGTGTGTGTCTTTATTTTAGTTTCCAGACAGACTATGCAGATACAGGTGGTAGAAACATTATGTATACCTTTGGGATGCAAACCTATAAAAAGAATGCCCCCAAATCTGCTAACCTTGTATCAGCTGTAAGGAAATCTATCTCGTGTCTTTTTTTATTCTTTTGGGGGAATTCTATCTCTAAGTTGAGAATGTTAAGGGAGTTTAGCTCCCTGCAGGTATATCTAACTCTTTTATTGTGATGGAGCATGGACTGCACCACGATTTCAGAAGAGGCTGCTCTTAAAAGAGGAAAGATACAAAACCACGAGTGCATTCGTGTAATACATCATCATTTAAGGTAACACATTCTGCCTGACGTGCAGTGTTTTGCACATTTTGAATTGTCTCCTGCCAAAATATTCAGGCCTGCAGGGGGAACCCCTGTTGGGAACACAGGACAGATGCATCTGAATCCAGTCATGAAACTCCCTGGGGCCAGCAGTGTGATGTTGATGATCACACCACAGTAAAATGTAAAACATACCTTTGTGCAGCTCAGTGTAAACAGCAACTCCGGTATTATGATGTAAATGAGAAACCAGCAAGAGATGATGTGTGAATGGAAACACAGCAAGGTGCTCTAGGAGGGAGCAGGAAGCACAGCGCAAGGGGAAGTTTGGCACATTGCAAGCGCAGGTGGAATTAACATGTGGACTTACTTAATTGCAGAGAGAAACTTCAAATACTGCTTGGGCTGATGCAGAAGGGAGGGAGCTCACCAACAGGTACCTAATCCCAGCTGATGTTCTGGAGGGGAAATGTTTGGGTTATAATTAGGTTTGGGTTTCTGGACTCACCAATTAAGAGCTGTAAGATGGAGCTGGGTCTAAAGAGAAGATAAAAATCACCAATAAGCCTGCAGTCCACCTTCCTGCTCAAACTGGGGGCAAATTTGAAGGTAGGCAGTGTTCCTCAGGACTTTGAGTGGCTGATTTTCAGGTATCTCCAACCTTGGAGGTACCTCTCTGGGAGGCTTGCTCCAGTGTTTGTGCACTTCCATGGTGAAAACATGTCCTGTAGCATTAAATCGGACTAAAGTGGTTCCATGGATGGGGAGCAAGAAAGATGAGAATGTGACAACAGGCAGGCAGTAAAGGGGCTTGAAGAAGTAGCCAAAGTGGAAGGATGTGCAGCTGGGTCCTTAGCTTTATTTCAGAAAACCCTGGTGCTCCTTTGAAAGTCCTCCCCTGTGTGGGTAGTGGCAGCTTGTCTGCGAGACACGGTTTGCACTGGGTCCTTGTGAAACAGAAGGTGCAGCTGGAGACTGTGGTGTCACCAATGCAATTTAAAAATGGGCAGCAGGAGTGGTGCTATGCCTGCTGCTGGCTTTATTGTAACAGTGATGTGCCTCTTTGTCCCAGAGTTCCCTGTCCTCTTCCTCTCATCTCCAGCAATGAAGTGAAGGGCTTGCTGGGAAGCTGAGCTTGAAGCTAGAGGAGGTCATACTTCACTAACCTCCTGGAGTTCTTTGAAGATATTACTGCCAGGCTAGATAAGGGGAATTCAGCAGTGTGCTCAGAGTTTCAAAGAGCATTTTACAAAGTTCCACATCAGAGATTAATAGCTAAGGCAAAAGGTAAAGGAAGAGGAGGTAATAGAGGCTGTTGGATCAAAACCAGCTCAAGGGCAGGTATGAGACAATAAGCACAGATTAAAACTTTTCAAGCTGGCAGAAGGCTGGTTCTGGGACTGTTTCAGGACCTCTGTAATGTGTAATCCAGACAGCACAAAGGTGCCCCACCATGCTCATGTCACTAGGGCAGCCCAGGTTTAGCATCACCAGCAGCAAAGCATCCTTGCTAGACCCCTTCTGACTTCCCAGCCTGATCAGCCAGGAACCCTTTAATGTCTTTGTTGGGTAGGAACAGTTGACAGCTTGGTCTGGAGTCACTGGTGTCCCTGGGGCCATGGCGAGGGGCTGCCAGCACCACTCTGCTGCCACGGTCAGAGCAGTCTGTTTTTGTGGGGCGTTGAAACAGGGAGCCTGCTCCTTGGAAGCACTGTGAACATATGAAGCTGATGATGTCTGAGAAATTACTCCAGCTTTGCAGTGGGCTGAGGAAAGAGATAATTGGAAAGAGATAAGTTGGTGTAAGGTCTCCTCAAGATTGGACACAACCTAAGCAGATTCACCAGAGCCGGAATCTCTTCAGTGACTCTGCTAACAAATGGCAAAAAGGAGTTCAGTGCAGAGAAATGCAAAGGAATTAATCTGCAAGCAGGGAATCAGGCTGGGGAATGTGTGCTAAACAGAACAAGCATTCAGCAGAGGGATTAAGAGAGGGATTTGATGTATATGGGGGTTAGTTTCTTTTGGAAAAATCATTGAAAATATCTGCCTGGATCACAGCTGTAGTAAAAGGGCAAGCAAGACAAGGTTGTGTTAATAGAGGGACAGGATAAAAAACAAGAGGTGATACGTCTGTTGCTGTAAAAAGCATTATATCCCACCTGGAAAATTGTGAGTGGTATTGGCCCCTGTACCAGTGTGCTGCAGTAAGAGGAAACAAAGAGCAGCCCTGCAGAACCCAACAAAGGTGAGAGTGCTGGGTTTTCCTCTGCAGGCTTCCACCCAGCCCATCCCTTCATCATCTGAAGAGGAAATCTGAGGAGCACAAAGAGTTCTCCTTTAAGCTCTAACAGAGGCTGGGAATTTTAAAGTCAGTTATATTTTTTCTACAGAGTATTTATTTATTTCTGTCTTTCCCTTATTCTCTCCCCTCCATCTCTTCTTTCTCTTCTAGTTTTTCCTGTTTTCTTCCCTTTTTCTCTCCTACTCCCAGTCTGGCGGTTGGTTTGTCTTTTCCTTTTTTTTTCCCTAATATGTTTCTTCCACCCCTGCCTGAGAAGTGAGACTGTTTAGTCACCTTGCTTCTTCTGACTCCTGAGGAAGCCCCATCTGCAATGAAGGGGTTGTTACTTTAACGAGTACAAGTTTTGCAGACTGTGCAGCAGGGTGAAGAATACTTTTCCCCCCACAGATTTGGATGAAAAGAAATCAAAGTGGTTGCTGTGGAAGAGGAGCAGCTCAGCAATCAAGCAGAAGGCAGGGCATGGAACATTACACAAACTGACCATCCAAGCTCTCAGATGTGGCTTTTCTTCCACACGCAGAGGAGTTCACAATGGTACGGCTGTTTCTAATCATAAAAATTCCACACCAAAATCTTCCTTTGTTTTCACTGGTGTACACTCAGGGCAAGTTCAGCAAGTTGCTTTGAATTTACCCAGCTGTAGGGGACAGCTGATTTCATTTGAGCTGGACAAGAGGCAATCTTATTTTGCTTTACCTTGGGTTATGGTGAGCTTGTCAATCAATGCCAAGAGCCAGTCAATGAAACACAGTTGTGCCAGGTAAGAAATGCACTTGACAAACTGTCACAATATCCATTTCTTCTGCTTCTCTCTTAACTAGCCCTGACCACTGGAGGAAGGCTGAGTGTTTTAGGTTTTTATGTACATTAAGCTGTTAATAGAAGCCACAATCATGATAGCAGCTTAAGTGACAAAAAATATTTTTTCTCTAAAGGTGCTTTTTTTCTTTTCATTAGCTGATGCAACAATCAACAGGCTGATGCACAAAATGATAAAACGTGTCTAATAAGAAAAGGAGAACTAGTTATTATTCTTGTAATTTAAATCCCCTGGAGCAGAATTGACAACTGCTGTAAAATCTGTGGAATTATCCATTCTATTTCAACTTGCCAGACCAACCTTAAATCTCTTTCAATGCAAGTTTTTAGAGTAACTTGCCAAAATATTCTCTTGGCACCATTGAGGTGAGGATCCATGTTGTGCAGCTCATGTGACTTTCCTGCTCATAGGACCATTCATTCTGGAAAGATTTTGACTTTTAACTCTTTTAGCTGCTCTTGAAAATCTCACCTTGCTGTCTTGCAGGAAGTGGTCATGCCATAATGTACCATGACAATAGCTGGTGTGGAGAGTGTAAAGAAACATTTAAAAAGAAATTACAGCTAGAAATTAAGGCATGTAAGGAAAAGCCAAATGATAGGATTTACCTTCCAAATGTTAAGGGCAAAGAGAGTAATGTGGCCCTTTTTTTGGATGTAGCTGGGCAAGGGAAAGAAATGCCGAGTCTCATATGATCTTAATTATACACTGTGGGTGCCAGCAACTTTCAGGCTACGTGTGGATTCTTGACTGAGGCTCAGTGAGTGAACTTCATCCCTAGAGGAGTATGTCACACACAGAGTTGGGACATGAGCCATCATTCACAATTCAAACAAACTCTAGCCCCTTCAGAGATTGAAAAGAAATGTTCAGTTAACCATAAAAACTGTGGCATGGTTCTCCATAGCCTGGTGCCCTTTGGGAAAAGAAATACTTCAAGCTCCAAAATCAGGCCCCTCTTGTGAGGTTTTTCACTAGGCTGCGACCATCAACTATTCAAACCATTGTACAAAATCCTGCTCTTTCGCAACTCCCAGCAGTTTTTTTTCTAGACCAGGAGCACTATTATTCTAGGCTATAGAAGCAAGTCCACAACCTCTTTCAGAAACATCCCCCCTCAACTTCTGGGATGTCTTGGCAGAGGGTGACTTTAGAGATGACAGTCTGGAGATGGGATGAAGTTGATAGTGGAGCAGAGGGCTGGGTGCTCAGCTCAGGGTGCTCATCAGATTTTTTTTACTTCCTGAGGCCCCTACCTGTCCTTCTAGGCCAGAGCATCCTTTCTTCACTGTCTCTTGTGTGGTCTCCTCTGGTGGCTGAACCAATGTATCTTCTCAGAAGTGACCAAACATGAGAATAACATCTTTGTTTGTAAGGAACACATCTGGGCAAACATGCTTATCTTTCTCTGTCCTGATTGCTCTCTCAGCTCCTTTTGACTTGGAGGGGGGAGAGATTGGCGTTTCAGAGTCTGAAATGTCAGCTGGGATCAAATCAATGGCATTGATTTCATCTTGTGCCTCCAAAGAGCTAGGATTTTTTTTTTTTTCCCCTCTGGCTCCATTCTTTGAGAAGTAGAAGAGTGAAACAAAGGCACTGAGTGCTGCCAGTGGTCCTCAGGCACAGAGGCCAGAGCTAGAGCTGCAGAGCTCTCCATGAGTTTGCATAGCTTTGCTATTACTAGGCTAAATCAGGTTTGCATGTAGGAACTGGAATTTTATTTTCTGACTGAGTTTGGTCAGTTTGTTTGGGAGCCTTATCAGGACAGAGCACCCTTCGTCATTGTCGTACCCCCAGCCCAGGGCTAGATGCCTGGCCAGGGTAGTTAATAGTGTACTTGAGACAGTTCTGCTAGCTTACAGCTGTTGATGGTATGTCTTTGTGTGTTTTTCTGACAGATTATAGTTGTGCCTACACTGTTTAAGACAGCCATCAGTGACCTTTTTCATGGCCAGGAGCAGGGGCAGGAGGTTGATGGTACACATAAGTAGCAGGGTGGGAGAAGGGTGCTGCACTTATGGCCTCTCAGGGCATTATGGACACAACCTGTGAAGCAGTTGTGGTCTATTAGGTTAAGGCCTGTGCAGTGGTTATTGATGCTAAAGTCACACCAAGATCCTCTTGTGGACCTGGTAGCTCCTGGAGTATCAGAAGGCAGAGCTGGGCAATTCCCACTGAAGCAACTATAGGAAAATATAAATGGCGAGTTGTGGACTTGATAATGCAAATGAGTTTACTTTCCTTTTTATGCAACAGATGTTGTTTGACCTAAGAGAAAGAGTAATATTATAGAAATTGAGATCAGTCTGAGGGAAAAAATAAAGTAGTCTAAAAATAAAACACAAATAGCAGCTGCTTGAATTGTATTTCAGTGTTGACAGCTTTCTCTTTTCTCCAGTTGAGCCAGAAATCCTATGGAAATGGCTGGGAAAGAAGAGCGGGTTCCTGGGGAGGGGG
>NW_009953098.1:3691598-3711620 GCF_000747805.2 Chaetura pelagica | reverse complement strand
TCCTGAGGAGGGCTGCAGCAGAGGCCACGGAGAGGCAGAGATAAAGCCACTTCAGTCAGAGTGTGCCCTGGGCAGGAACGTTCTTTGGAGATGTGTGAGGGGATGCAGATGGCATCACTGCACATGGAGGAGCTCAGGGTCAGATGGTCTCACCATTAATCACAGTGAGTAACACCTTTCTGCAGTCAGGAACCCCACTGGAATGGGGTGCAGAGTATTGGAATAAATAGAAAACAATAGTCTAAAGCTATGTTATTGCCACAGTCTGAGTCCTCATTTGGAGTGAGCTTTCTGATTGCCATTAAAGTTGATGAGCTGTGCTTATTTTTGCTAGATGAGGAGCTGAATGTAGTGTGTAAGGTTGGTGGGGTATGTCCTTTTGATATAAATTCAAAGCGAGTTTCTCACTCCGTAGGCTCAGCCAGTGGGGAAAATAATACCTAGGAAAAAAAGAGAATAAAATATCCTGACTTTTCAGTCCAGCAGCTAGTGGTTTTGAACTGTCAAGCTTGGGCTGTTCAGCCAAGCCTATGTGCTTAGGTCTGATTTGCAGCAGGTGGCAAATGCTTGAAAAACAAGAGGTCTTTGATAAGGGCTTCCGTTGAATACAAAAATTAAGGCATTCCTTCAGCATTTGTGACCACCTAGGCTGGAACTTGCTTAATATGACTGTGAGAAAAACTGGATGTGATTTCCTTTGTGTGTGAGGAGCTCTGCCCTTGCCTACTCAGTGCTGGGAGCCCGAGCAGGGACTCTGTAGCTCCTCTGTGCTCCCAGTGCCCTGTCCACAGTGTGCTGTAGAGCAAATAACACATTTTTATTTTTATACAAATGTGCATAACTTCATCCATTTCTTGTGGCTGCTCTGACAGGAAAAGGAAATTTATGACGCACATCACCCATTTATTTGGCACAGGCAGTGTTTATTGCTGAAGGAGGCATTCTCATGGAATTGATTGCACAATTTCCTCTTGGTGTACTGTTTTCAAGTAATATCCCAAGACCTCTGTGTACTAAGATACAGGAACACTTGTTTAAGGCCTGCAGAATACTACAGCAGAGGGGAAAAAGAAAAAAAAAGCCACACAGTGGAAAATATAACAAAAAAATGTAATTTTAATTACACTGTAAATCTGGAGCTTTCTCCACTCTGCTGGGAGTCTGCGGAAACACCCATTCCCAACAGGTTACTTTTCTAGGTTTCTCTGCAGAACTAAGAACAGCTTTGAGCTTTATGGCTGGTTCATTTTCTCAGGTATTAAAGGTGGTTTTGGTCCAGTGTTAGTTCTTGTTGATTCTTGAGGCTTGCCAAGGTTATGGACTTATAATGGGGAAGAAAGTGTGCGTTTTGGGAAAAGAGAAAGGTACATTCTTGGCATGATGGCTTGCTGAAAGGATGGGGTTATTGCCTGTACCAACAGGCAAAGAGGGGTTGAAGCTGTTAATGTCACAAAAGAGGAAGAGAGGGGTTGTTGCCTTGATTCAAAGGACTGTAAGACAATATATATCTTAAACACCATGAACGGCACACAGTAGAGAGAGGTAGAAACATCCCTCCTGGAAATACATAGCTCTTCTTAATTTATTATTATTATTTTTTAAATTCTTTTAATCTGCCCATGCACAATCATTTGTACGAAAGCTTCAGTATAATAGTTGTCTCATTTCCATGTGGAGAGGCATAGAGTTGGATGCTTGCATATAAATAAGTGGCAGGTGATGACACTGGTTACAAGTAATCATGAACTGACAATTGCAACCAGCAGATGTAGAGCTTTGGTTTGAGAAGATGACTCAAAGCATAGGGATGGAAGAACAGTGGTGTGTAACAGCAGTTACAACCAATAGATGCAGTTCTCTTGCACTCTGTAGGAAACACCAGTGACACCCCTGTGTGTATCCACAGGCTGAAGGCACATGCCTGCTTATGAAAGACTTGCCTGATCAGTAACTTTTTCTTTCCTGGCTGCTTGGTGAATGGCCTCTCAGCTGCACTGCTCTCCTAAGTTATCAGAGGGGAGCTTGGCAGCCAACACAGCTTTAATTTTATCATTTCACTTTCCTGGTGAATCTGGCAGCTTCTGCAAACTTCCCAATTATTCCCTCAGGCTTCAGGAGAAAGTGATCTCCTCCTAAATTGCTGTTTTCACACTTCTGAACGGCAGCTACCTCTTCTCAGCTTCCTGGTGCTCCTCCTCAGGATCCAAAGCTGGGGAGCAGCTTGGGCACTAAGCTGCATGTTCTGTAGCTCTCTGCCTTGCAGGCACGGCAGTGGTTTGCACTGTGTATTCGTTAGCACTGGGGTAGCCAGCTCACTGGTAATGGCCTTTTGTACATGCTGACCTCTGAACCAGAAACAAGACTCAAACGTCAGAGGCAGCCAGTGATTAATCAAATCAGGAATCAACTGGGACTCAACCTTTAGATCCCCAGCTGAGGTTGTGTCTATGGCTGATTAAAAGAGGGAAATATATTTAGCTATTTACAGCTGTATCTCCCTCTGACTGAGGACAAGGCACCATGGATAAACATATTTATGTTTGTTAGATGTGCAAATTGTGGTTCCTTTGAAAACCTCACAGTTTATCATAAAGCCTCAGAAAGCACATGGCTGTTTATTGATGCTAGAGGACTTCCCAAGACTATGCCCTGGAAGTTGCTGCTTGGTGTGTTTGACACAGGCTAACATGTCCATGAGGGAAAAGAACCCAGACACTGCCATCTGCACATGAAAGACTAAGGGTGGCTTTAAACAGTCCTCTGTAGGAGATAATTTTCTGCCTTCAATTAGGTTACATTTTTTAGGTACCACACTTTAGAAGCCTACAGTGTTCCCAAGCCCAGCTCTACAGTTAGTCAGTGGTGAAAAGAACATATAAACTTCATTTTACTAATATATTTCACAGTGCTATGTGATATTAGCAAACTACAAATAGCTGTCAGAACCTCAAGGTATTCTGGAACATCCTTTGATGCTAAAAAGGAATGCATTTTCCATATTATTACTTTGAACATATTATACATGCAAAGTCTAGCACTTATAGGAGAGGTGGAATTATCATACAATAAGATTTTTTTTCCCCTCTAGTTCTTTCATGGCTCATAACATATAAAATTTCTTCTTAAAACCAGGCTAGGAACTCAAACTTAATTTATACAGTATTGAAAACATTACAGGGCATAAATCAGTTCAATTTTTAAAGTTCCTGTATGATATTTTCAGAGCAGCCAAATTCCTTCATTCGCCTGGACTCCTTCCAAAATTCTGCCAGCACTCATGGAAATCTAAATAACTTTGGAGAAAAAGCAGGTTTTCTGGGGAGGCTCAGATTACCCTGTCACCCTTCCTCCACTGCAGACAGGCCTCTGATAAACATGGAGAATAGGGACAGGGAAATTACTTCATTACTTCATGTCCTTTTCAATTACAAACATCGAGGAGCCTGAGCCTCCTGCCAGCTCACGCCCCAGACCCTTGCAAATTTGTGGCTTTCAAAAGCCAACACTTGCATTTCCTTTGCCAGCAGGGATAAGCGATAGCAAGCGAGCAGGGGAGCTGGCCTGAATTTTATTTCTGAGTGTTATTTAAAAAGTTTCAAATCTCAGCTCTGTTTATTTAAAGTATGACTCCAGCTGAAATGTAAGTCTGTGAACTGGAGAAGTGATCAAAACAGGGCTGCACCTTTCTGTTTTTCTGCGAATTAATCACTTAGTGGTGGTGTGTTGCTGCAATATTTCTGTGATCACTTAACCTGGAAGCAGTGCTTCCAGTTAGCCTTGTAATACTCTCCTGCTGGCATCTTCACAGCTACTATCTGTCCTGTTCATCTGTTTTCAAAGCACGTGAGGTTAATGCATTGTTTTCCTACCAGCTTTGCTTCGTGTTTTGATTTACACCTAAAGAAACAAGTGTGTTTTCTTTGATGTCATTTTTCTATTATTACTCCAGCTGAAATGTAAGTCTGTGAACTGGAGAAGTGATCAAAACAGGGCTGCACCTTTCTGTTTTTCTGCGAATTAATCACTTAGTGGTGGTGTGTTGCTGCAATATTTCTGTGATCACTTAACCTGGAAGCAGTGCTTCCAGTTAGCCTTGTAATACTCTCCTGCTGGCATCTTCACAGCTACTATCTGTCCTGTTCATCTGTTTTCAAAGCACGTGAGGTTAATGCATTGTTTTCCTACCAGCTTTGCTTCGTGTTTTGATTTACACCTAAAGAAACAAGTGTGTTTTCTTTGATGTCATTTTTCTATTATTGGATGAACTAATATAGCAAAAAAAAAAAAAAAGTAAAAGCCAGTTTTAGAACATTGGGTTACACAGAAAAACATGACAGGAATGAATCTGATTTTCTACTTTGAGTGTAAATCTTACAGGCTGAGCTTCAACTCAGTGTTTGGGTCTGTGTTAAAAGTCACTGAGATAGAAACCAGTGTTTGGGTTAACCATAAGTGTCTGTACAGAGCTCTGGAGGGGGTTTGCTGAAAGGCAGGTATGAGAATTATTCTGCTCTTTTTTTTACCTGGTAAAGCTGCAATGTGGGCTCAGGTAACTTGGTACCTTGAACTGGTCAGATGCCTGTCCTGCAGTGATCTGGATGGACAGAAGGGAGAAGAGGAGAAGAAAAAAGGTTGGAGGGTTCTTCTATGCCTCACAAGTCTGGTTTTGCTTTGTTACAAATAAAAAAAATCAGACTTTCATGTGAAATGAATCTGTAGTGGGTGTGGGTAGAGCAGAGTGGAGAGCATGAAAATCCAGAAGTTCTCACTACAGCTTTTCCCCCGTTTGACTTACTTCTTACTTGCATATTACTTGTACACGTCTGTTTAAGTCGGTGGGAATTTCTCTAAGTGAAATTAAAGTGTAGGGAGTAGTTAGTCAGAAGGCGTGAGCATCTTTTTCAGGCTGTCAGAGCTTCATCCCTTGGCTAGAGCTCTGCTGGGTTCAGACTGGGGGAGGTTATGTCTGCATCTGTGTGGATGTGAGCTTGCTTCTTGATACTCCCTCCTACCTCTTGGGCCATAAATATTGTGTGAACCACAAGGGAGGCACGTCCACTGCTGGTATCAGCCCAAATGTGGAAGTACATAAAACAAAAAAATACTAAGGAAAAGTTCACCAGACTTGGAAACTCCCAGTTGGCCAGGTCTGGGCTTTGAGAACTGGCTAGAATGAATGATCTGTACCTGAAATCATTCCGTGTACTCACTGACTCCTGAAGACATGACAGCAAAGTTGGTTTGTTGTTGTGTTTGGGTTTTTTTTGCAGAACACTAAGGCCATGGTGTAGATATTTTTTAGTTAATGGGAGTTTTGGTTGCACTATAAGCAATGTTTTTCCCCTTAAGTGGGAAAATTGCAGATGGATCCTCCTTCTATTTGCTGATATATGGCAAGGAAAGGCCTATCACCCCAACAATGCCAATTGCTGTGACAAGTCAGGGGAAGTGCAGAAAGACTTAGTGCCTGCTAAATTTAGCCAGTGCAAATCCAGTACATTCCAAGTCCACGGAGTGAAATACTGTTTGGGGTAAAATATGATTGAAACATTTCTGGGAATATAACTCCACTGGCTAGTTTACCACCTGGATTTAGTTTTCGTATTGTAGGAGAGGAATTAATTTTTTTTTATTTTTAAATTGTAGCCCCCCCACTCCCCCGAATATCAGTTCTCTTGTCTTCCCACTGAAGCAAGCACTGTTAAGCTGCTATAACTTTAAGAGCATGAAAGCAAATGTTGTAAAGAGGTCACTGTAAAGGTCACGCAGCAGGTTTGATGTGTCAGTGGATAAATGATGGGATCACATCTGGAACAGTTTGGTGAATAAATAAAATGTGAAAGCTCATATATCACTGCCCACCTTCCAATCTGTAAGGGAAAAAAAAAATAATAAATTAAATTAATTAAATGCAGTTTTCCTTCCCTGCAGCTTCATTCAACCTTTATATCAAAACTGACATGAAATGCATCTGTGTTCATTTGTTTAAAAAAAGCCTTTGAACACATCTCCATCTCCATTTAAATTAAAAAATGACTTAGCACAAAGAATAACAAAAAGCCTTCTGTGCAGGAATACAATGAGTAATGAACTTCAAATCATATCTGCATGAAAGATTGTCAAGTTGGATATTGTTTTTCCATATGACCTGGTTTTTTCTAATTATTGTATTTTTCCTGGCTCTGATTTTATAAACAGTGGCACTTCTCCCCTTAGCTGGCTTTAAAAGAGGTTGGTTTAATCTCTGACATTTCCTATTTCACAGGCTTCTTTGCAAGTGTCACACAATAGAGCTTTGTTGATCTCGAAAGAGAAAATAATTTATCTAATAACCTTGTAAAGCACATAAAAGATATTGAATAAACTCTTGAAATTTTGTGACTAAAACTGTCCGTATTAAATAATGATTTTAAGAGTGGCAAAAAGCTTGAAATACAGTATGAGTCTTCCTCATAAAATGTTGGTTTATTTTATGGTTTATTTATTAGACTATACTTGGATAGCTTTGAAAAATATAATTTTGAGTTTAACTATGTGTTATTGAAACACTCTTCCTTTAGATATGTCCCCCAGAGGTATTTTATATTTACACTTAGGGAAAAGAATTTTCAATTTTTATTACACAGTGCTGTATTATTGCTTATACTGCCACTATATTCTGCCTTCTGCAAGTAACATTAATATATGCATATTTTACTGCCATTACCTTCAAAAGGCCTTAGAAAACCCACAGGTCTAAAATGATTTCTCGAAGTTGGTCATTACTGACTACTGAATTAAGATACAACAGGCTGTATATTGTTTTACTGGGTCGTTAATAATAAGCCCCTGTGAATTGTAAGACAGCAAGCTAGAAACTGAGTAATTTCAGTCACCCAAGAAATGTGTAGTATTAATAAAGGGCTCGTAGAAGCCCGTGCTGGAGTGTGAATGCCTTTGGTGTCTGGTGAGGGACTAAACGCAGCGGGTGCGTTTTGATCTCCAGACCCCAGCGAGCAGTTCCCTGGGACGTGACTGGAGGGGCCCATGTGGCTCTGCAGGCCAAGTATCACACTCCTGTAGAAAAATAATACATGTAGATGTGTGATGTGTAGTCACTGCCAACAGCTGCAGAAAGAGTTTTGCTGGTTGTTCTGCTCCCCTGCAGGCAGCCAGTCGTACCCTGGGGGCACCCGGGCTCTGCCAGGCATGGGGTGCACCCAGGCTGTGCTGTGGGAAGAGCAGCCAGATCAGTCATGTCACTCCCACCCTTTTCCTGGGAAGAAGGAGCACAAGCCAGTGGCTACTACAGCCATGGAGAAAGTGCCTCACCAGCGTTAGCCAGTCAGTTGGGAGCAGTGGGGTTAACGCTGTTGTTGGTGGGCATGGATGTAGGAAAGTGTGGGGTGGGTGGCTGGAGATCTGAGGTACAGTGGATCCCAGCTGTGGGTGCTGGGAAAGTTGGTGAAGAAACCTGAAATGTCATCAACTAATGCTGATGTGACTCTTACTTACCTTTCATTTGTGCAGTGCGAGGCATTTGGTATCAGAGACAGCTGAGGGAACAAGAACTAAAAAAAAAAGTTAAAAAAATAGGCAAAGTCTAAGTGGATTATAACCACAAATACAGCCTTTATTCTGGAAGACCATGTTACCTGTAACCTTTAACCTGAGCTACGGTGGCACTTAGAGAAATAGTGGATCACCTTGTAACTTTGCTGGACATCAATGAAACTGATGCCAGGAAAAAATCGATGACTTACAAGAACACTTCATTTCCCAAATGATCTTGTTGCAGGTAAGTCAATCCTGCAGTTTCTCTAATTCATTTATTAAGCTCCACCTTAAAGTGGGTTTGGTTTCTTGTCCCTGTTGGACAGCTGTTCTAAATATCTTATTCCTTGGAGGAGCTGAAATCTCTTGAAATATCCAGCTCATACTTCATAGCCAACTTAACTCTATTAAACTTTTGGCAAATATATGGTGATGTGATCTTTGAAGGCAACCATATTTAATGTGACTGTGCAGCTCTTTTTCCTCAGAGGAAAAGTAATTTAACTTACAGAGAGAATCTTATACTTTAGCACTGATTTCTGATTGTCTGATCAGAGTGGGATTGTGTCCTGCCATGGGAACTTGGAGCAGTGGGTTTTTCTTTTTCATTTTCCTGTGGAAGGCTTTTAGTTGCACCAAGGATGAACAGGAGCATGTGAAATACTTCGCAGAGAGTGACAAGGCTGGGGCAGAATGTGATGCCTGTTCTAAGGCAATAAAATTTGTAAAATAAACAATGTCTTTAGCAGAGAGGTGTGATGAGGTGCTGTGTTGAGGCAGTCTCTCCAGGTAGCAATGGTCTACGACTTTCTTTGCAGAAATGAAACTTACTTTTTAGTCAACTTTATTCAGCTTGTTTTTTTGGGTTTTTTTTTCTGCAATCTGGATGTTATTAATCTAACATAGGTCTATCTGAGGATCTGCATAATAAATCAATGCTTTCCCTTTTCTCCTGAAGTTCCTCTTTAGAGTCCCTTTTTTATTGTACTGCCTCTTCTGAGCCCACAGTCACTGTTGCCATCAATAAACCTTCATGAGTTAACCTGCTGAGAGGAGAGATGGGAGAACCTTACACTGCAGCTCTAAGATTAAATGCTGCTGTTGACCCCTAGACAATTTTCTGCCACTAATCTTTTGATCTGACTAACATAGCTAGATATACTACCCAAATCTTGGAAATCATATCTAGACCTGATAAGCAGAGAAGACTAGGTGATAAATACATAAGAAAGAACTTTTTTTGACCATGTATTTGGCAGCATCGTGAGGATATGCAAAATTTATAGATGTCACCTCTAAAACCTGTGTTGAGAATACTGTGGCTGCAAAATAGCAGAATTAAATTTGACCACTTACCCTCCAAACTTCTTGTATCTATACATAATAACAGGATGTTACGTAGGAAACTTTTGTATGTACAGTTACAGAGATAATCATCTTTCCTTGCCCAGTTTAATGTCCATTTCTTGAATGTCCAGTCTTCTTGTTTCTTTATCCACCCTAGACTTAGGATGGATATGGATTTGTAGGCCATGTATAGCTAGTTGTATCTGTGAGGCCATTCATGTCAAACCTCATACTAATGCATGCACAATGACTAGCAAAGTTAAAGTTGCCCAGGGAAATACAATAGTAGTAAAGCATATTTTTGCTTGATTTTCTGGCAATCTGAAGTTTTTAGTATTGTTAACTTTTTAAGCAAAATTTTTCTTGGAAAGACAAACATAACTCTTTCCAGCAGAGCTCAGTCTGAGGCAGAGCCCTCTGCCCCATCACAGAACTTGACCTGAAAGGAGAGAATCTGTACCCATAATGACCTGTGAAGAGAAAGATGTGACACAGACTGTCTGTGTGATGACTTATGCAACCACCAAGAAAGCATCTGAGGATGGGTGGCTTGTTCCTGTTACTAGCTTGTTGCTAGTTCTTGTAGCTAGTTCATGTTACTAGCTGATGTTTTTGTCATGATCTCCTTCAGAAATCCAACCTCCACTTTCAGCAGATTGTATTAACCTGTTAGAAATGTGATTCCAGAATTAGCTCTGGTTTGAGCCCTACGGTTTGGACCCTCTGCTGAGAGCCAAGACTGCAAGTCTTGCTCCAAAGTCCTCCAGGCCAACCCTTTAAGGCTTCATTTTCCCAGCTGCAGGGAAAGCATGACCTAGCTTTCTACAAGTGGTTCAGTGTCCATAAATTAACCCCTACAAGCCTGCACTGAATTGTTATCATGCACACAATCTTGTGAGTAGTTGATGGTGAAGATGGGGAGAAAACCCAGGAGCCCTAGTTTTGTATCTGTGTTTCTGACTGTGTCTTTCCAGCCCAGCATGGGCTCTCAGATTTCAGTGGTGGTGAAGCACAGAAATATCACAGCTGATCTGGCCCTAATCCTGCAGTTCTTTGCCCCAGTGACACCCTCACTGAGAAAATCCACTGTACTCTTGGAACCAGTTTTCTGAGTTTTAATCTTTGGGGAGTGTCTGGGTTTAGAGACATGCACAGCAGAGCAACTGTGCTGTGAGGAATATGGTTTTAATCCAAGTGAAACAATGCTTCTACTAATTATGTGGTACACTGTGAGACAGATGAGATCCTATGCTGTGCCTTATTGCAGGCTATGCAATACCTTGTATCTTCTGTCCCCTGCAAAAAGCCATCAGATCTTTTTGAAATTCAGTTGAACAACTGCTCTTGCAAACAAAGCAGAGGTTAACAGATGGTACTGTAGGCTGAGGGAAAATTATGAGACTGAGGAAGGAGATACGAACCTTTCAGAATTATAAAGATTGTGGCAAATACATAAAATAGGAGCTGGTGCCATGTTGTTAGAAGAACCAGTCATTTTCGTTTTGAAACATTTCAGCACATTTACAAACCGTGGTCAGGTAAACGTGCTGCTAAATCAATACCTCAAACACTTCTTCACTTTCCCAACTTGGTTCTTGCATCTGGCTTTTCTGGGGGAGGAAGCCAGTCTCTGAAAATTTACTGTAATGTAACATATATGAGGTGAGATGTGATGCATGGCTGAGGGGAGGATCAGACCAATAATCCATTGTAGGGCTACATTATGGTTCTACAATCCACCATCTGTCTATGTCAGGTGGGTACGCTTTAAATGGGAAGTGGTAGCCACTGGAACATGTAAGATTAATAGGTGATGTGTGTGTTAATCACAGGATCATAGATGTTTGGTTTGGAATGGTCTTTATAGATTGGTGAGTCAAATCACCAGGATCTCTTGCAGTTTATCCCAGATATTTTCCCTCTGAGAGTGCTAGTTGGCGTCGGCTGGAATGTGTCTGTAGATAACACTTGCTGCTTCTCTCTTCAGACTGCTACACTGCTGAATTACTGTTCCTGTAGGGAAGGGTTTTTTTGTTATCTAATCTGAACTTGCCCTTCTTTAATTTAAAGCCATTACCTCTTGTAGTACATTGCACTTGGCCAACCTTAAATAAGTCTTTCTTCTCCTTTACATTATTTCCTCTCAAGTATTAATTACCTCCAACACTTCTCTCTATTTCTCTAAGCTATTTAGGTTAACTTCCCTTAACCTTTCTTTGAACCCTCCTCTCAAAGGTTACCATTAGCTGACATATTGTCTTGGAAATGTTAACTGTTGCTAAAAGCACTTCTTACAGAGCACACTTCCTACCGAGTGTGCAGCCGGATAAATACGTGGTGACCTTTTTCCTAGGAGCTCTCACAGACATAACATGGTTATGTAGGTGATCCCTAACTACTGACTTTCCCAGGAAAGTACTTGCTGTTCTTTGCTTTTATTTGTAAATAGAAATCGGGTTAAACATAAGAGTAAAGGAGCTGACCTAAAAAATACCCAATCTAATTGCTCAAAATCTAAAGTGAAAAACAGAGGTGTATGGTCTGGCAGTAAAATCTCAATTGTGACCTTCTAGAGGATAAATATATAGCTATCTGGGAAGAAACGCTGCCCAGAAACCCCCCTCACCTCTGTCCTGTCCTTGGTAGGATTATTCCTACCAAGAAATGCCTATTTCCAGAAACCTACAGAGTAAGGTGTCTGTGCTCCTCTGGGCACATGGGCTAATTTTTCAGCTTCTAATGCAGAGTGATTATGGAGGAAGTGTCGTCAGGATATTTCTGCTCATTTACCTTGGAACTGGTCAGAATCTGGTCCTTCATCAAGAGTCATTATGTCAGGAGGAAAAGTTTTTGCCATACTAGTCTGTGCAAGGCACATGCAGATAGGATGAATTATGTTACCCCCTTAACAATCTGGCCATTAAACTCCACATGGGAACATCTGTTTCCTTCATATTCTTTGCACAGGATGGGAGTTTTGCTCTCAAAGACAAGGAGCTTTGCTGTCACATTGTATATTTTATTCTGTTCCCCTCTTCCACTTTTTCCAGAGGAGGTTGGGGGTGTTCTTTGATACTTGTCAGAAAGAAGCCCATCCCTTACAAAGCTGGCTTCTTGCCTTGCCTTTGAGACCCTCCAGTGTCGACTGTATCATCAGGGAATTAAGATGTTTGAATTGATGCAGACAAGATGAGAAAAGCCTGACATTCTAGAAGAAAGGGTTTTTTTGTTCAAAATTATCCTCAGGGCAACAAAATTTGGGGACCCCTGTGTTTAGGGAAGAAGTGAATTTTTGAGAAGTCACCTCCATCTCTCACTGTATCTTATTTGGTGGCTGACAAAAGCCACAGAAACTGTGCCCAGTTTCTCCTATGCCTGACAACAAGCTCCTTGAGATCTTGTTTTAGCAACATATGAACACTGGTAAAACTGAGGTTTGCTGAATTCTTGCCCAGAGGTTTTCTGACTCATCATTTGGTATATTCACATGTAACTGATTTTCCCAGCAAATCTCTACTCCAGAGCCCAAAGAGGATACAGGAATGAAGAAAGAGCTGCTGTTTCTTTTCTAAAAGTTTTTGTGGAAACTTTCTTTCCTACTTCAGTGCTTCTGATTGCATTCTTAAGCCTGGTATTATTCTTCATGATATTTTAAATCCAGTACTTTAAAATGTCCCAGAATAAAGGGAAATTCTTGTAGTAGTTGTACAGATGAAATGATCAGGTGACAGGTGATAATTTGGTGTTAAAAGGCAAATGAAGGTGTATTTATGAATATGCCATTCTCTCAGGCAAGTGAGAAAAGCACCCTTTTTATTTTTTTTTTAACTTACTTATGTGCCACATTATAGAAGAACAATAAAAAGCACATTCTGATCTTCGGATCACTTTGCATGAAATATTTTCACCTGGCAAGAGCTGCCTAGTTTTTCTAATAGAAGCCAACTGGCATTATCTTTCAGTCAGAGGTGAAGCACGGGGAGGCTCTGTGATTGCCCAGGGCCTGGCTGGCTTAGTGATGGTGTTTTCAGCTACCAGTTGTGAGCCTTGATCTCCTGTTCCTCTGGTGTTTCTGCCTTCCAAAGTGTGTTTTACCCTGCAGTCATGACTCAGTGATCTCTGCTGGGGTAGTGTAATTTCTGGAAGGATTTTCCCAAAGAGAAGATTCTATACCAATTTTGCTAAAGCTGAAAATATCTTATATATTGGTGTTGACCACTGAACACTTTGTTACACAGAAATAGCATAATGGAGCAAGGAAATGCAAGCAAATATGCTGGTGAGGAATCCTGGAAAATCCTTTATTTCACTGAACTGGGCAGAAGGTTGGGCAGGGAATTCTTTGCATCTAATAAATCAGGGCTTCTCTGCCTCCTATGGAGGAGACATAAAAAAATTCTGTAGAACCAGGATGACTAGAAAGCATTGAGTGGTTGTGATGAGAGCATCACTGTCTGCCAGGCCACCAGTGCCTACCCAGCATGGTGGGCATGAAAGGAGCAAGCAGCTGAAGTACAGCTCTGTCTCCTGCTTGCTGGACTGCTCTGCAGAGAGGTAATTGGTGGAGAGGCGGTGATCCTACTGTTACTACTCACGTTGGATGCCCACACAGTAGAAGCACTGTTTGGTAAAGGAACCTCTTTTGAAACATTCCCAGAACTCCAGATTTTGCAAACCTCCTGATGTCTGCCAGCACACACGCACTTTTAGTCCCACAGAAGCCAGAAATCACAGAAGCATGCAGAGACATCTCCAGAGGATCATCTTTGGCATTAAATGGGGAATGATTGTTCATACAGAATGTGAGAATGGAAAAAACAAATGCAGCACCCTCTTGAATGGGTTGATTTATGATAGCAAAAGAGTTGGGAAGTACAAAGCTGCCTTCCGGGACCAGCTAATTTCATGTTTTAGTTGCTCGTAAATAAGTGAGTTTCAGATAAATGCACCCATCTAGCTGAGTGCACATTTCATTATTGGGAGGATTAAGCTGGTTAAAAAGATTTAGGAGACTACTGTGCCAAGTTCATGTTTTTTAAGAGTGAGGACTGCCAAGCCCAGTGGGTGTAAGAGCTACTTTGGAAGCATTTTATGAACTATTCCTGATGCATATCTTCAAAATATTTAAAGCAACACCTGTCATAGACCGTTCTCTCTTTATCGTCTCTTCATGCCAAGTAATGGTGCCACACGGTTTCTACAACTGAAATAACTCTTGGAATATAACATCCTGAAGCTTGGTGTGCAGTGTACATTGGCAGGACTTCTTTTTCCCTCCTCTCAGGTTCCTACATGTTGAGTATCAGTGCTAATAAAATGCTTGGGAGCCACTATTATCGTGCTAATCTGGATTTGGCATGGTGAGGATATTAAAGCTACTCTATTATCAGCCTTGTGAATAGAAATTGCTATGGACTTTTAAATATTTACATTACTGTGAACTACAGGCCCAAAGGTATGAGGGGGCTGTATTCAGGCCTCCCAAGATAGAGTCTTGGACATAAAGAAGGATTTAGGCTCCTGATTATGGAGGATTATCACATCCTGTCTCCCTAAATAACGAACAGAGAAAATAAGTGATTGTATTGGCTAAGTTATAGCAAATGATACTTTTTTCCCCACTGATTTTAGAGGGAAGGGGTGTCTGAAAAATAAGTTAAGCCCTTCTTGTTATTCTGATTGAAGCTGCCTGAATAGCTTCTCACTTGGCATCTCGGAGTATGGGTCTGTACCAAGGTCAGGCTGTGGAGAGCATCAGCCTGGGGTCCTGTGAGTTCAGGCTTCAGGCTTCTTTACCTGTTTCTCACCCAAAGAGTGCTTAATGAAAAGGAAAGACATTACTGGGACAGTTGCTAATTCAAACACCCTCGTTCTTTTAAGGCATGTCTAGCTCTTTTAGCAAAGAAAAATTTTTGTTGCTCCCTGTACCTGGTGGCTGGAGGCTGGGGGGAGCTGGCACAGCCCCACCTCCCTCCCCTGTGCTGTGCAGAACCTCCCTCAGCACAGAATACACTGCAGACCATGTGAGCAGTGATATGTAAATCACCATTAGCAGATGTTTATTGTTTCTTTTCAGAAAATCAGATTTGACTAATCAGCCTAAGTGAAACATATGCTAAAATTAATTAAAGTTTGTTTTAAAATAATTTGCATGCTTATTGCTTTTAACTGATTGTAATTGGGGCTTTTGAATACTTTTTAACAAACAGAGTCACCTAGGTTGAGCTTTTCAAAGCACTGATTGGCATGTCACCATACATCTTCCACTAATATTTTGCTGGCTAAATGACCTGTATTGCACTGAGTTCCCAATCCCACTGTGTCACAGAGAAAAGAAAGAGCATGTCATTGTTTCCTATTATGCCATAGTGGTTTTGTAATGAGTACAATTGCTGAAATATATGTGCCATGATGAAAGATGTGATGATTACAGATTAACTGGAGACAGCAGAGCTTTTATGAATAATACAGAGTTGACAGCAGGCTTAAGCATCATGTGTAGTGGGAGATCTCATCATTTTGGCAGGAGTGCTCACTTTCAAACTTAGATTCCAGCCACCTCTAGCATCTCCCCTGGACAACAAGGGGGATGTCAGGACCACCACAGAAGACCCTGGCTCAGGGTTACCCTACAGGTAAGCTCCTGGACCAGCCACACTCTGAAGATGCTGCCTGACACTCTGAGCCTGCAGGGAGCTAGCTGGCTTGGCAGCCAGGGACATTTAGGGTGGGAAGGGACTGGCATTGTCTCAATTTTTGCCCCAACAGGCAGCATGGCTCAACTGGCTCAACCCACTGGTCTCTGGGAATCCAGCACAAAGGCAGGAGAAACATTGCCAGAGCATCCTGGTGTCTTGCCTGTGCTTCAGCCAAGGCACCTGGGTTCTACGCCTAGTGCCGCTGTTGGCTTATTGCTCAACACCGGGCAGCTCTCTTCTGTTCTGCTCTCCATGCTTTATAGTTTAAGTCCATTTTTGCATCGAAGAACCGTCTCTTTGACATCAAGAGCTTGCACAATGGGACTCTGAACAGGATGTGCTTTTAACTCTGGGCATCTCATTGGAAGCTGATGAACCATGTGCTCCAGACTTTGCGCAAGCTTCTTAGTAGTCTCCAGGTGGAGGTGAAGGTGTTATGATCTATAAATTCCTAAGCAGCCTTGGGCTGGTCTAGCTGTGGTACTGCCTTTCTCTTTGTTTTGTCCTGCCATGGTAGGCAGCAATGTGCTCCTTTATGGAAATAACTAGGTAACCAGCAATCTGTAGCTAGTCTTCAGGAAGTGGTCCCTTCTGCCCCACCTCCACTTTTTTGAAATGATCTCTATTATAATTTGTTTGGAATTATCTCTGGTGACTGTCAAGAATGGCCCCAGAAAAAGATGGTGTTTAAGTGAATCTAGAGTGCTTAAGGGACAAAGGGCTGTCTAGTCAGCCAGCTGAGCTCCAGGGAAAGACCCTTCAATGAGGCAGAAGTTAAATTGAATTGTAGTTCAATTTAATCGTATTTAGCCTCATACATCCAACAACCCTGATCTGGAAAAAAAAAAAAAAAAAAAAAAAAGGTAGCTGTCCTGAGGACTCAGGCTCCTTGTTCCTTGTTTGCTGAGTGGGCCCTTTGGTGGAGCGGTGTATCAGCATCCTGCCACTGATAAATACTGTTCATCCCAGCAGAGGATTTGTCTCACTAGCTCTGCTTACTCTGCAGTGGAGCTGGCAGGGTTAGTGTAGGACTCTGCTGGTTCTTTTCATTCATTAGCTTGCTTAGATCTTCCTCAGACCACACTGAAGACAAGAGGCACTTATTAAGAGCAGTGGTTTGTTTCAAGTGCTTTCCCATAAGTTTTCAAATCTTCCTGCTATAATGTCATAGCATCAGTGGCTCCGGTGATGGAGAATAACTGTGGTTCATTAGGTTCATAAATCCAGAAGGAAGAAGGACTCTCCTGGAGACATGAGTAGCTTTATAACAAACAGAGCAGCAGGAGAGCCTGCAAATTATCAGCCCAATACTTTAGAAGCATTTAGTCATCAATTGGGGAAGATTACAATAAAGAGCAATGAGTAAGTGAAACATAAACTATGGCATAAACATGCCCCATGTTCTCTGTCCACATTTCCTGTAAAAGATTATTTGAAGCCATGGCACTAAGGAGAGAATCCAGGCCAGCTTCTTCAGAAGCTCTTCTGCATCCAGAGATTTGCCCAGGCTGGAAATTACAGAGTTATATGTTACATGTACAAACCCTGCCAGAAGAGAGGAAATATGTGCAACATTTAACAATATCTCCCCCTATTATTCCAATACAAGTGCTGCATGACAATGAGCTTGATGATGTTTACACCCTAACCAACAGCTTTGCCACTGCCACATTATTAAATGTGCAGCTTTGATTTATGACTAGTGATACTGAGATCCCAGCCTGTAAATTTTTACACCAAGCAAACTTGAATTATGTGTTGAGTCTGCTACACTGGATCAAGAACGTTCAAAATGCTCTCTGGGAAGATTTAAATGTATATGGTCTCTAAGCCATGGAAATATTGCTCTAATGTGCCTTTGTGATTTTTAACAGATTGTGAGTTCAAATCCATTTATCAGCTGATGTCTAATGAGTTTGGCAGGCCCTTACTACATTAAGTATAAGAGAAACTATGAGCATAATGATGTAGACTGAGGAGAATTTAATGAACAAATAAATGACATTCATGTTTATGTGAGATAAAGATTTCATGCCAAATTTTGCATAATATACACTGGAAATAATGGGGTATTTATTAGATTTTTTTCTCTCCCTTCTCCTTTTCTTTGCACAACAGATTTTTTTTGCATTGCAGATGTGTGTCACCCACAGTATGTGACTGGGAAGAGTGCAGCTGAATGGCTGTTGCTGAAACTTTTAATTCTGATTGGGGAACCTGGCTGAACAAAATAAAGGAGTAAGTCATGCAATGCCTGCTTCAGGCTGGCAGCTCTGCTGGAGGTGACTGCATGGCTGCCACTTGTACTGACATCCACCTTGGGGCCTTCACTACCATCACTGTTTAGCACTTCTGGAAAGTCGTGTCCCCCATTTTGATGCTTGAATATATATTTAGAAGCTTAATTACAGGCACTTGTCTCTGTAATATGCATCCCAGCATTCTGGCCTCAATCCCACTAATTTCATTGCACAGTGTTTCCTGACTAGTGACTGTTAGTGACTGGCTCCAGTGCCTTTGAAGAAAGGAGGACTCGCTTTGGCTGAACTGAACTGAAGGGTACAGTTGAAGTTGGCTGGATCTGGGCTTTGTTTTTAGGGCTGTTTGAATGATGAGGGTAGAAGAGCATAGTAAGGCTCTAAATATCTTCTCGTCCTCCTGCCCTGCCATCACTAGGGAAGCTCCACTGCTAAATAGTATTTAAAAGTCCCCTTCTCTATTTAAATATCCTGCCCTGCATGTTAAGATCCTAGATGTTGCATCATCCCAGGTCAGGACCTTGGCTGCATGGCCTGCTAGATGATGCTGGAGGTGGAAGACCTGCATGTCTGGGTAGCCCTTTGCAGTCTCTCGCCATCCACTCATGAAAAGCCCCAGTGCTCCCACTGGGTCTAGCTCCACCTTCTTGATCCCAGCTGAGCTCCTCAAGGGTCATCTCTGGGTGCCAGCAGTTCAAACCAGCAGTAGCTGTGTCTCCACCCACACTTCACAAATGCAGATCCTGCCTTGGGCCTGTTTGTGTACAGGTGTGGGGGATGAAAAGTTGTTAGATCAACAGCTGCTGTCTCCATAGCTTATCCCATCTCCCAAGGGAGCAGCTGGTGCTGTGAGTCTCTCCAGCAAGAATGAACAACCTGCACTTATCCTTGCCTCAGCTTCCACCTTTCCACAGAGGTGTCTGGTTTCTTCTGCCTGCCCAGGTAAAGCCTGGCAAATAGAGGACTTTGCAAGGATCCTGCTTGCAGCAGTGAGATGGCCTGGCAGAATAAATAATAATCTGTTTCTTGAGGCTGTGACATTATACTTTTATTAAAAAGTAACCAATGCTGAGGATATTTCCACCAGCAGCAATGGAAGTTTCTGCTGAGACAGTCCAGCTTGGTGGGAAAGAGAGAGTTGTCATCTGATCATTAAAAAGGGAACAAGGCAGAGGGGCAGTTTTCTGGAAGAAACTGATTGAGCCATGTGGTAGGAAAAAGTATCTTCCTTACCTTTTCTCCATTCCTCTTCTTGTTTAGGTAGCAGTAAAACCTGACTTCATTTTTCTATGTGGGATGATCTGTGTCTTTGCTGCGTGTCCTGTAACTCGGCAGGTATTACAAACTGTGTTTCCAACTAATGAACTAAGGGTGAATAATTTACTTAATGTGTCAGACATGGCAGAAGGTAGTGCAGCCAGCTCATGAGGCTAATTGCTGCACTAAGAAAACAAATCTGTGCAAGTCCTCATTTCAAAGTTATTTCCAAGCATTAGCTCAAAAGTTTTTTCAATAACAAGGCCTCTTAAAAGAAGCATCACTTTTCACAGCACATTGCATAGCTCTGTTGACCCTCAAGCACTGTTCCACTGGGTGAAATGTGGTTAAAACAAAATTTCAACCATAAAACTTGGGCAAGAGGGAGGCTGTGTAAAGTCTGTGATTAATTAGCAATATTGAAATGCAGCGAGAAGGGAAAGAATTCGTTCTGTGCAGAGATTTTTTGAAGCCCTGCTTGCTCAGCAGGGTTTATGCTGAGCTTGTGGGCACTTAGGAGGTCTGAAAGTTGGGTGGTCAAACAACCTAAGCAGAAGCAACTGTGTGGCTCAGATGAGCAATGGTTTAGAAACTCACCTAATTTTATTTTATTTTTTCATTGCAGTTGCCAGGTTTGAACATATAGTCAAATTCCACATGGATCCGAACTTGTCCCTCAGGCCAATGCCAGGAGCTGTGTTGACCATAGAGTGCTGTTGTGTTCACCAGGGAAGTGGTGAGAGTGCCAGTGTGAAGTTGTGCTGCCCTGAGCCTCTGCAGATCCCTCTTCTAAGGCATTTAAGTGATGCCCTGGCTTGGTTTTAGTCTTCTACTAAAGGTGAGTTTCCCCATCAGTAAGTGGGATTCCTGCTATCTCTTGCCTGATGAAACAAAATAAGCAGTATCACAGCATTGTTTAACCTGCTGAA
>NW_009953098.1:3655903-3691523 GCF_000747805.2 Chaetura pelagica | reverse complement strand
GCTGAACACGGGTGCTCCCAGCCCTATCCCTCACTAAGCAACATGGCCTGAACAAGGAGTTAGATATCACAGGCAGAATTCTCCCCTCATTCTGTTCTGTTTTCTTGAGATTTTACACAGACCTCCACCTACTTCAAGTCACTCTTGGCTTATCTTGGAGAGATTTTTGGGGTATTTCCCAAATGGGGCTTTAACCTCCTAACTTGCTGAAAGGAATACACACTTATTGAAGGGAAATCCTGAGATAAATTAAGCTTTTCAGGAAACATTTAGGCAGCAGATAGCAGGTAAGTGGAAAATGATGAGTTAGTAGCCTGCTCCTGTTCACCATAGCTGGTCCTGGGAAGCAACATGGAGAGCTGAAGTTAGCTGCTTCCCTTTGCTCTGTGGCCAAGGGATGTGTCAGCCTTGGTGTGAGCGAGTGCAGCTCCATTAATTCCCATTTGCATTTGATTACACCAAGGATGAAGTTGATCCATGGTGTTTTATTGTATCCTTTTATTTGATTTTGTTTTATTTCTGCTTCCTATACCATGAGGCTGACCAGCTGAACCATGCAGCATGTAGCAATTTACAGTAAACCCTCCTTATTCGACTCAGTAATGGATGGAAACAATTCTGAAGTTAATGGTATTAGTGAGGAAATACAGTCATTCTTAACCAATCTTGTAATGCTCTTTTGGAAAAGTGATACTTAAGACTACTTTTATCATTCAATTTACAAGTCACAAATTTGTGCAAGAAACTTGACTTTAAGTCAGTCACACACCTTATAAACTGAGCAGGGCCGGTTCACAAATGGTTTTACAGCTCCATACACTTCCCTGGAGGAGCCATCTCCTTCCTGCTGGCCAGACACATTGCCTTGAAACGGCTGCCAACTTTTTAAGAGTTCCTTTTTGGCTATATTCTTCTTTTCATAGCAGCATTCATGGCCCCAGCCCAGGTTCATAAGGAACAAAGTGTAAAATTAATCAATGGATTGATACACTGTTTAGAATAAAAACAGCCCGGTTTTGGCTACGTTTTCTGCCCCTCCAGCCAAAAGAGTGCATGTGTGTACATGAAATGTAATTTAGTTTTTCCTTTGCTGCCTGTTGATTTTCCTCTAATTCGGTTTCCTTTTGCCCCTCTGATTGAGTCTCCTTTTGTCTGGGTAAAGCTTAACCCTGTGGTGTCAGGTCTGTGCAGCTCACAGCAACCCACAGGTGAGCCCTGGGGTGGTTACAGGCTTCCTTAGCTGCTGGAAGGGATATGATGATAGCCAGGAAAAGGACCAGGTGAGCTCAGCAAGCCACAAGTGAAGCCTTTGATAGGTAGAATCTACCTGGAGTTTTAATGACTTGTAAAGCCCTGAGAAAATCTCTCACTTGATATTTATTGCCTTGAATGTCTTCCAAATGAACTTTATCTCAAGTGTAGCTCGGCATTTTTTGGAAGCCTGTGTGCCTGGGTTAAAGCTGTTAACACAGAGAGCTGTTCCTCCCCTCCGTGGACAGAAACCACAACTTCTCAGCCACGATGTAAGCTGAGGGTCTGTGCTGCAGAGCTTTAGTGCATTAACATGCACATTCACACTTTAAAATACCACTAGTGATTGTTAATCAAACATCTCGAAGCAGAATGCAAGCCCATGAGGAGGGTTTAGATGGGCTGTGGGATAATTTCACAGCCTCCAATGAGCCCTTTTCAGACAAGGGAAAGTTCACAATAGCTGTGTTGGTAACCCTAATTTCAGAAGTAGCTGGTCTGGGAAAAAGTTAATGATATTGTAGGCACTGTCTACCACCACTCAATTTCATTTCTATCACTCTCAAAGTCATGTATTTTTAAAAATACCAAAAGCAATTTAAAAATACATCTAACAGTAATCACTTCATTGGAAACAACACACTGCAATAACATAAAACAGCAGCCACTTTCCTGTGAAGATTTATGAGGCAGAGTAGTTTTCTCACAACTTATGTTATTCCTGCCTTATTGTTTTGTCAGCATTGGGTATGGAAAGTGGATGATATGTGAACACTCTTCAGCACTAGAAAGCTGCAGAGTTTTGATTAGGTAACAAAATTGAAAAAGTGAGTTTGCTTGCCCTGTTTAATCTCTGTGATTTAAATGTGGGTATAACAAAGACGCTTCAGCAGTGAGTGGTCCTCTCCTGAGCCCACACATGTGACTGTGGCTCTTGCAGACTTTGTCTGCAGCCTTACTCTGAGTTTCCCCTCTGGGGTCTGGAAATCCAAAGGATTGGAAGTGTCAGAGTCAGCCACTGCCTTTGCAGTGTGATGAGAGGTAAAATGATAGCAACGGTGAATCAGTGGAGACCTTTCAGGCCATGCAGAACCATGTTGAGACTGTCACACCAGCATGGATGGCTCATGCTGTGCCCAAGGGAACCCGCTGTCCCATGTTGGAGGTGGCCAACTGCTGCTGTCCCCTGGGAATCAACCGCATGAGATAATGAGGGTGGGCCAGAAATGAGGAGCCTGGATGGAAAAAACTCCTCAGCAGTTAATGGGGGTAACTTCACACTCTGTGAAAGCCTGGGGAATTCAGTCAGTCACAGGCAGAAGGTAACTGGGGTGTGTATCTGAGAGGCTACTTGGTGGGAGGCATGCTGCCAGCTTTCCAACTGAAAGCAGAAAGCTGATTTTTCAGCAGTTTCACCACCACCCCATCAAACCAGAATAAACCCACCCTGAATGTGGATACAGAATCTCTATTAGAGAGTCAGGACTCCCTGTTACAAAAATGCCCCTTATCTACCAAGCGCCTGTTGCATTCTCAATAGCAATACAAAGAAGCAAACACTCTCCATGGCTTTTAAATCTAGAGCAGTCATAGAAGTGAAATTTTATTCATACATGTATTATATATATCTCTATATACAGAGAGAGAATGTATAAATAATAAAGTGGGGGTTTCTATATGCAGTTTACCACCTGGGGACATTTTACAAGGCATATTTATTATAATCAAATAGGAACAAATAATTTAAAAATACAGTACTCTTATACTATTGCCATTGGGTTCACACAGCTTTTAGTCCCCTTCCCTGATGGCACCCCAAATGCCACCTTGTCCAGCCTTTTTGTAAATCAATTGTAGCCTTCTGGAAAAAAATTTTCTTGTGGAAGTGCCATACCTCAGTGTATTCTCTGCTGGCATCAGCATGCTGCAGGTCCCAGGTTTCTTGGGTCTGCTCACAGCACATCTGGCTGACATCTACCAGGGACACTTATTGATGTGAGACTATTTTGTAGGCTCAGGCCATATATTCATAGTAATTTGTAGCAATTCGTTAAAGATAAGTTGCCTGTATTCCTAACAGAACAACAATTAATGTATATTGAAATAGCGATTGCTTTGCTGTAGTTCATTAGGAAGTCATATTTTAATTCCTATTTAATTGCAATCCAGTTACCACCATTTATTACCAATAATTCTAATGAGGTAAAATAAGAGATGTATTGAGAATTAATGATAATGTTACAAAGGTTCATTTGAAATTCACACAAAAAAATTTGTACTTAATTACAAGGAATTACTTCTACCTCATTTGTATGAGGTGGGATGTGGTGGTGATTCTTGCTGAAGGATCAGACTCTGCTGACCATGGTTGGTGGGTCCCCATCCTCTGTGTTTCACCTTCCAGCACACAGGCTGGTATCTGCTGGAGGGACGACGTGCCAGGATGCGGCGTGGCTGACGGAGGCACAGCTGCCCTGCCCCACACACAGCCCTGTCCCTTCCCTGCACTCACCCCGAGCCCATGTTCATCCACAAGGCCACGCAGACTTTTAGACAGAGCTGTGATCAAAGAGAAGGACCTGCAGAGCCCAGAGGAGGTGTGCAGAGGAGAATGTGGCGGTAAGTTCCCTCTGCCTTGGGTTTCCTGCAGGGGGATGGGAGCTCATCCATGAGCTGCAAGGGCTCAGGGGATAAAATATGGAGGAGGTGCTCTCCTGTCCAGCAGTGGTGTAGGGATAATTTCTGAGTTAGAATGAGATGGGGATGATTGTATGTAACTGAGGAGGGATTGAGATGTGCATGAGAGGGCACAGTGAATTCAACAAGGACGTAAAGCTGAAAAAAACCCAAACAAAAGCAGAAGTACTGTCCTCAATTTTGTCCTGAGCCTGGCAAGAACTCTACCCAGTAATGGGGCTGGTAAAGTGGCTGTTCTCTGAGAAGACCTCTGCTGTGCTCTGCCTGTGGAGGCTCCAGGGCTGTAGATCATGAAATGTTTAGGTGAATTGTGAACACAATATCCATAGAGCCTAACAAGGAATAGTGCTAGGCCCCAGGCAGGCTTGTTAAGCCTGGCTCTGAGTGTCTGCCTGTGCTTTTCCAGAAATGTGGATGGAGTCCCTGAAGTAAAGCCAAGACTGCATCTGGGCTGCCTTCCCCTTCCTGCCTCCAGGAAAGATTGACCCTGGTCTAACTTCAGGCTCATCTTTTGAAACAAAGGTATGTGGTCATTCTGAGCTTGGCGCGGTGAGACCACCTGATGCAGGGGAATCTGAGGTCAGTAATTTGTGCTTTGAGTTATACAGCCTGAAATGTTTGTGGAAAGTTACTGTGTGTGTATCTTGCCTGCATTAAGATTTGATACCTAATATTCCCCTTAAAAGTAACGATCCAAATCCATCCCTGGTGCAAACTGTATTCAAAGGCACTTTGCCAGCCACTGATTTGGTCAAATGTGCATGATGCCATGATCTTAACTCAGCAAAAATATTCCCTTCCTATAATCACCCTGAGGCACAGGATATTTATAATACCCACTTACCTAGCTCTTCATATTTTTTCCTCATTCTAATTTTCCCCATCTCTTTATTTCTGTGTGTGTCTATCACTTTCTTCATGTCTCTCCAGATGCATTTCCCAGCATCAGATAATTGAAAGTCAGTGAACTGAGTTTCAGGTTATTTTGCTAAAAGATGCCTATTATTTTGATGAAGCAGGTGCACAGAATTAAAAAAAGCCCTGCATAATTGCTACTTTACTATCAGGCTTCTGCTGCCTAATCTTCTTTGATGTTGGTAGAACAAGCTTTCTATCTCCTCCAGGATGATTACAGGGAACATCGCTCTGTTCCTCCTACAGAATCCATTCCTGATGGGTATTAAAGCTGGGTTATCAATTAAAGTTTCTTTATGTGCCGAGTGATTAGAGCCAGGATTGTGTGTGATTTCTAGCATAAAGCAAGTTGGAAGTGATTCCTTCCATTAATATTAATTAATCACTGATATGTCAATCGTTCACAAATGAATGCACAAGGTGAGCATGCACCATTTACCATCGTAACCCAGCACTGAAATAATGGCTGATCTGTTCTTATTTTAAACATTTGGCAACAGTTTTCATGAAGTCTTATTGGTGTAATTAGCTGGGGGAAAAAAAAAGGAGAAAAAAACCAAAATCAATGGAGAAGCTGAATGAATAACTAGGATGTTAAAAGTATGGCTGTAATACTGACTCTTACCAAAATGGCTGGCTCTTCCCCTCTTATGTTCTGCTCTCACTTATGGCTCCAATAAGCATTAGATCTTTGGTATAAAATTTTGGATGCTGGTTATTGACTTTTCTGAGTGAAAATAATACCCAAAGGTGGGCATTCTGAAAATCTTAGAATGTGTGTGTGTGCATGTGAAGCGAGAGGGACAGTACTCAACAGAGCATGCACATCTGTATAGACTCAGATTTTGGCACATTAAAAATTTTTCAGATTCAAAAGTTAAAAAGCATCTAACTTGACATCACTTACACCTTCTAGCAGTGACCAGCTGATGCTCATTGCCTCCTTTCAACCTCTGTGTGGGACTGGGCTACCCCTTAACTTCCTCTGGACACACAGGTGGCTATGTCAAAAGCTCACAGAAGTGGAGCAGCCTCAGAAATGTGCATACATGAACAATTTCAGACCCTTGCTGTATGTGAGTGAATAGTTTGTTTGTGTTGAGTGAGCGAGTAGTGATTGCCTTACCATATAGAGTGACACAGGCACATTTACAAGTATTTAAATGGCACTTACATCTGTAGTATCTGATTACCTCCTAAGGCAATGAAATTGGGCAAGTAATCATTATTCCTGTTTTGGAGGTGGAAAAGTTGAGGAAAAAAAAAAGTGAAGTGGCACCAGAAACTGATAGCAGAGTGGGAAATAAAGACTCTCCTTAGTGTCAGTCCTGTGCTTTGAGTAATCCTGGAGCCAAAAGCTCATAAGGCCATATTATTGATGTGATGGTAAAGAGGCACAGTGATGACCATTGTGCAGTGATGACCATTGCACTGTTTAAGCCAGATGAATAGCTAGCAAATAGGATTTAATTATCCCACCACACTAATCACACAGTCCATTCCCACTGATGCTGCCTTTACTGTTGGCAGGAGCATGAACAGTGCTGCTAGGCATTAAGGGACTTCTTTTTTTTCCCCCAACCATGTGATGTTCTTTGTACATACATCAGGTGCAAGGAGCAAAAAAATCATGCTGCTGCTTAATCAGCTGTGTGGTTATACCCAGGACATCTTCCAAATGCTGTCAAGGTCTTCTTCTCTTCCTAAGATCCAAACTTCCTGCTAGAACAGGTGGACACAGTACCTTTGGCCTCTGGAGCTGTGTGTTTACACCAGCAGCAAAGGTAGCCAGGTGTATGTGGTAACTTATGGTTCTTGCAAGCAGTTTCAAATTTCTCCCAAGAAATGCATCTCTTAGTTTAACACTTTCTCATTTACATCAGCACATCTTAAATCTGAGTCTTGTTCAGCAAGTGCCCAGTTTATCCGTTACTCACATTGTCATAAATCTTATACAAAAGCAATTAGGAGGAAAGCATATTTCATTCTTTTATGGAATTCCTTAAAGCTGATGAGAGCAGTCAGATGGCTATTTTCATCAATGAACCTTTGATAGAGCATTAGGAAACAGAGATGGTGTCTTTTAATAGACCATTATTACCTGCCTTGGGTGCAAGGAGCTCTCATGCATTCCAAAAGTATATTAATGGCAGAGTAAAACATGACTTAGAAATAATATCTCCAGAAAAGGCCTTATTTTCCCTTTTAAAATTATTTTTAATGGATTTAGCTTTTACTGGCTGCTGCACTCACGTACAGCACGGGAGGTGGATGCGGGGAGTTGTGTGGCTCCTGTGCTGCAGCCTGCAAACCTCTGCCCTGCCGGGGACCTGTGATTCATGTGGGTGCAAGAGGGGGCAGGTGAGGGTGGACAGCTGTCCCCAGAGAAGGCACGGGTTGTCTCAGGGTGGGGTCACACAATGGCACCATGAACTAGCACCCTCTCTGCCTTTTGCAAAGTTTGCAGTGTTTTGTCTCCCTCCCCACCTGCCCCAGCTGTCAGGCTTTAAAGCGGAAAGAGATGGCAGGGAGTGGAATTACTGCCAGGAGGATGAGAATGGTATTTGCCAAGGTAGGGGTGTCACTGCACAGCAGGTTTCTCTCTCTTCCATTTTTCTGTTTATACTGAGCTTGATTTATCCATCTCCCATGCAACTAGGAGTGTGCCATGGGACCAATGGAGCTGCCTACACTGTCACCCACTGGACTCATGTTTGAGTTCAGAAGCTCTTGGATAGAGGCCACAGGCAGAGGAGCAGCTCTCCAAAGTGCTCCCCAAGGCCAGACGGTGAGGAATAGTCTCCATGCTGTGAGGATGGGAGAGAAATGGTTTAAGAGAAGGAAGAGAAAAAAAGATACACAAGGGAGACTAAGGGGGGAAATGGCCATGGGCTTTTGCATGCAAGTGAGCTGCTGTCTGTGGGAGACAGTGATTCCAGGGGAAGGGCAAGCTAAAACCTCTGGGGAAACCCAGGGCAAGATTTGGCTGCAGCAAGGAACAAATTCTCTGCTGCTTCCATGGGAGGCATGAAGCAAAGAGGTTGATACAAAAAATTAATTTCTCTGTTTATGGACAGATAAAGCATAAATGTCTCAAAGCCTAAAGGAGGGAATAATGAGAAATGCTTGCAAAATTGCATGCCATAACTATGGAGCATGGTGTGCTCAAACACCCACAGTGATCCTTCTGTGGTGTGCACCTTTCTGCAGGGGCCGGGATGGGATCGCTCCAGGAATAGGACCCCTCTGCCCTGTCATCTCCACCAGCAGGCAGGCAGGGAGATGAGCCCTGGGGGCCTGTGCAACACTCAGGAGCACGTAGCAGTGTAATTCAGGTGATGAATGTGTGGCTGATAACAAGCACACATTAACTGACATTATCTCCCTAAACAGGAAGGCTGCAGTTTCCCAGCTTAGCAACAACTTCGCGGGGAGTGTTGTCTGAGGCCCATGTGCTGCTGCTGGAGGAGACTCGGCCCTGCAGGGTCCCACCAGCTGCCTTAACCACAGCTCTGCACCAGCTGGGTTCTAGGAAGGGCTGGGAAGGCAAGGCTGGGTAAGGCAGGGCATTTGGAGTAGATTAACAAAGTTGATTAACAATAATACTCTCTTCCATCGCTGTTGTTTGCAGCCAAATTATGTTTTGCCATAAACCAATCTTAAAACAGTACTGCCTTTTCATTTGTGACTCTTAATTAAAGTTATGGATTTTATAGGGACTTCCCCCCTCCACAACATGAATTCCTCATGAATTCTTTCTCTTTCTTTCTACTCAGGTAGGTTTTCCTTTAATGATCTTCACAGATCATCTTTAAGGAAGAGGTGAGCAAGCGATTAATAAAAGTGTGAACAGGTGGTTGCTCTGCTACTAAAAAACATCAGTAGTGCAATAATTTCCTAATTATTATTATACCTTTTAAAGGTTTTTAAATACATGATAATATATTACCCCATTGCTTCTTCTGGCACCCCTCTTGCTCCTGGCATTATTTCTCATTCAGAATAATAATTAATGAGAGCTGAGGTATCTAATATATATTTTATTCCTTCTGTTTCAGTCCCTTAAGTAACCATCTTGTCACATTTGTTATTCAAATTTTCACACATTGTGTGTAATTTCAGCAATATGTGGGAATGCCTCTCAAAAATGCCTTGAGTATTTTGTTTTATATATTTGTTAAAAATTATCATTTTTTTCTTGAAAGCAGCATTTTTTCATACATCTTTAGAGAAATGGATGAAGCTACAAAAATCGCACTTGCTTAATGAGGTAAAGGAAAGCAAAGCAATGTTTCTAAGCATAAGGTGGTAATAGTGATAGCAATAATAATAATAAAAATAAGAATAATGATAATGTTAATAATAAGGAGAAGGATGTCTTTTTAAAGAGAGCACTCTGGTCTTGCTTAAAGGCTGCCAAATGTACAGTTAGAAGCCAAGTACTGTCTTGCCTTGGACAGGTTAAGTATTTTGCATGTGTTTCACTAAAGTTATTTAATGTAGATGATGGACCATGTAGGCTGTGGAAGATGCTCTAATGAGAGTTCAGCACATCCATTACGCAATTGTCAGCTTGGTCCATTTGCTTGTAGGAGCAGGATCAAAACCCAGTGCTCTTCTGAAGGTGTTTCCCAACACAGTGACCTGGGCCAAGTATCACTCAGAACTTACAGAATTGGAGAACAAGTGGTTGATCCAGCTATTAATCTCTCATTTAGCCCATGTAATTTATGTTTACTCTTTCTGGCCTGTCCACCACTCACTCATTGGGATCTGCAGCCATTCTCATGCGCTTGAGAAAGGAACGTCCCCAGGTTCAAAAAACAGCTGCATGGGCTCAAGCCAACCTGTTTTCTTTATATGTTCAACTCTACTTTTCCTGCATGAAGCTATGGATTTCACTGTTAGAGTGCAGATGTGCACAAAGTGGAGCAGACAAGACTCTATCTCAGATTTCGCAGCCAGCAAATGTTCATCCGTGGGGCATAAGGCAATTTGTCCTGAGCCTGTTTAATTTTAAACACATGTGAGTAGTCTCAGTTAAAAAATTACTTTCCAGGATTAAACTACTATACTCAGCATCTCTCAGAATTGGTCCTTATATGGAAAGACATTGTAAATTCATGTGGGATATCTTAGCATACAGTTCAGGAGGGGTGAGAGTGCTTTAACCTGAGCACCTTGTGTGCACACATGAGGACCTGGACTTTCACTCTGAAGGAAGCCTCCTGGGTGTTTACACTGCTTGCAATCATGACAAAGTAAGGGAACTTGTACTGTACAACTTGAGCAGAACTTTTCTCTAAAAGTTTCATGTATTACCTTTCAAAAAGAGTGAGTCAGTAGGGTCTGGAACATTTCCTAAATATTTTTTGCTGTGGTTTTTCACTGGCAAGGATCCTGGGGTCATGCAACTCTCCCACCTGGTTCTCCCTTTTAACTTTAATCACACTTTTTCAGTGTTGGATAGTGGCAAGAATTTTCCCACAGAGTCCCTTCAAGGCCTTGGAAATCTATTTCTGGTGACTTTTTCCATGCTTTGTTGAAGATGTGGTCAATGCTGGTCTCATATGGGAGATTAACCTATGAAGGGAATTAATAATTAGGCAAATTTGAGGGAAAGTCAGATCAATTTTAAAAACTGTTCCACCTTGCTGAAGGCTGGAAATTCTCTGTAGAAAATAGAGCAGTTCTTTTCTATACCAAGATATTCAGGGTGTTTATATGGAATGAACACAGGGAATTGCAACATGGTTTCCACTGTGATGAGTGAATACTGAGAGCTGAGGTTTGAGTTTGGGCTTCTCTACCCCATTCCTCCAAATTCAAAATCATATTTGTTGTGAAATTAAAGATGAGTATGTTTTGGACAACTATAAAAAGTGTTTTTTAAGAGCTATGGCTTTGCTTATGCTAGCCTTGAAAATTTCTTGGCCTCGAGGTAGCCAGATTTTAGAAAAAAAAATTCCATTACTTGTTTTTTTTTAAATTAAGCGTAAATCCTTAGAATTGCTCCAGTCTTACAGAAGTTGGAAACATTAAAGCAGATTAAGTGGCACTCCCAAAGTTTTAAAAGCTAATTGGGAGGGAGCTGAAACCAGCCTTCTATGTAATACAGGGGGGATATTTTGCCATCCCCATCCTGCAAAGCCATGCAAGAAAAGTGTAAATATCTGCCTTGAAGGCTTTCTTGGTAAACCCTGTGATTTCCTTATAATTCTTTCTATAATATAAAAATCCTAAACCACTTTGAGATGAGCTACTTTAGACTGTAATTGTGCTGTTCATTCCCTATGCACACAGCGATCCTAATCTAATATGTAACAAGAACTTAAAAGCTAATCAATAATGGAACAAGATTCTCTATCAGTAGAGCTGCCTGTTGACTCCTGTGAGAGGGATCTTCACAAGACAGCTCAGCTCTGATGACAGCCTTATATTTATTTTAAACATGAAGTTGAAACATCATCTTTCTCTGTATTGTCACTTCCAATTATTTTTGGAACAAAAACACCAGGGGGAAATGAGATCCTCATCCTGAAAAGCACATTCATATTTGATAAATAGCCACAGATTCTGGAGAATGTTTACTGAAACGTGGGCTTGAAATGCTTTTGTGTGCATTTTGCTAGAGCCATTGATTTTCTATTGTAATGTGTTAGGGTCCCTTTACCAATCTGTTCCTTTCCTAGAGTTAAGAAAGAAGAAGAGCTGACTACCCAGGTGCTGGGCTTCTGTGTTTTCTCTGGGTAAAACTAATGTAAAATTTGCATTGAGGGGGAATCAAAGTGAACCACCACTTATTGTCCTTCAGTGGAAGTCAAGAAGCCTTTTATACCCTCACGTACAGAAGACAAATTCCCACTTTTCATATCTATGCAGTGGCTTGAGATGGAGAGGGTGGAGGGAAGGGGGTTAAGTGAGTACCCAGATGTGCCTAAAACCATATCAATCATAGGCATGAGAAAATGCCGCCATTTAATAGGCAGACTCAACCAACTTGCATAGCTGGATTTGGAATTTTATGGGCTCTCTCAATAACATGCAAGTGGAAGACATCTTACATCATTCCCACAGCTCTGGCCATTTGAGCACTGCAGCCCCACTGGGGAGGGAGGAGCTGGAGCCCTACGGTTGTAGCCACGTTCTACACTCTTGCCGCTGTCTGGAGCCAATTACTGCACGTTTTGGAAATACAGGGTGGGTTTCTGATGTCACGTACACTTCCACAGAATCAGGGGCTTTAATCTGGAATTAGTCAGGGTATGAGGGATCAGGAGCCAGCTGGGAAAGCTCCCCTCTGGAGGGTCCTAAATGCCAGTGACATCATGTGTCTATTTATTGAGCTTTATAATAGCACGTATATCCTCATGCACACCCTTTCTCCTACAAATTACCCTGCAACTTTCCAGTCTTTCATTATGTTGTAGAGGTTAAGGCTTTCCTAAGTAATCAAAACATCTAGGAAGGAAAGCTTGCTAAATGCTGAGCTAAGCATAAACACTGACCATATCTCTGAACTGTATCAGGAACTTTATGTACATCATAAAATGTAATAATTGCTATGGTAACAGCTCCTTCATGTTAACTAAAGGTGTAAATACAGTTGTGTAACATAGGCAGTGCTAATACTGGGAGCACAAGGGAAGCCTCCCCTTTGAAAGGTTTAATTGATATCTGTGCCCTATAGGAAAATTTGCTTTTTCCCCTTAATAGGTATATTTAACATCTTTAAGGCAGTTCTCTTTCATTCTGCTCCCACTCTTGCCTTGCAAACCCCTTAGGCATGGAAGGCAATTAGGCCATTGCAAGGAGATGGCAGCTAGGCATGAGGCTGTGTTTACCTTTGTTTCACTCCTGGTTTTAATAGTGCAATAATTCAACCTCATCTTTTCTCAGATGATGCCCCATGTTTCAGAAGGGCCACACAGAGGGAAGGAAAGCGAAAGTATGTGTTCCTCCTCTTTGTGTGACCAGTGGTGGGTTATTCCCAAGCTTGGAGTCTGTGCTGCAATTGATACCTTACTTGATTCTTTGTTACATCATTTTGCCACTACTTTGATCACTTCCATAGTAGAATTAATAGCTTCCTGTCAGCTGCTAAGAGAGGTCTGTAATGGAATGACTGGGGATTTTATTAAAGCCAGTCTTGGACTGTATAATGGTATCTCCCTGGCTTCTTTGCCATATAACCCCTGGGACACCGACGTAATTAGCAAGTGTGTTTATGTGCACGTGAGATACCTTGATTGTCTCTTCTCTTTGCTTATTTGTTGTGGGAAGACTGTTTTTGCTGTTTAAGCTAAAGACTGATTGTCTTTCTTGTGTCCTACAGGACTGACCATTGAAAATGTGGGCTCTTTCCTGGCCATCCCAGAGAAGCTGAAGCTTGGGAAATGTACTGAGAAGCTGAATGGGTAAGTTATGGTGCTTTCAGTTTGTGTTAGGGCTTTAAAATATTGGAGGGGAGGTACCTTCCTACTGGTGGAGAGTATTCTTCATGGTGGCAGCATGCAAGTGCTGGATCATGGTGCTAAATCTGAATGGTAACTCAGTTGTTCTTGCCATCTTGTTGGAAAGAAAAGACATTTTCTTTGTGGCATTTATTTCTGTTATTGCATACTACAGCTGGCAGCCACTAGATGCTGGACTAGCAGCACTGAACTGCAGATCTCTGCAGCCCTCTCTGGGTCCTGGAACTACATCTTGCCTAGACAATGTATTTCTGCCATCTCCTAAATGAGGCACTATGGATCAAATTCATTCCTCATGCAATTAGTGATGTCACACCTGATGCATCTAGCCCAAGAAGCAGCATGAGTGTACTTAGAATGTAAAAGCTCTCTCCTATCTATTCCCAAGCACTCTCTGCGTAAGCCTCTGTTTAGTATTTTCCTTTTGCCCAGTTGAAGCTCAGTCTGCAGCTTGAATAATACATAAAAGGTTTTGATTGACATTCAGTCCTAAACATTTAGCTATCTTGATGTCTTGTCAAGTCATCCTTTGATAAAAGCATTTTAGGTGCCACAAAATGTAATCAATTCACTAGAGCATTCTACATTGCAGATTCAACTTGCTCTGCACATTTTTCAGCTGAGGATCTTGGCATTGTCGATAGATCTGTTCCGTGGGCAATTCTGGATGGATCTATTAATATTGCCTCTAAGAGTAGTAAGTCCCACTCTTTTACAAAGTGAATCATCTGTCTCTCCCCTGGACAAGTGAAATTCTCCCTCATTGGACTTGTAGGCCACAAGTTGGCAGGGCTTCCTGTTTTGTTAATGGTCTTCATACGGCAGTGAAGTAATTTCAAAAAATGTTCAGCCCAGTTTTGGGGCCAAGTAGTATGTCTTTTGGTTATTTGTTCTTCTAGACAGACCATGTCACCATTAGTCATACTTCAGAATGATGGTTTACTTTCATTATTCACTGACTGCTCTGCTTCCGATTCAGTGCTTTCCAACTCAGCAAGATTTTCCTGTGCTAATTCATGTGAATCATTTCTAGATGAGTTTATATCAAAGGACACATTCTCAATGTTAATAAAGTGCAGGGGTTTTGAAACTCTAGTTCTTTAAAAATGAGCCTTTTAGAGCTGTTTGTGCTATGTGTGTGAGCACAGTATGTGTCAGTAGGGGTCTTAACATGATTGATAGCCCTTTCCCTTTTTATTTATGTTCTGTTTGGGACACCTAGCACACAGTCTGTGACCAGAATTGGGCTAACGTGACTCCAGACTGAACACTGGGTGTACTGCAGCAAAACCCACAGCCCTGCCATGGTTTCAGATGGGGCTCTCAGACACCACCACTCCCAGGGCCTTCTAAACTTGGTAGACTTCCACTGTTGTGATCACTTCCAGTGAGGATGACTGATATCTCCTGGGAAGGCTCAATACTGTGGATTTTTGGTAAGGCTCAAGTTATTTGTGTACTCTGATGTAGACCTATCTCCTCCTGTGTTTGTTTATTGGGAACATACAGATTAGCCACACATTTATATGGTACATTTCTGGCTCTACACATCTACAACTCTTGGCAGAAGCTTGATCTCAATGGTTGTGTTTCTAAATGGGTTTTTATCCACTTGAAGGCTTCTTGGTTTGTTTGCTATTTCTGAACTCCCCTTCACAAACATGAGTTTGTGTTTCATCATGTTTCATGCACTCTTACATTCCTGGGTTGTCAGCCTGCCTGTAGCAGCAGTGAATTGTGAAAGGAAAAAACGAAGAGAAAAGTTAGTTAACCAAGACAGGAACCACCCCCATCATCTGGTGTGTGCTACTTCACTGAAGCCATCTCAGAACCTAAGGAGAGAAAACCAAAACAAAGGACACTTAGTAACTCAGGCTAATAACATAAAATAAAGTTTTCTGAGTGGGAAGAACATAGAGGAGTTATCCCAAACTTGGAATTTTTGGGGTCAGGGTGCAGAGAAAGAGAATTTTGGCAATTGGGGAAAAAAAATATTTTGCTTTGGAACTAAAACAAGAATTGTTCAAATGTTCACAGAAAATAGAAATGCTGTTCCTTTTAAGTTTTACAACTAATGCTAATTGCCAAGGGTATGTTAAAAAATGTGACTTTTCATGGTGGGTCCCAATGACCCTTAGGATTTGTGGCTATAATATCAATTTTATGCTAATAAAGCTCACATCCCTTGACTTTCTACAGAGTCAATGAAAAGAAATAGGATGTTACTCCATGTTAGTTATTTATAGACTTGAGTATAGACCCTAGACTGTATTCAGATTCTTTGGAGTGCTTTATTACCTTTAAAAAAGCTAATCCCAAGAATCAGATTGGTTAGGGTGAACCAGATTTTCTGAAGTTGCCAAGTTTCTTCCCTTGGTGATCAATGAAGGGTCTTGTGTCTATGATCAGCATGTGTGGGATGTTTTTTCTGAATACCTGGCCAGGTTGTGTTTTGAATTTGGAGGTGCCTATTGATCATAGGTGCCTGGAGGCTTATGTGTGGTTCCAGGGTGGGAGGTCTGCATGGCTCACAGCCTGCTCAGCTCCCTGTTTTGGAGACGAAACACGACATCAACTTTCACCATTGCTGCCCAGCCTTAAGGACTTGGCATTTCCCTCTGACAGTGCTTGAAACTATGCCCATTTCCCCTCTTCCTTCCTTTCTTCCTTCCATCCTTCCTCTCCCACCCCAGGACACTTTTTTTGGTTTTTCTGATCCCCAGTTGTGATGGCTGACATTTCTGAGCCCTAGGATTACTGGCCATGCTTGCTCCTGCTCAGACCTCTTCCAGCTGTCCAAACCAGTACAAAGCTCTGGGCTTTCAGCCAATTTACTCACAGGTTTATCATATGCTGACATTGTTTCTCTATAAATAGGTCTACCTTTACTGACAGTATTGATTCAACTGCCTCTCTTCTCACTAATACTTTTTCATGTATCCAACCTGCCTTTGTATTTCACCTAATGAAAGGCTGAAGTCAGAGGGGTAGAGGTCGAAGAGGTTAAACTGCAAGAGGAAAGGTCCTGGGCTTTAAAGTCAGTGTTTGCTAAGTGGGACCCACAGGTTTGTCAGTGAAGGAAATCTGCAAGTCCAAGCTCTCTTTTCCACCAGAAAAAGACATAAAGCCAATTTCACATATCATTACTAATAATTTGAATTAAAATAAGCTTGTTTTACAAAACCCTCCATCTCAGCTACTCATGGGTTAACAATGATAACATAGACCATAATCTGCCCATCTCCAATTGTATGATTTTGAAAACAAGGAGGTGTTGGGGAAGCTCAGCTGGCCCACAGCAGCACGGGTCTGAAAGGACAGCAGCTCTTAAGTGACAATGTCACCCTGAGGAGGTGCCTGGGAGCCAGCCACACATCCTGCTCTTCACACCACAGTTATCTTCTGTCCTCACTACCTTGCTGTGCTAGGTTGGCAGAGCAAAACCCCTTTGGTTCCTGGTTTATTTTCTGATATTTGGGCTCTGGCAGGGCTTGTGGAGGCCACAGGGGCCCAGGCATTCCCACCCCAGGACTGGAGGTCCCCTCAGTCTGGTGGCACCTTGGAGCTGCCTTTGGCCAAGTGTCCTCAGTGGGGCAGGGGAGTGAACTAAAGCCTTCAGATCTGGCAAAGAAGCCACCAAGGCTGCTGGAGCAATAGGCCATTAAATCCCACACTGAAACCAAACAACTTCCTCCACCCCAAACCAATTGTAAGAGAGAAGAAAACATTTCACATTGTTAAAAGTTTATACTGTCTCTGACTTCAGACATGTTACCATTAACCTGGGAATTAATCAAAGATTTTCATTTGCTCCTTGTTTTGGACCATAATGAGCCTTTTAACAGTGTAAATAAAAAGATCTAAAGATTCAATAAACTATAATGTCACAAATGGCAATCATCTGCCATGTGAGGCCTCTGTGTTAAAAAGCATCACACAGCTGGGAACAAATGCTTCTGTATAACATTGTAAATAACCTCTAAGCCCACTACTAATTAAACTGAAGCTTTGCTTCTCCTGGGCATTGAATATATGAACCAATTAAGAAAATATAATTTCTTTTCTGAGAGACCTGTGCTGTCCCCCTTTAAAAAAAAAAAAAAAAAAAAGAAATGGAGAAAGAGCCAGTGACAGAGAGAAAGGAAGGGAAGGAAAAGGGAAAAAGAAAAGAAGAAATGAGTTTCACAGGAGGGACCACACTGATGTGCTGGGGTTACAATAATGAGACATTTCTGCTTTAAGCAAATTTTGCACCTGTAACCTGCAGAAATATAGCCATAGCACTTGAAAAATTACTTCAATGCTGCACAGTGCCATGAAAATTTATCTTTGAGATGATTTTATTGCATGGTTACCCTAGGCAATTAAATCAATAAATCTTAACTGTCAGAAAGGTTGGCCTGCTGCCAGGAATAAATGAAATGCACGGAATCAGTAAATAAAAGGTTTCTGACAACTCATTCTAGGAATTATTTAGCAGTTGGGCTTTTTGTTGTTGATGGTGTTGGTGTTGCTTTTGTCTCCAGCATTTATTGACGTTCTCCCTGAGAAATGATTATGGTAACATAAACAATGTAACATGGAGATATAGATAGATGGGAGAGAAGAGTCAGGCTCTTCAGGGTAATAAATTACCCTCCTGGAATCACACAGGAACAGCAGCTTTGGGGGGCAGATAGAGCTGGTGGAGGCGATCAGAGAGCTGGGATGGGAGCCATGGGCTGGCAGCAAACTGGCAGCCCCAGTGCCAGACACCAGGAGCTTTGAGTGCTGGCCCATGGTGCTTCGTTATTAAAATAGATGTGCTATTTTCATTGATTGATTCAGAGATGATTGAGATTGAAATGCCTCCTTGAGACATGGAGGTCACATTTCCATAGGCTGAGAGAGTCCAGTGTTCACAACAGGAGATGCCAGTTTTGACAGGGAAATGATAGTTAGGCCTGTGTAACCTCTGAGTAGCCAGGGTAGCTGCACTGTCTTTCATGCTGGTGTCACAAATCTGAAGGCTTGAGCCCGATTTCACTTACATTGGCATTTGACACATTAACTCAGTGTGAAATAACCTGTAATTAAGCTCAGGCTCTTCTCCAGAACACACTATGGTGAGAGCAGGTGACCTGATTAATAAACTGGTTGACTTTTTAGCCATGGTGGTCATCTGCTTTAATCTCCTGAAAACCAAAAGGCCACTAAAGGTCACCTGGTACGTCCTGGTTCAAGGGTACCTTCCCTGGCTGAACAAGGCTGTTCTTTAGCAGGGCAGCAGCTGCTGGGATAACCACAGACCCAATGGGCAGCCCCTGTGGGGGGAGCTCAAATCCCAGTGTCACCAGAGACAAGGATGCTGCTTCTAGAGGAGGGAGAAACCAGCTGAGCTGAGCAGTGGTGGAGGCCACTCCTGCCTGCAGCAGAGCTCATTAGATGTTCTGTGAGGCCCTTGGGGCAGCCTGGAGAATGTGGGTCTGTCCTTGAAACAACACCAGCTTTGTGGAACCAAGAAGGAATTTATTTTTTTGAGTAGTATGGAAAAGAGTTTGCTGCCTAAATGTCTGTATCCAGACTCTGGGCACCTAAAAGGCCTTCAGTCATAAGAGACACTAGGGAGAAGCTCACCCTGGGTTTGGGAGAGGTTCCCTGACAGGGCCTGGTCCAAGCTTCAGACATCACATCATCTTGTTCCACATCTTGGCTGTGGAACATTTCATATGAAATTATTTCCTTCACCATACCCTGTGGCTCCTCAATGCCAATAGCAGAGCTTTCCAGGCACATTGCTCCCCTGATGCCTCCTTGCCCAGTTAAGATTTTGTATGTCTTCTGTTCCCTCATGGCAGATCTGCTGCCCCAGTGCAGCTGCAGGTTGCCAGGCTGGACCCCCTGCAGCCTTGGGCAGGGGGCTGGGGCACCAGGGTGCCCTGGACACCCATCTGGAGGAGGGTGCCCTTGGCTCATCAGCTCCCAGACATCAGAGAGCATTAGAGATCTGAGTGCTGCACTTCACTGAACGAGTTGCAGCCACTTCTAGGCACAGCTAAAGCCAAGGGGCTTTTACAAGGCTGATTGGCAAGCAGCTTCTCATTGCGGATAATTCCCTGCCAGCACATCCCGAGCACATAGGTGATTGCTCTTAAATTGATGGCTTGAAGCACAATAACAACCTTTTTATTTAGTTTCTGCTTGATAGGCAGCAAATGCAGAGTTGCAAAAAAAAAAAAAAAAAAAAAAAAAAAAAAAGTGCTGCAGAATTTGTTCCCTGTTAACACCACTGGGAGGCTAAAATTCCTTGGGATGGAGAGTTAAACAAGGCTGCTCAAAGCCTAGGATGAGCAATAAGGGATACTTGGGGCACGCTGGGTTTTCCAGCAGCCCCTGTGGCAGGTGGGAATCAGCCCTCAAACGCTGCAAACACCTGGGAGCTTCATTCTTACAGCAGATGAGAGCTGGCATGCTGAGTGGGAGCAGCTGGCCCTGAGGTTTCACCCAGGATGGCAGGGCAGGGGGAGCTGGCAGCCAGGCAGGAAGATTGGCTCTTTCAGAAAGCACAGAAATGGAGCATTTTCATGTAGCTTCATCATGTCCAACCACCCACATTTTTTATAGAGCCCCCAGCCAGGAGGGTGAACACTGTCTGCCTGGAGCTGGATGAAGAATGGGCAGTGAATGGTGGTGGTAGTGGTGGTGGCTGGTTTTGTTTTTTACTTTTTCACTCAAATTTTCCTTTCAAAATGTGAACTCTTGAGTAAAGCTTCATGCAATCCTACAAATACCAGCAGCCACAATTCAGGGAGCTGCACACCAGCAGCTGCAAACTGCTGCTGAGTCGAGCGAAACACACAAGGTGCCCAGGGCAGTGGACAAACTCCAGTGTGAGAAATGTAACAAAAAAGCAGCTGAGAACAGCTCCAAAGTTAGTTTCACAGATTAATGATACCTGATTTGGTTTGCCACGTACTCCTGGCTGAGGAAGGCCAGCAAGGTCAGGTAATAGCTTTTCTTCTTCTGTCAGTTCCTGAGGTCTAACCAACTGACCCATCCCTTTTGTTCAGCTGTTTTCATGTTCTCATAGGTGTGCAGGTTCCCAAAAGAGGGGAGACCACATCTCATTTTCAGAAGGCTGGTCTGCATACAGGCCTAAAAAATATCAACAGGGACTTTCCTGTAGCTCAGATGACCACAAACTTCTTCTTAGCTTCAGATGTGGTTTGTGTGCTGAACACATTTACATAAGCTATGATAAAGTCCTTCCAACCGCATGGACACAGTATGGGGGGAAAAAAAAATCCCCTGAAACTCCCCATGCACATGTGCCTTCTTCAATCAAAGGGATAAAAGGATATCAAAATTCACTTTGAAATGCAGCTGGTAAGAGAAATTCCCCTTTATTACATGCTGATACTACACTGATTTCCTTTTGGGCTGGGCAGGAAGGGCTGAAGAGAATCCCAGGCTTTTAGTGAAAGGATTTGGGCTGCATTTCCTACTCCTAAGCTCCATGGGTCACGGGAAGCTTCAGCCAGACTTTTCAGATATAAATAAGGCTTCACAACTTCTACGTCTTTTGTGCTGGCAATGAAACATCCCATGGTCTAGAGCAGCTTGTCATGGGCCAAATTAATGCCTGAGAGAGTTGTGCAGATAAATCATCTTAGCTGGCTGGGAAATTGTGCTGCTTCTGTCTCTTGAGCCTTGCATAGCTCTTACCAACATCCTATTCTGCTGTCTCAGCCTCACAACACCAGGGAGCCAGGGAAGATGTCTCCATGGCTGGGGAAATGGGCACTCAGTGCCTTGCCTGAGGTTGCTGTGAAATTATGTATGAAAATGAGCATTCAAACACCCACTTTCTATTACACCATCATTGCTGTGTTTGGCAGAGGCACTTCTCCCTCCAGTCAGCAGGCCAGCCTGCCACTGTGGCAATCCCATCTACTGGCTAGATGAATAATTATCCTTTTTTAATATTTTTTTTCTTTTTTTTTCCCCTTCCTTCCCCTTCCCCTTTCCACCACCTTCTCTGCGTGGTGCAGTGGCACTCACAGTGCTGTACAGCACAGGTGTGTGTGGAGCCATTCATCATTCATAGCTGGGATCACAGAACACTTCACAGCCGATTACAAGGTTACACATGCAGGGAATGACATGAGCTGCCTCTCTGAAGTCAAGCTTCAAGCTGGCTTCTGGGCACACCCAGAGGATGCCAAGGACTGGCACAGACAGCACCATCCCTGCCCTCCCTCCCACTGACCCAAAAGACGTCTCTCTCTCAGATATTCGGAAAGGATGTTTTCTGGCTCCACTAAATGGGCATCTGCCATGCAAAGGCAGCTCCAAATATCCCATTCTAGATTTTTTTTTTTTTTTTTTCTGAAGGTACCTATTGTTAAGAGGACTGGAACTCTAGCTTCTGCTTTACATGTAACCATTCACTTAAGTGTGATGAGGAATACTGGAAAAGCCAAAGCCTGGTCGAACCCAGGAGCTTTGAGCTGCTTCATGTGATCAGAGTGGTGAAGAGAAGCTGGAGGGTATCAGCAACTGGCCCTTTGTTTTAAGCAGGACACGACAATAAATAGCCTCAAATCCAGGCTAACACCTACTGGTTCTGCAGAACTATCTGTATTCTGGGCTCACGTCCTCCCCTGACACTGCCTAAGTTGGAGGTGGTGGCTGTGCTGACACCCCTGCCGTGCCTTCCAGCAGCACCTCCTGAGCACGCAATTCTCCAGACTGAGATGAAGAGGTTTTACTCAGGACTGCAAGTGTGAGGGGCCCTGCAGCAGGTCACAGTGACAGCTGCTTTTGCTTGGAGACAGTGGCCTGAGATGGTCTTTGCGTGGGGAGCTCATCCCTCCCCGGCGGGCAGCTCGACCTCCCTTGCACCGAGCGTGCAGCCTTGTGCTGGGCAGCTACATCGCATGCTGCTGAGCATCTCTCGAGAGCTTTTGACATCTCTTTTGAGCTGGTATTCTTGGCACTGGCACTGGGAGCTATTTCTGCAATGATGATATAAACCCTGGCGGTTCTAGTTTTGTCATCCTGGGAAGCCCAGGGGAGCAAACCCCCGCGCAGGGGGCAGCGCGTGGAGCTGCAGCACCGCAGTCACGCTGCAGCCTGGGGCTGCTTGTCAACCAAGAAACTCCTGCCTGTGAAGCCAGGCTGCTTTGCTCTTGAGGTTGAGTTTGGGACAGACAGGATTTTAGGCTGCTGTGTTGCAGCTGAGGCCCCTGAGGGATGGGGAAAACACGCTATTGATCCCGTTACCTCACGGCTGGTATCAGCACTATGTTACTTTCTAACATCAAGTCATTTTAAAGTTGCTGCAATGACAAACACATTGATTAAAAATTAAAACCAATGACAGCTCTCCCACCAACAGTACTTACTGTACCATACTTACCGTATCCTGGGAGGGGAATGAGAAAATAGCAGAAGACAGAATAATTTATAGTGATAAAATGGGTTACATTTTCATAAAAATTTTATTTTACTTTTTTTTTTAAATAATTCAATGCACTGGCAGTATAATTAATCCCTCTATGAGAGACACAAATGTACCAGTTCAACCAATATTATTTATACAGAGACATTGTGTTTAAAAACAACAAAAGTACATTTAAAATGTTTGTACATAAAGTATTACTGTTTGTTGTTTTTTTTTTTCTGAAAAAGGAACAAATGTAAACAAAATGTATAGTTGTGCAACACGTTGGAAATACAAAGCAAAACAGGCAAGATACAATTTTATACATATAAAGCAAAAGAAATCAAAACTTTTATAACTATACAACATTTCAGTAATTGCTTGACATTTTAACAGTTACCTTGGTCTGTACAAAACATCTTAACTTATACTTAAAACTTTACAAGGATAACATGCTTGTTCAGAACAAAGACACCTTGTGGAATTGCAATGATTATTGATATGATATTTGCACACATGAGGAAAAAAAGGCTACTTCAATAGTAAATAAAAAAAAGTAAGCTAAAGGGCCATTTAGTAAACTGAAATCTAGTTCCAGTAGCTAATTAAGTTGCATTGCAATGCAGAAATTAAATCTGAATTTTGCTGGAAGACCATAAGGTCATAATGTTGCTTGTTTCCAGGAACCAGAAGAAAAGCATATATAAATTTTCCTGATATTTGGGTTGCTTATACATGCACACACACACACACACAAAAGAAAAAAAGAAAGAAAAAAAGAGGAATAAACAGTTATTTGCCACAACAGCCAGAAGGGGTGAGCAAGAGAACGCATGTAGGAAGTAGACTGCTCCTATCATGGCTTGGTTTAAAAACCAAGACACCTAGAAAGAGAAAATATCCATTGGGTTTTCCAGAATTACTTTTCCTGAACCTTAGTTGTATTTTGCTTCATTTATTTATTTATTTATTTATTTATTTATTTATTTTTCCAGAAGACAGGAAGCAACTTGCATTGATTTGAGGACTGGGAGTGCTACAGCCAAAGACAAAACACAAACCAAAGGAGAGCTCAAAACCAAAGCAAAAAATAGTAAGATCTTTTGACTTGTTTTCATACTCCGTGATGATATGTTCTAGACCTTTTGAACATGGGTTTTAAAAACAGCATTTAAGATTCAGTAGAAGATATGCAATCCAGGGATGTAAAAAATACAGACAGGAATAAATTATACAGTATTTGATGGAATTACAAGGACTGTCAGCTTGGATAAAATGTACGTATTTTTTAAGTGTCCTCAAATGATACATGTGGCTAAAATTAAACTCCTGATGGCATCAACCTCACATCCTCAGTCTGGTTCTGCAGTCTGTGTGCCGAGCACTAATTTATACTGTTACTCCTGGGGGCTTCAGTGGAGCAACCTGCTGATTCGGATGCTCAGGGCAGAATGGCAGAACTGGGCCTAGATAAATATTTGCCATGACTTTCAAATGTACAAACCCCATTTTGGCTTAGGAAAAACCACTTTAGCCTGTTGCAATGTCCTTGAACTAAAGTAACAGATTCCATCTCTAGTCTGAAAGCCTTTATGACACGTTTGAATTTATTTGCCATTTTTCTATGCAAGGTAATGCTGATGCCAGTAAATATTTAAACTCAGAGGTAATGAAACTGCAACATGCCTTTTAGTTAAAACCAAAACATAGGCAAGCCTAGAAAGCAGGCAGAAATTACCCTCCAATTCTTTTAGCAGGGATTATCTGGTGCTGAATCAAAATAGTTCAACATATAATCGGCTTCAGTATATATTTATAAAGCTGCACGGGGGCATACAGCACAGTGTGAAAAGGGAGAGGACTAGTTTTTCAGCTGGTGTAAATCAGTACTGACATCTACAGAGCTACTTAGAGGCACATCAGCTGAAGCTTTGGCCCACAGTCATCAGGAACATGCACCCATCACTCACTCCATATGCAGAAATCTCAGTGGTGGAAGCGCAGAGTGAGAGCGTAATCGACATCAGATAAAAAGCTGCTCTGTTAGTCTAGTTTCTGATAATGCTTTTCCAGACTGTGTGGTCTAAAGCAGTTTTATGATGTGCTCTATACTGCATAGCTTTGCAAAGTACAATATTTCCTTGCAGGCAAGGATTATAGTACATTAATAATTTCATTGGCATGATCAGTAAAAAAGGCATGATGATAAAAGCTTTGGGAGTTTATCTGCATAGAGATATATGGGCAAAAATTAGGCTGGGGTTAAAGGGTTTGCTCCTCAGTGTGTGCTTGTTGGATTAACTCCACTGAAATCAGTACTCCTATACCAGTTTACACCAGTTGAGGAACTTGTACTCTACCTCTGTCATAAATAGTGTTATCCACTATTCAGTTCATTCATAAATTCAAGTGTAAATGCCTCCTGCCAGGGGGTCAAAGCTTCTTCACATCTGTAACTCCATGTTGTTTGTCACTGAAGTCAGTGGTGGTTTCCCTGAGCAAGGGCTGAGTCAACATAAGGTCTGGTTGAAGAGCAAGTCTGCTTGCAGTTATTCCAGGACTAGTCCAGAAGCCTGGAACTAATTTCAGTGGGGTGAGTGCTAAGCCAGAACAAAAATGGGTGTAATTCCATTGAATTAATTGGATTAATGCAACTGAAATTCTGGCCCAATAAACTTAACTCCTGTAATGTTATGTCATTTTAGCAGCCAGCTTCTCCTTTGGTAAATGGTGCTCAGCAAGCTCTGTAAGACTTGCCTGTTTGCCTTATGACAGCAGAATTTGGTCCCATAAATTCCACAAACGGAGCCAAGTTACTTTATATTTGCTTAGTTCAAAGTTTGGTCCATTGTCATTACTGTTGTCCATTAAAACAGTGACATTCAGTTCAGAACCCGACTTTACTTCTAACTCAGAGAAGGAAGTAACTGAGGAGAAATGAGACCTCTCTCTCCTTGATGGGTTTTTCAATGGAATTACAAGCGTTACCCTCACACAACTGTGAGTAACCTTATAACGAGCACAGAGAGCTTACAGAACTTGCATAAAGGGAACTCAGTTAAAATCAAGGAAGAAAACAAGTCTCAAACAGCCAAATCATCCCCTCATCACATGGCTTTTACCACTGGTGTCAGTGGGCCTCAGCTTGAGTCCTGTAAGCACCAGCACTCCCGTGGACACTACGATTCCAACAGCAGTCCTGCACAGAGCCTATTGCCTGAGTTCTGTGAAGGTGCTGCATGCACCCTGTCTGACAGCTCCTCTGGCCTTCCCAGCTGCAGTGTGAGTGCAAGTGAGAGCTCAAATCCAAGTCCCATCTGCAGCCACAGGGGACCAACACCTAACAGTAGTGCAGAGCCCAGCTCTGTTGCACACAAGCAGAGGGCGGGGATTGCTCAGTTCTGTTGGGCACCGTATGTCTCCTGCACACCAACAGGGTGGCCAGGGCTGTGTGGGGATTCCCACTGTGCAGACCTGTAGTAGTCCAACACCCTGAGCAGGCTGGAGGGCTCACGGAGCTCTGTGCAGCTCCACAGCCTGTGACAGGCAAGGTCAGGTACTTTCTGCGGCCTCTCTCCAAAGCACTGAGCACACACAGGCTGCTTGAGCTGGCTGCTGGGTCCCTGGGCTTGGTCCGTGCTGCAGTTGGAAGGGAAAAATGGTTTAACACTATGGTGACTTCAGGGCAGTGACAAGCATTGCTCTTTGTGACATGTCGTGGCACCCTGAGGTGGATTAAGGAATTGGAGGGGATGGTGCCATATTCAGATTTTGCAGGATACCATGGTATAGGTGTTATTCTGCAGGACATAACAACAGTAATGTCTCCCCCTTCCCAAGAAGCACACACAGGTTAAATGGATAATGCCAGACACCAACTTGCCCCAGTTTCTTTAAACCACTCTTCACACCTTTACCTAATGTGATTACAGTGTCAACAAGCTGCCTGAGATGTTGGTAGGTATCCTGTGGTTCTGGGCACAGCTTATCTTCACAGTATTTCTGCTGAAGTGCCTTCTGATCTGGCCAGGTTTCTCAGCTGACACCAGTTATATGCAGTAACTCATCTGCACCTGAATTTGCTCTCACTTCTATCTGTAGAGCCCTGGGATGCCCCTGGCTGCACACAAGATCTCAACTCAATCTCTTCTGACTTCAGCAGCTACCACCATGGGTTTAAACTGGCATGAGATGATCAGAATCACTCATCTTGGAAGACAAAATAAATAGACAAAACATCTTAGAAACAGAATGAGTAAAGTGAAGCTACCAAGTCCATCAGCAAGGCAGGTCTGACCAGGGCACTGCGAACAAGAGGGCTACTCTGGAAGTCAGGCAGAAGCATCTTGTATTCAGTGGCAGGGAGGTTTTGATAGTGAAGGAGAGCCTAACTGAGCTTGTAACCTATACATATAGGCTATAAAATATCAAGTGGTATATCTACAATATGTCACTAGATCTAGTGATTTTTATATATATATTTCTCTCATGAGCACAGACTGCACACACTGTGCATGAAAGTACAGGAGGAGTATTAGAGGAATTGAGCCCTGGCAACATTAACAGGACTTGTTTCATTTGTATTTATAAAATAGCACATGAAGTAAAGCTGGAAGATGTCATAAAGACATTGGGCTGGTTTCTCATCTTCACCCCCTTTGCCTCACTTCCAGTGCACTCCAGGGAGGCTGGGGAGACACTGCAAGAGGCAAAGGCCCTTTGCAATGACACCTTGGTCTGTGGGCTTGCCCATGGGCAGGACATTTCTACACTTGGTTCAAAAAGACAGTTTTCTTTGTTGACCTGTGAAATGTTTTCCTTTTCTTAAAATTCCAAGACACTGGTCTATTGCAAACAAGGTAACATTCTGAAAAAACATACACTAACAGCACTTGCAGTCTTGACTTCAGAGACCACAGGACCAGGTGACAGATTTGTACTTTCTGTCATACCTTCATTGTCTGCAAGAGGACAACAGATGCAAACAGGACTATTTACATACTACAGAGGAACACTTCAATAGTTCTGCATTCAGCAGTGCTAAGAGTTTACTCTTTAAGGCTACTGCATTTTTTCCTGTGCTATGAAGTAATGAATATGGACTTTTCATTGCAAATCCACATCCAAATCCATACATGTCTACACACACAGTCTCACACTGACATGCTTGCTTCAATGCTCTGAGTAGTAGAGTTTCTGCTGAACTCCAAGCAAAGAAGTATATTAATATCTAAGTCAAAATTTGTTACCAGCCCCATTTTTGCAATCTTTTAAGTTGCACTTACAAACCTAATCATTGAATTGATACAGCATTAAATACTGATAAAAATAGCATGAGAACATTTCTTCCAAAGTACCTAGAAATGTGTCAGTGAATCTAAACTATCAGAATGGAAGAACATCATAAAAATCTATGAAATAACAAAATCCATCAAAATTAACGTCCAGATTAAATTTCACAGATTTTGTTTCTTTACGAGGAATGAAGATCTCAATCTTTTTTCTTAAAAAGCCCCACACTAAAATCAACCGACTTGTCCCTATCTTTCCAATGAGGTCATCTATGTAAAGAAAATATATTCACAGAAAAATTATTTAAATGATCAAAAGTCCAAAGACCATGTAAGAAAAAGTAAAATTAAGCTATAAGAAGCTGGGAAGATGGGCACCAACACTATCAACACAAGGGCTGTAAGCTAAACCAGAATGACTAAAAAATAAAGTAAGATGAAATAAAAGAAAAAAGCACAAATACTGTGCCAAACCTGGGGAGCCAAACTCAGCATGAACTGTTTACTCTGTTAGTTTGCTAAGAGTGGGAAAAGCAATTTGTCTTTTGAAAGAAGGCAAAGGAGCATTGCTGAGATCAGTGACCATGGTCTAGGGAACATGGCCCATATGGGATACATCACCTCAGGCTTCCCCTTCGATCCCTGCTCTCAAGGGCCGTGGTTTCCCAACACACAGCACATGGCTAGAGATACTCACAGCACTCTGAGCAGGATATTCTGCCTGCATGTTGTCAAATATTTCACTTCAGACTTGCTGCAGCTCTTGACATGGAGGTTAAGTGCTATGTAAATGCCTCGCTTCAGCACTTAGGACTTTGCTGCCCTTGGATCTTGTACCAATGGAGCTCCCAAATGCTTGTGTTTAGCCCTTCACATGCTCCTTTCACTGCTGAACTATTGATATTGCTCCAAATCTCCTGGAGCATGGGACACAAATGACAGTCTTGTCAGCTCTGGCAATTTTTTATGAAGCTTGGTGTCCTTCTTAAATCCTAGCTGCAGAAATCAAAAGATTACATCACTGTCCCAGTTTATCACTATTAAAAACAAATGTGACATTTCTGGCCCTCAGCATGCTTGAAAAATGCCTGAAAACATGTAATGAAATCAGTCTCCAAGCTCAGTATCCAGAAGACCATACAGGAACCAAAAAGTTTATTAAAAAAAACCCACCCTGATTTGAAGCCAATATTGTAATTTTTGAGGCTTGGTTCATGACTTCAGACAGAGCAAATGCCCAAGCAAACACATGCTGCTTCCCCATGGATTGCAACAAACAAACAATCTCATTTGATTAACTCTGCTGGAAGTAATATTTTAAGGGGTAAAATGATTCTACAAAGACGATATGTTGGCATTTGAAACGAGATGAATACAGTGCCTGTAAAAGTGCAATAATCCTTAATAACTAACCCAAAAGAAGCATCATCCCCAGGGATAAGATGGTAATTCACTCTCCATATTTAATTTGTTTCTAAGCTGCTTTTGAAACAAGACTGCTAAATAGTAAGTTGGCTTGTGATCCTAGGCTTGACTGCTGGACTTATTATAATCATGCCATTGATTCAGCATACATTTCAAGCTAAGTCACGGGGTACAAAATCAGGTGGGTTAATTCCTTAAGCTGTTTAAGCAAAGAATTGTGAACATGGGGTAAATTTAGAGATAGGAGTCTGTTTACTGCAAGCAACAGGGGTAAGATAATATGCTGTTTTCATCAGCTAACTCTTTGAACAGTCTTGTGTCTGAAGATTGTATTTCAAGACTTACCTATCCTTCATAAATGCATGGGAGTCTAGGGTTACACTCTACATTAAAGGAACAAGTGACGACAATGCACTTAATTAGACTGAATAGTCACTGAATCTCATTAGTGAGATCCTGCAAAAAGAATGGAAAACACTGCCTCATGACAAAACCACCTCAACACTACTTCACCTCGAGTGCTCTTCCTGTTAAAAAAATTAAAGTATTACAAGTGTTTTGTTTTCTTTTTCTGTAAAACAACCCAAGCACCATCTTTCATCTGTATTTCTGAGTAGTTCTCACTGTTGTGGTTTTATTAATTAGCTCCAGGGGCCAGAATCAGTGTGACAAATGCTGTCAGATCCACGTTTCAGCCATGTTACTGAAACCCTCAGAGAACTGATAAGGATGTTATCGACCACTTCAGGAACAAGGATGTGCAGATAATACAATATGTGCATGTTCTGCAAAATTCCTTTGCAGACAACCCGAAACTGGATGATCTCTCTAATGATGCACCTTGGCTACATTTACAACACAGTCTTGTGGAAAAAATAAATAAATTAGGAATTACTGATTTATAAGAAAAGGTGGTACTGCAGGGAGCTAATATACAATAGCTACAGCAATGTTTGTCTAAAGTGTGTATTGGGCAGAGTCCTTAAGCTGCTCTTTTTGCAAATATCCAAGGCCTGCTCTAAAAATCCTAACAGCCTGAACCTTTAAAATGCAAATTTGTCCTATTTATCTGGTCACAACCCAGTGAGTAGAATCCAATAACTCACCAGATTAAAGGATATACTGGATTATATAGCAGAAAGTAATTGCAATTAACTAATATCTGGATGGCATTTAAGACGCATATTGTATTATTTCAGTGAGATGAGACAGAATAATATTTACTTTGCTATGAGCATTTTCTGTTTATAGAAATGGAATTGACAGTTCAGTAAGGTATGCAGGCGTTAGATCAAGAATGAGATGAGACCATTTCAAGTCTTGTGAATTATTAATATAAATTCATTTTGCTTTGTTTCATGCACCGGTGCTTCTTGCAGTGGCACCAGAAGAGCAGTGCAGTTTATAACAGGGGAAAAAAAAGAAGAGGAAAGAGCAAATGTGAAATGGTGTAATTTATTCACAATTGCTTTGAAATTCTATCTGAATTGTCTCATTATTATTCACGCATTAGAGGAATGGTCCAAAACATGACAGCATGGGTAAACAGATGCAGAGCTTGGAAAATAGGTAATCTGACTGAATGGCCATTATTAGACAAATGTTATATTGCTTTTGGGTAAATCTGGTGATTTTATTTAATTTGACATTGTTTTCAAGATAGCAAGATAATACTGTTTGTTTCTAATGCTCTGAAATGAACAAAACAGGTGAGAATTGATGCCACATGGAATTATAATGTTTCAACAGTAGCTGGTTAGTTAAACTTCTAGAGAGTTTCATGAAGAATCTTCATACACTTATTAATGGACTTTTACATACAATATCAATGCTTAGAGTGTAGCGGTCCTGTTAAAATCTGCTTTCACTGAGTCACTATGCAAGGAGAGATTGTTCTATGAAGAAAAATCTTGGATGAGTATTTGAGAATAAGCAGTAAAACTGAAAGAAAATTCACAGAATTACAGGAATGGTAGATGAGACTATGGAAGCTAGTATTTTGCAATTGCCTAAAAACTGCAATAAATTCTGCTGCCTACTGAAATTATTAAGCCAACAATAAACAGGAAGAATGGAATTATCAAAACCTCATTGCATAGTGTGTCATCATTCTTTAATGAGGCATTCCTTCAACCTTTTACCTCTTAACACCTTTGGTGATCTTACATTATGTACCTGTAAGATATTCAAAGTTCTCTTTTAGAGATTAAACCTACAGGAAGTATGAAATCTTAGGAATGTACTGTTTCGGGTAATGATGCCAGAATTAAGCATCAAAAAGCCTGGTTCAGGTTCAGAAGACAATTTGGAATGAGTAGCTATAACTTCTACTAATTTATTTCAGAAGGGACTTCTCATATATACCCTCAAATATTTAAGATGCTTTGTACTATTTCTCAGGAATCCATATCTTCTCAAAGTGCTTTTTTTGTTTTCACTTGAAGGCAGCATGGACTTAAAACAATACTGCAGGGAATGTACCGTTTTATAAAGCACATCAGGAGGGCAGGATCCAGGAGACACAAGGCATAGAAAATTGTCGAAAATGATTAGATGGTACAACACATACTGCTCTTGAGTCATAAGTTCCATTTATGGTGACTTCTACTTCCAATAGATAGGATATTAAAAAAGGCAATAAAAATGAAGTTACATGAATAAACTTCCAGAAATGAGTGGAGTTCCACCAGTGATCGTCTCTGCGCTGGTAGAGGTAGAAGAATGGGGATGGCATGAACAGGGCAGCAGTCACTACAACAAATGAGCCTCAATGCGGAGCCAGTGGAGTCCTTGGCGAACGTAACGAACCAGATTGGTCATACTGCTGTGTTGTGTTAAGGGTCCCATCACTGAGTCCAGGTCTACAAAGAATTCTGCAATACACAAGAAATAGAAGTCATTGTTTCAGGCAATGGTACAGAAATTGGAAAGAATTTAAACAAAGGCAACAATATATTTAAACAGATCCAATTAGATGATCCATGCTGGAAGTCAGTCACAACATGGTATGTATGAGTGGTTGCCACGAGTCTTCCTTTAGCTCTGATGATCTTCGCTTTCAGTTTTTCAAGCCTACGTTTGCTGATTGAATGATTTAAATAGCTGGCAACAAACTGTGGCATTTCCTTTTCCAGCTGTACCCTCTTCTGGGCATGAAGAGCTACTCTGGGTCTTGCAGAACACCTTTCTTGCTCTTTTCCCCACCCTTTAATTTCTGTAACTGCCTTTGCAGCAGTTTTGGCCCTTTGCTCATCCTGCTGCAGCTACAGGCCCCAGAGGATGTGTGTAAGGTGGGGGAGAAGAAGGAAGCAGAGAGAGGGAGCACAGCAGGCAAAGAGCTTGTAGGAGGCACGAACCTATGAGGGGAAAGAAAAGATAGGTAAGGCCACTGGGATTTGGTGTTGGAAAGGGTTAATAGGAGGTCACTAAACAGAGAGCCATAGATAGGAAGCCACACCAGTTTACTTTATGCCATGTGTTAGATGATCTCTGGGTGAAAGACTAATCCTGTTAGGGCCAACAGACCTTTCCTAACTGCTTTCAATGGATAACTGGATTGTGTCCTCTATTCTCCCATAGCTTGTTTTTTAGCTCACTGGGGCACAGGCATTCCTACATATACAACACATACTATATTTAGGCAAATGGGAGCCCACTCTCAGTTAAAAACCCCTCAGAGCTCAGATAACAACCAACAGCCACAATAACTGGTCGCTGAGCCCTTGCATTCCTACCCTATCTAAAGCCCTGCGCGGTGCTCAGCCAGCGGGCGCTGCATTGGCTGCAGTTCGGGAGAGCAGGTGCTGGGTACAAAATAATTATCAGCACTTTCTTCAGCAAGTAAGTGCTGTTTTGAGGTCTTCTATCCAAGTATTGACAGCCTGACCCTGGCCAGCTTGGGAGCTGCAGCAGTATCACAGCATAAAGTGATTTGGCTGGAGGCAAGCATAACAAAAGCTTAGGGCTATCACCAGTTGCTTTAGGGTGCTGCAGGCAGCAGTTACTTCTAATCTTCCTTTCCTCTGTCTGCCATTCCCCTCCTCCAGTGTGAAGTCAATACATTTAGAAGTGAAATAATGCAGTGTCTCACTTGCATTCTAGTGATCTCATTCTAGGCTCAACTAAATAATAGTTGTGTTAAACACTGAGAATTCACCTTAGAGCCTTATTTCAGTGCTACAACCATTGAAGCCACTTAAGAAATTTATATGTGAACTGACCTTCATCACTACAGAGCTGAGTTTTCTGCTGTAGAGAAAAATGCTACTATCTTTGGAAGCTTTAAAAAATTATCTGATATTTTAAAATCAGCTGAGAGATTGATGCCATAAATAGTGAACAACTCTCTAGGTGATCCAAAACAAATCAGCCCATGGGTTGGATTTGGGAAGTCTTCAGTTTAGCCTGGCCTGCTAGGTGCAGAATTTATGGCAAACTCCCTCTATTCTCCCACACACTCTAAACTCTACTGATCAGGGGCAATTCAACCAGGGGTACATGGCAGCGTGTTCCCGCCTTCCTTTTCAAACCAGATCAGCTTGGCGGGTCACAGCTCTGCTGTTCTCCCTCTTGCTGTGCCTTTTCATTTTAATGGCACATCTTTTGTCAGGCTGACAAGAAGGGCTTCTGTCTCCTGCTCTGAGCCAGCTGGACATCAGTCAAGTTCAAACTGGGAGTGTGCAGGCATACTTAGAGGAGCACAAAACCTAAGCTGACAGCCGTGGACAAGGGGAGGCTGCACAGCTCCTACAACGTGGAAGAAATCTCTTGTGTCTGCATGAGCATGACCTAAGAAACATCTGTGACAGCAGCAAAACCCAGAGGTAAAGGCTATTAGACACTACAAGGATGGGGCCGCATTTTTATGACCATCTCTATTAGCTCATCAGGGACAAGTTCTTGGGCAAGAACTTATATTCAGAAAACCACAGAAACAATGGGATCGATCACACACACACACACAAAAAAAAAAAAAAAAAAGACTGGATCTGCTTTTGTTTGTTTGTTTAGTTGTGTTTTTTTTTTTTTTAAAATATGCATTTTTATCCTAAACATATGTTTATTTGTGGGTTTGCATTTGTTTGCTCAGGTTTTTTTTTGTTAAGACCATTCTTATTTCAAGAGGGGAAAAAGAAAATTCAATTTTTTATGATTAACTGACTGCCCAAACCCCTGAGAGAGAGAGACCAAGAGATCTGCCCTTTATCTGGGAGGCAAGGCAGAGGCTGGGGTTTGGACCTATCCTGTTTGCTGTCATGGAGCATTTTTCAACTCACAGTGCACATGCCAGAGCTCTGGCACTGCAAGGGCAGGTTGAACTGGCAAAGGTGGATTAGAAACAGCTGTGGGGAACAAGGGTCCTGTCCCAGCCAGCAAGATACAGGTGTTATGAATGATTTGAAAGTTGCAGGTGACAACTACTAAAATAATTAGAGCTAGATTTCATGAAACATTCTAACATTTCTCATGTCAAAACATCTTAAATATATCCTTCTGTAAATGGAATCTATTTACAGACAAAGATAAGACAAAGACCTGCAGAGCACCACAGCTCTTATATACTACCTTTGTGATGCCATCAATTTTTCAGATTGCAGTTTAATTGTGCTCAAGCATGCAACTTTTAATTGAGTATTTAATTAGAAATTAGATGTTTTTCCAGACAAAACATAAAGACAGACACACTATAGCATGTATGAAACTCTGCTCTCCAACGGTTTATAATACTTAAATGAAATTTGAAGTAACTTGAACTTTCCATTCCCTGTAACAGAGCTCCAGTTTGTGAAACAAGATATGGAAGAACAGGGCACAACCTTAGATGTCTTCCTCCTGTGAGAAACCCTTATTCATGCATCCACTTCCACTTAAGTCAAAGGGACTGCTCATCTGAATAAAGATTATTCCTATATGGCTTTGCAGAATTGGGTTTATTTGATCGTAAATCAAAATGAGAACAATGAAGAGTGTAGGGGGAAAAAACGCAGTAAGAGAGTCAGCAGGTTTTTTCTCATCAAGCTCTAGGACTGATAACAGCAGTGCCTGGGTACATTTTCTGTCTGCTGGCTGACTGCCTGAGCTATTTTGATTCAATACCAAGTAGAACATTTAACAACTCCACAACACACAGGGCTAATTACAAG
>NW_009953098.1:3639072-3655846 GCF_000747805.2 Chaetura pelagica | reverse complement strand
AGTGCATTTGACAGGGAATCAGTTTCACATTTTGTGAAAATGGATGCAGCTATGGAAAAAATCCAAAATGACTGCACTGCTACTAAATTAACCAATGTGAACAAAGACAAGAAGCAGTGGGGAGGACTGGACAGAACTTCTATTATTGTTCCTCATCCAGGGATAGATCATTACGACCCACCATTCAGACATAAAACTCTATAAATCTCAAGCTTAGCTTCTCTAAATCAGTGGAAATTTGCCACTGACATTAATGGGAGTAAGATCAAACTGCCTAGAGTGAGCACATTTGTCAGGAAGAGTCAGCCATCTGAAATCTCAGTATAATTTAAGAGAATGAGCCAATTCACGATGAGCGTATTTCCCAGTTAGGCTCTGCACCTCTGGTGTCAAAGAAAGTTTTGTCAATGATTTGTGTAAGCCCAAAGCTGGAATCTGAATAATTACATTATCGTGGGGCAGTTCACAGCTGGCCAACAAAAGGCCAAATTTGTCCTTTAGTTACATCTCAGCCACTCCACTATACACAATATAACCCAGTCACAAACTGCTTGCCAAAACTCCTTTGAAACGACTGCGGTAAAGACTGACATGCTGTTGTTAGGAATAAACAAGCAGGTTTGCAATCCAATCATGGAAGAGTCAAGGTCATGGCTTTCAGTGGACACCTCCTAATTGTATTCCCTGCATAAACACAACAACTACTGTTTGCTTATTATGCTAGCTAGCATTTTAATAGTCTTAAACCAGTTGACAGAGCAGTATGAAAATAACCTCAGTGCTCTATGAGAAACTGAAACTGTGAACGAATTCACGGACTCAAAAGCTCTCATCGCTTGGGGCTCATGTTCACTAAATTATTTGCCAGCTGCTCTGATAACCCCATGTTCAGCGTGGTTACACTCCCCCCTCTGTGCTTGACAAGAGAAGATAGGCTTTGGCTACAGTGGCCAGCAAGCAGATTTGGTCTGCTTACTCAAGCTGTCACAGTTGTGCTCTTAGATGCGGCGGTTCTGGGTCCAATGCCCAACAACGCCTACGAGAACAGAAAGAAAGCTAAAGCTGATGAGTCAAAGTGGACAAGGAAGAAGCCGAGCGGGCACCTTTGTTCTCCTTAGTCAGCTTGTCAGCCATGTCCCAGTGCTCGTAGCTCCGCAGGACGTTGTTGGTGATGTTGACGTGGCTGGCAGCCATGTGGTGGATGCGCTGAGGGATGGTGATGGTCCCCGCTGAGGAGGAGCTGGCGGTGCCCACGCTGCTTCCAGCAGAGCTGATGGGAGATGGGCTCAGGGACATGGGCGATGGTGTTTCTGTGCTCCTGCAAGAGGTAAAGGGAGAGTGAGTCCCCCTTACACACACCACTTTGTTGCCATCCCAAACACACTTGAAAAATTCCTGCACCCTGGTCAGGGGAAAATGTGCAGTATTATCTCCTGGCTTAGTGAGAAAGGAGAGCTTATAAACTGTGAATGACTGAAAATAAAAAGGGATTTAATTCTCCCTACAAATGAACCTGTTATTTAAAAAAACCAAAACAACTATCATAAAAATAGAGCAATCTTTCAGATAAAGAAGTATCTCATAGCTGTAATGATTTTTCTACCTGCTGCCAGAAGCTGCAATGGCAGTTAGAAAACACTCAATGTGCAATATTGGCTTATTATCAAAGCATTTTGTAGAAACCACAATGACAGTTTGCTACAAATACAGTCACCACAATAAGTAAAGTGCAAGTCTTAAAAGCACCCTGCAGAGTAGTATTAGGAGCTGAAGGTACTGTAGGATTATGAATATCTCTGTAGGATTCTTCAAGACTGGCTATGGAGATTTGTTTCTAATTGCCTCCAGTTTATCCGCACAGTTTTGTGAGAGCAGTGTTTTAAGTTACCTACTTAGTGCAGCACTAACGTTCTAATATAGATTTTCCTTTAATTCTAATACCAGCAATTAGGAATCACCTCCTGGCTGCAGGCAGTGCAGAGGTCAGCACAGCAGGCTCATGTTTAGAGCTGTACAGTGCTGAACACTCACATACAGCTATTCTCTTTGAAAATTTGTTTCACAAAGTATAATTAAGGGTTCCAAAAATTTCTTCTTTTGCCCCCATTTGGAACCACTTACCTAAACAAATGCATTCAATTTGCTGTGGAACACACTTCAAATGCAGAGCTGAGGCGCTCCCGGCACTCTCTGCATGAAGCAAAGACACCAAAACTCTCTGGATAGGGATGTTGCAAACCCGCCCTTGACAGGCAGCCACTGATGCTTCATGCTGTGCAACAGCATCAAGCTCACTCAGACTGATTATTGGCCTGATCCAAACCCTAGGATAGAAAGGCTCTTCCTCTTGGCTTTACAAGCCACCGTCAATGGTCCTGAACACGAAGTGTGGGCACAGACCTGCTGTGCTGACACCTTGCAGGTGCTGTAGGACAGGCTGCCACCACAGCACAGCCTTGGGCTGGAAGGTGTTTATGGCAACAGCTTTTGCTGCAGATTTTCCAGCAGTGCCCTGATACTACCTGTGCTCAACAACAGGCTCCTGTGATACATTCTTTTTCCAGAGGTAGAGACCACATTAATTTAGCAGCTAGTAGCTTTTTACACAGCTTATGTGTTATGGTTTAAACATGTACTATGGCACAAATGTTTTATTTTAAAGTCTTTAAACATCCTGGTTACTTGATATGCCACAGTGTCTTTAATGCACAGAAGAGCTGAACTATACTAGATTAGGTCTGGGAGCAGTTAAAAATCATAAGTATCTGAGGAGATCAGGAGTATTTTGTTAGAGCCACTTACAAGAAGCTGACGCACTTCTGCCAAATAAAGCACATTGTTCATTGGATTTACCCTGTTGTGCACAGCCATTATTACTGTGGTGAGTCTATTAAATCCCTCTATTTTGTGCTTTCTGTCGCTAGAGGTGGGAAACATTTCTGTAATGAAACCAGGGAAAATTTGCTTCATTGCCAGCCTGGAACAGAGGCCAACTTTGTCAAGGTTCACAACCCTTTCAAACAAAAGTGGCCAGAAATTCCAGTAAGCCAAGCTGAGATTTTTGATGGTTTGAGATCCCACGCAGAATACACTTCATGGCAATGGATAAGTTTTGCTCTGGTCAGAAAAAATATTTAAGAATAGCCTGCTGTCTCCTCACTCTGAATGAGGTTGTGATCTATCTCCAGTGGTGCCATATGCTGATGGTGTTTGGTGTCTCCTCTGTAGTGTGCAACTTCTCTTCCCATCCAGCACAAATTTGCAGGGGAATAAGGGGAAACTGTAGAGAGTAGCCCTGGGGAAGGCACATGTTGCCAGTGGCAGCACCAAGCCCGTGACAATTCTTGGGGCCACCAAGAGACACCTGAGATACACAGCAATGCTGAGCCAGCTGGAGAGCTTTTCTTCTGAGACTCCAGACAGAAGACCTGAGTGTGGACTGTGGTCTTTGTATGCTGAGTCACAGGTGTCAGAATAACACCGTGACAACAAGGCCATGTCACATTCAGTTATTCTTACATGTCAAGTGCTTCCTTCTCTGACTACAAGATAGAGATGTGCACTTTCAGAGCTTTGCTTCTTTATCTCCAAAAGTAGTGGGAAGAGACCGACCAGCTGGGTGTTATGTTAGAAGTGATGCTGACCTGAATGCTGGGCTACTGCTGCCTAAAATGTGGCAAGAATTTTCTCCTCCAGTCAAAACCCACTGATTCCAAATCCTGGGCACTAATCAGCTCCTTTAAATGGCAAGGGAGAAATCATCACCTGCAGAGCACACACTTCATGGGGGTCTATTATAGGACAGGAATAAATTGATAACTTCTGCTCCGTCAACTTTTTAGGTATAAATCACTTTTTAAGGAACAAATGACGTGTAATGCTCCAGTGGTCTATTTCAGTACTAAAACTTTATGTAAACCTTACTGCATTTTTATTGCAATACAAAGATTCATTGACATTTAAATGCCTTGAAAAACTGGACCATATCAAATAATTTAATTTAGAAGTTGCTTTTCCAATGTTAAAATACCTTTACATTTTTCTTTAAGTGATTTTTTTATTTCATCACTTCGGTTTGTGTCACTTAAATATCTATATACACACACACACTCAAAATAATCTTGTGTATTGGGAGTGTGTGTGTATATCTATATATCCCAAAACATTTTGAATTATCTATGCCAATATTTTCCTTTGAGCAAAATGTTGGAGTTTTTCTTGGTTTTGGAGTGATTCAGAACAAAGTCTGTTTGAAAACTTCAGTTCTTTGAGTTCTAAACTTTGACATCTTCGACAGTTTTATTACTTAGCTTCCTTGGAGCGTCTAGCAGTAATTTCTTCTTATGAACCACCAGAAATAGACCACTAACAACAATTATTTTCATCTAGAATTCAGCCAACTCAAATAAATAAAGAAAGGAAAAATCCTTCTCCTTAGTTTTACTGTATCTGTGTGCATGGCCAGGAGAAATGCGAAGGACAGCAGATCATAGCTGACTTCATATCTGAGCAAGGGTGTTTTAATGTTAGGATAAAGCCACTGATAATTGGTTGACTAAGTGCCTTCACATTTTCACCACTATTATGCCTTCAGTTTTATTTAACAGCACTTACCATATATCAATGAAATATTCATTGGTCTTTCATTACTGAACGAATCATTGAAAAATCATTGCAATGAAGGTTAACTTTACTTTGGCTTCCTGAAATGACATGGTACTTGCTTGCTAATTAACAGATATTTTTATGGCCTTCATTTGGCTTACAAAACAAACTGTCAAAGAATTCAGCACATACCCACCATGGCTGATTTTAGACTTTTGAGGACTTTGCACAAAGATAAGGTGTGTTTCAGCTCTTCCTTCCACCCACACTCGATGGCTTACATGGGTACCTGGCAGCCCTAAGACCAGTTCTGTAGCCCAGAAGAACATTTTTTACCTGCTATATATTTGAAACGTACCTGTAGCTCCCAAACCACTGAGTTATGGCCTGCCCTTTGCCTTTAGTGGCACCAAAACATTTCTCCCCCATCTTAGAACCACTTGTTCCCAGACAGAAGTAATCAGCAGAAAATACTCACTTTCCATTGCCGCCCCAAGGTGAGGGGGCCTGTGAGGCTTTTGAAGAATTCTGCAAGTACAAAACAAAAGAATAAATAAAGATGTCACACATATGTGAATACTGATGACACAAGGCTCAACACTCCCTGTTCTCTTGCAAGAGCTACAGTGCATGTAGCAGAATAGCTCTGCACATCAGTCCCATAATTAAATGGCTGGTGGATGATTGGCAGGTTCCAACCACTAGCGTGAAAGTCTCTTGATGAAAGAGGGAATACAGTAAACTTCCAGTAAAAGCAGAGGTAGTTCACAAAGAAGTGGTTTAATTACTACTGAAACTTATTCTACAAAGTTCTTCAGAGCGCAAATGACTTCTTATCTTTAGGGGGACCTGCAATCTTTTAATAAGAAACAAAAAGAATTTGGGCTGGAGTCTTAATGAAATTAATCCCTCCCAAGTTGCAAGGGAAAGTGGCTCGGGATTCAGATAGTAGTAGGAATAAAATTTCCAGTAAAGATCTGCTTTAATGCCCTTGTTTTTATGTATTTTATTTGCACAAATTGACTTTCCTTACCTGCTTACTCATTCTGCCTTTCACGTCTGTGTAGCACCTTGTACAACCCTGTACAAAAAGATTGCCCAGCAACAATAAAGCTCAGATTTTTCCAGTCTTGGTCAGGCTGGGTGGTATCTTAGTTCCCATAAAAAGCAGTAGTATCAGTGCTGAAGCTATCTTTGTGTGTTTTCTGAAAACAATCACCCTGAGCTCCCTTGCAAAGAAGTCAGCAACCACAGTGAAAATTCAATCAAATTTTACAAGTTCTCTGCAAAGTATTACTGACATTATTACAAGATTCTTCCGGTTACTGCAATTGCTATTTTGCATGTGAGGCACAAAGACTGAGCGGAGCACAGAGCAGCTCAGGGCATGGCCCAAAGTCTGACTCTGGGAGCAAAATCCCACTCTTGCCTTTTAAAACGCAGCTAAACTTGCCAAAGCAGTAACGCTTCCCAAACCACCATACTGGCCTTGCATGTTCCTACACAGTGTGTCACTGTGGTTCATGAAAGCTGTGAGCATGAAATTGACTGTTCTGCAGGACAGAGTATGTGTAGTGTCTGTATTTGCCACCCCCTCATATGTAAGATCCTAAACTCCTCTGGGAAGTCTTCAAGGATGAAGACACAGCTTTGATGTTAGTTTCTACTGCATGGGGATTGTTCCTGACAGTATCTGGAGACAAATACTAGATCATTAAGATTAAGACTACATCTTGTTTGGAGGTAGTTATTTGACAATGAAAATATTTGAAATATTTTTGCCAGTGACTATTGACAACACATTTTCAAAATATAAAAATTGTCCTCAAACTTTTAGATTAAATACATCAACGGATGCCACTTTAGCTCATCTTAAAAAGCTTGATTTCTATCTTAAATTTTAAAATTTTTAATTTTAGTTATATTTTACTCCAGTTGTCTCAAAATCTCAAAACTACTTTTGTGATTAATTGGTTATTTTCTGTTTTGAAATGTCAAAAAAAATTTTAAACTTCGAATTGGAAATTAATCAGAACCAGTTCTGTACACAAATGGTTTCAATTTGGACAAAGTGGCATTCATGAGGAAAAATAAGAAAAACAATTCAGCCGAAAAATTCCTCTCCAGCTCTGCTGTAAACAGGGGGCTGGTTTTCACAGTTAAAATTGTGCAAAATTCTGAACACAACTCTAATCAAAGAGTTAATCTATTCCATTTGTATTACGGATTCTTGCTAGTGAACAGAGAACACTGTGCAGCAATACAAAACTAATTCATAGGTAACAGCTCCCATTCTTCTCCTCTCCTATGCCTTTACTACAAAAAGATCCTGACCATATAATCTGTGTACACTCCAACACTGCTTCCAGCCCTGAGTTACAGTGCCCATAGCATACACACAGAAACACTAGCTGGAATACTCAAGTTTCATCTGGATGCCTAAATTCCTGATTGGTCTATTGTATTATGTTTTACATTTTTTTCTTCTTTTCATTTACATTAAAAGACATTTTCACTCCGTGGATGCAGTAAAATGGTCTTATACTGGGAGCAGTAATATGTTCCTCATTATACCTATTTGCACAGCTAGAGAAAGTAAAGTGGCTTTGAGGGAAGAGAGAATCCCCCCATTCCCTTCTATTTTTTTTTAAGAAATCATTACTTTCTGCAGGAGAAGTTTATAAAATTATTTGTCTAATAACCTTTTTTTTTAAGAGACAATTTACATTCACCCTGGATGAAATCTGAAATGGATGGAATACATTTAATGAAAATGCTGAGGTTATCAATGTGTCCAGTTCTAATTTAATGTCTTGTGCCAACCTCTGACTGAAATCTCTCTGAGTACAACAGAGACACTTCTAATGACTTCAAGAGCCTCAATTTAAGCAGAGGATCATGGGTAACATTATTGAAGTTACAGAGAGACACACACACAGAGGACCTCAGGGAAGTCAGGACCAAGTGGTGGTTGCTACCATAATAGTACTGGAGTTTTATGGAGGAAGGACCATTTAATCACCATTTACATAAAAATATGAAAACTGCAGCGTTAAAAGTTGCATTGGTTTGCAGTACTAGTATGTCAAAGCCTGGAACAAATTTACAGAGGCTGAAAAAAACCCAAAACAACCAAAAAAGACTGATGGGCTGACACACCAGTATAATTACATAATTATAGAATAATATATAGTAATAAAGTACAAGAATTAATGTATGCTTCAAAAAGCATTAACCAGTAAACCATAAATCTCAAAACCTTGGCAGAGCTGAAGAAAGATTGTTTCTGTCTTAATTGAGGAATGGTGAGTACTTGTCATTCTTACCCTGGGTAAACAGCATTTGACAAGGTAAACATCACCAAGTCATGACAATCAGCTGCTCTCCACTTGATCCAAGGTAAAGGCAAACTTTCAAGATGTAGGTAAGGCAATTTGAAGTTCCACAGAAATAAAAAGAGAAATTTCCAGGTCTCCAATAAGCTTCAGCAAATCTCACTGAATTTAAAATCTAAATTTAACTAGCTAAAGCCTAAAGAATTGCTTTATTATGGTTCATTGGGGGTCAGTTCATAATCACTTGCACATTGAAATCTTGAAAGAATCAGTTTCCTTTTCAGAAACTTGCATAAACATTACACGGTGTTGAGAATAATGTTATTTTAGTAGACTTATTGAGTATGTTCCTTTGATTCAAGTGACTAATCCAAAAATCCCCCAAATCACTTCTGTCCTCACTCCCTGGAAGCCACCCTGCCTGCACTTCCCAGAGGAGAGGTTAAATGTGGGAATTTTAAGTCATGCAGTTATACTTGTGAGAAGTCTCAGTGCTGGTATGGAATTCATTACATATCTGTAAATTAAACAGAATAAAAATTACCTTAAAATATTCCATCAGAGATCTGGAGTACTTCATAGCATGGTCCTTCTTTAGTTTAAACATTCTCAAGTAGAGAAGTGATAGGCATCGGTAGCTGTGGTAATTAGGAAAGGATTATGTTAATGCCATTGCTTAATGAAACCTATAAACTGTAAAAAACCCCAAATGCTAACCTATATTTTGTAGTTTCTCTTCTAAGGTTAGATTTTGAAACATAAGCAAATGGAGAAATAAAAAAAAATGGTCAAAAGCATTAAAATCCCATCTTGATAACAGTATAAATTAGAAGAATAAATGTTTAGTCAGCTGCTGAAGAAATCCATTAGTTATCCTTTAATAGTTTAATGGAAAACAAGAATAATGATCTTCTGTAAGCTGCTTAAGTAATTCAGTACTTTTAAAGTCCTCCTTAAGATTTTAGCTGCTTCTCTCATTGTCGCAATGGGACTTACCATAAAACTGCTAATTTCTTGTCCCCTTCTGTGGCAGAAGAGCCTGTGAAATTCTTGAGTCTCATTGCATACCTTGTCAGAAAGGTGAGAAGAAATTGAGAGTTAAGATGTTTCCTGGAATACTAGTGACACTGCAAAATAACAGCCATACATAAATATTCTTCTCTGACAGCAACAGTTAATATTCACATTGTTCTGTAATGAAGAGATCAATGTAAAATTCAACAGAAAGCACCACTTAAAATCTGGAGGGCTGAAGTAAATCACCAACCCATTTTCTGAGCCAATGAGGTGAACTATTCTTGGGCATATTCATGATATTATATCCAGCCATCTAGGATGAGTCCTGCAAATATTTGTGATGAGTGTTGGCCAGAAACATAAGCTCTTGGCCCTGTATGTACTGAAAAGTACAGTAATATATAATAAGGTTTTGCATATAATACCTTGGGCTTAAATAATACCTTCAAAATCCTCATAAATGCTTCTTCAAAGCTTTAAAATATTGTATGTAGAAAATTCTTTGAAATAAAATAAAGGTCATGTTCATAGCTTTTTTAATTCTTGGGTCCATTAATTTATGAGCCTTGTGTAGCTGGCCTCCCTACTCCATTTAATTGCTGCTGTCCAGCATTTGGATGGTCAAAGATTGAGTATTTCTATCTCCTCTTTTTTCTTTTTTTTTTTTCCTTTAACTGAGCACACTCCATTCCATGCATTTAGTCTCTTGAAAATCAATTCATTGCATAAAATCATTGTTCTGAGCCCTAATGCAATTTCACAGGTACTTGTGTTAGAATAAGTAATAGGGTTCAGCGTTGCATAAGAAAGTTTTAAGGTATCCAGGCAGTCTTGATGAGTTCTCATTTACAAGGAGGTAATGGAGTGCAGGCAGGCAGTGCTGCTCTCCCTCTGCCTTCCTCCCTCCCACCAGCCCCATCCCCAGCCCTTAGCTGGAGCACACTCCTGATGTGCTTCCTCCATGTCCTGCCTCGCCTACTCTTTGGTATTGTTGTTCCAGTCCCACTGAATAAATCTGATCAAAACCAGGATCATGGCTCTTTGGGATTTTCAGTGTTACATTAGGGATTTTAGCATTACTATCAACAGAAAACATCTTTGACAGTCAGATCTGATATTCCCCGTGTCTTTGATACTCCACTTGCTCTCACAAATAGGTGTCTGATGCAGATACTCAGGGCAGACACAGCTAATGCAGAAGGGGAAAATGATGCCTCTGATGAAGGGAGAAGTGAGAAAAATCTCCTCCTATTTCTTACCTGACAATAAAAATATTTGTTAACATTAGGAGCCACACTGAGAAAGTGTGTGCAATTAGCTGCAGAGCTGGTTTGTACATTCAGCACCCTGTGTAGCCCACAAGAATTGTCTATTTGTGCATGGATGTTACTTAACCTGTACCAGCCTGCTGCTCACCTGGGCAATTCCCTTTCTTCCATGCCTGACCACTGACAGCAACGAAAAGGGACTGAGGAACAAGCATTTCAACTGTCCATATGCTTTTCTTGAGAAATAAAAATAAATGTGGGCTCCTTTAAAGAAGGAGCATCTCATTTCATAATATAAGAATATTTCCTTAGCTACAATGTATCCTGCCCTACAACTATAAATGTGTATCACAGGACACAAAGTACTGAACAGGCCACAGTCAGTGCAGGAAGAGGTTCAGCACCATGGGGCAGAGGTAATCACCTCCTTTGCTCAAGCCCTCTGCTCTCGAAGGTTTCACTTGGATTTTAAGTGTTGAATGAACGTAACTTTCTTGTTGACTAATCACTTTAGATTTTCTTTTTTATGAAGTGTAGAATGTAAACCCATGTTTTTAAATATTTAACAGGCATACAATTTACCTGAGACTAAGAGCTTCTAAAGATTTGATATGTTTTATTATGTAAATACCTACTTATTAAAAATGTAAAACATGCATTATTTTTGGCAGTCCCAAATACCCAATCTGGCATGTTAAAATCCTGCACATTACAAAAAACCCCTACCTTTATCATATTGAAAACCAAACATTTAGGGTGTGATTTGCCTCCTTTTCTTTCTCTTGTGTAAACTTCCAGTAATTACACTGACATTAATGGTGTTATTCCCAGCATACACTGGGGAAAGCAAAGCTGCATCACAGTGAAGAGGAGAAATCCTGTTCTACTTACAGGTAAGATTTAATCCTGCTTGATTTCACTTTGATAATTTGTACAAGTAAAGCAAACAAGCCCTGAGTTTCTCAGGAGACCATTATTGCTACAGAGCCAACACTATGGAACAGTTATAGGGAACAGTAGTGGATTTTAAAATAATAATTCAGACATTTTATTAGTAAGTAAAGGTGCTCTCATCCATATTGTAGCCTACAAGTCTACAACACTGTATTAAACCTAATTCAGCTGGTTCACATTTCTTTAATAATAAAAATTATACTTTTTTAATGCAATATACATGGAAAGCTTCCTCTCTGGCTATGATCTGTGCCAAGTTTCACTTTTTTTTTTTTCAACAGCCAAGTTATAAACCTCTAAAAACAAGGTTTGTAATAGAAATCCTGATAGACTCACTTTAATGTTTTGAATTATAAAACTACACCTTTTAAAAGACAAGTGTCATTGCCAAACAGTGAAATTACTATACTTTACTTCCACCCACTACATTTCAATTTTAATTTTATGAATATTGCAAATTATAACCTCGCATTATAACCTCTAAAGGGGATAATTTATAAAAGCAGTGTCCATCAATTATAAATTTTCCATGACATTAATAAAATGGCAAGAACTAATTATGATGACTTCTGAGATGAAGATGCCTTGGACAAATCATTAATACGTTGAAATGGTATTTTTTAAAACATAGCAGGTTCTAATTATGACTGAAATGAGATTATGAAAATGATCACAGAAAGGACATTAACCTGATGAGTTCCACAGTCTCTGAGTACATGGTGTATGGAGATTTAGCTTCTAATGGATCTCGCTCCATAGCATTCCCACACTCGATGAAGGAAAGGGCAGCATCAGCATAATTCACTGCTTTGCCAAACTTCTCCAGCTGAAAGAGGAATGACACTGTCAAGAAAATCCTTCAGCTCTAATTTCTAGGTAGACAGATCATCATACAAAGCAACACGAGCATTAGGATGAAAGCAAAGTGATGCTGATAGTTAAGAATTAATTCATACAGTCATTAAGGCAGGTTCTAGGTTTTTACCAAATCTCTTCAGGTAGTATCGGGCCAGATGCTCTATAAAGCAAAGTCACTATACATCCATTTTTAGATACCAGATTTATGGATTTACCCAGGCAATGAGGGACACTGAGCTCTTTTGAACAAATCCATATTGTTCCTCAATATATGAACTGAATTTGAATGTCACTATGCAAGGGTTAAGTAACAACTCCAGGACATTTGTCAGATGTCACATTCTGTGTTAACTGTTGCCCAAAAAAAAAAATCTCATCATTTAGGTGATGACTGAAAGAGCAGGAAAAAAAAGGAGAAAATATAGCACTGCTAAATATTTTATTTTACCAGGATTTTATTGCAAAAGGTTTTAGCTCTCTTAATGGTTGTGATTAAACTGACTTAGACATACTGATTTCTTATTTTATGTGTAATGAATATTATATATGACACTTTTATAGTAAGTATTTTATAACAGTATTTAACATTTTCAATTTTTGATAGCTAGATCTAAGAATTCTACTAATGTGGCATTTGATATAAGATCTAATGTACTTGAAATAATTTAAAAAAAAATGCATGTCTCTATCAAAGTATTTTTGAAAAATTTCTCTGCATGTCTCTATCAAAATATTTTTGATGCATCTGCATATGTTTGCCATTCACAAACTGGAAGCCTACCCTAGCAACATGCTAAGCAGAACATTTAGTATTGGGTCAAGGTAATTGTATATTTGCCTTTGTTGCTACATCTAAGCAATCCTTATAACTAGTTCCCTCTACATGCCCTTAATTTCAAGTTCTGTACCTGTGCATTGATTACATACAAAGCCTTTGTATAATCAATAGGTATGACCTGAATGATCACAATAGGGGAAGTATTTTCAAATGTTTTCTCTCTATTCCAGTGGCCACTTCTCAGCATATTCTTCAAACTCCTTGCTTCAACTCTTTCAAAGATAACTTTTTGTGGTATTAAAAAAAAGGATAAAGCTGCAAGCAGGTTTAGTGCAGGCACACAGTTTGAGCCAGAAACGGGATTGAATCCTGCCCTTTGCTCCACGCTGACTGGTGGAATTACTCCAGCTCAGCCATGAGTACAGCAGGGTCTCCAAGATCTCTTCCATATGCTTCCCCTGCAGCAGCTCATCCAGATGAGCAGATTCCTTACTGCTGTCCCAGGATGGTTTTTCCCGGGCTTGCTCCCATAAGATGCAAACCACCCTGCCCTTCACCAGAAATCGATTTTCCGTACAAGCTCACAAACAGCATTACCACAAATCTCATTAACATTTGCTGACACATTTTGAGGTCATATGCATTATCTTTCTAGCAACTGCAACACATCTTTCAGTGCTGTGCGTGCTTTGTCATGTCAGCACTGAGGAACCAGAAGCAATTGTTTCCACAGGACAACTAATACTATGGGATAGCACAGCAAATGTGTAACATGGAGATAATTTGTGTGCAGCTGTATTGGGTGGGAAAAAAAAAGTTGAGACCTAATAGCAGAAAGAAAAAGCAGATACTTTGTTCACGGTTATTTATGTCTGCCAACAAGTTGTGTCATACTGGATGGCCTCACATTCCCACAAGAGCACTCAGGGTGTCAAACTGCATGTGACAGGCAAGGCCTGCCTGCAGGCAGCAGCATGATGTGCTGTGCCTGTTCCTCTTAGTTCTGCTTGAGAAACACTCCTGATTCTGCAGGGCACAGTCAAAGGTAAGAGGACAGGAGACAGGTCAACACTTCCTGAGTGAATCAGACTGTGGAGGAAAGTGGACTGACATAGCACATTGAGATCATCAGGAGCCTGAAATATTTGCCAGTGTGGAGCCGGCATCCCCATGCCAGAACCACATGTATTTTCTTTAAAGGTCAATTGGCTGTGGGAGGTGGTGTCAGTCTGCTGCTGCCAGCCCTTCCCACCAGCAGACGCCAGGGCTCCGTGCTCTGCTGAGCTGGGCTGCAGGAAGCAGTGCAGGTCACCTCCTGGGAAGGTCAGGAGGGACAGCTACTGCCTTACTGGCACCCATGGCAGGTTGCCAAAAGCCTGCACCCACTTTTCACAGAAAACACACCCGGTAACACTGTGCCCCAAGTCTAAAGGGAGCGTGAGGAGATAAAGTAGGCAGCTTGACATGTCACATTTCCTTCAGCTTACTGACAGCACAGGGAAAACCAATTTTTTATATATTTTTTAAAAAACATCGCATGCAAATATTTTGGGCTTTTTTTTTTTTTTGACACTTACTTTCAAGCACAAAATCTCTGATGTGGAGTGATACAAGATGTATGAATAAAACCCCATAAATAACAAAATGAAAGGTGAATAAACACTCAGTTCTTTTTCAAATGTGAATTTGAGGGGCAAAGTGAACAGCCACACACCATTTTAGACAGCTTAAATAAATAGAGGAGCCAAGTCCCACTAACCCTGCCTCAATGAGCTGCTGTTCTGTACTCTATGTACAGTCCCTGCCTAGGGAGCAAACAGCTATTAAAGGTGCCTCAGTGCTAGCAATAGCTTAGATTGAACAAACTACGATAGAATATAATCTGTCAGCTTAAGTAGGTTTAACAGAATCAAAACACTTTGCAAAATTAGGTCAATCTTACTGGAATTGTAGCTGGGGTAAAATGAGAGAAAAAGCTTTCCCAGCATTGAACGACCTCATCAGAAGTGTTTAGGGGGGAAGCAGTGTTTTGAGTCTTTATTTATCAGCCTCAAAGCATGCAATAAAAATGAATATACTATTTAAAAATCAATTGTTGCAAATTTTTAACAATTGGATGGAAAATCATTAAACAGTTTCACCACATGATCATGGGGTGAAGGGTGATTTGCTTTTCTTAACTTTCTGTTACGGAGTATTTCAACACTTTTGTTTTAGGCTCAAAATGAATTGGAAAAAAATTTCAAAAGCACATCATCTTTCATGCAGCTATCTTACATCCTCCATAAACAGCATGGTTGTTGTTCCTCCTCAGATGAGATACCAGCTATTGTTAGGAGCTTCTTTTTTTGGGGGGGGGGGAATGACTTGTTAAAGTCTAGGAATGGTGCTCAGGGCTTGACCTGTGGATGCTGTGTTTATGGCCCACAATCTGAAGCATACCTTAGTCAATAGCAGAGTTCCTTTTGCTTTCTGAGACTTTAGATGACATTGAGAATTTTTGTAACACCCAGCTCCATAGTGGAAACAGACAAAAAAACCCCCAAACTGTGATAACATACCAATGCATCTGCTTTATGCTTTAGCTTCTTAGCCTCTTGCATGTAATAATCTGCATTGTGAAGCCTAAAGAGATAAAATGAATTAATTCAACTCTTCGCTTCCATACATTTGGAAAAACAATGTTTGAGAAAATTGCTGACTGCTTCCAAGAACAATTTTGACATATACACCCACTTATCTCTATAAACCTTAACCTGATATTAATCTGAAGCTGCTGTATGCAAAGATACAATGGGTGACCAGAATGTAAAGTAACTAGCTATAGGAACTGGCCACCCAAAGGACCCATTAATGTGTGCTGAACACAGGAAAAGGAAAAATATTTTAAACTAATTAAGTATAAGAAGTTTCCATTAGAGGAGCTAAAATAAAAAAAAATGAAGAAGAATTACTGTGAACTAACATTCACAATTTATCAACAGAGTCTTCATTAATCAGTGACAACAGTTCATTTGTAAAGATTAAAACTGTGTGTGCCTCTGTGCAGCACTAAGCACACAGGTGCCCAGCACCAGCACTGTAAGCAGACAGACTCTTTCTCCAGGAGCTCTGCTTGCCTGAAAATCCCAACTACATAACATGCAGCTCACACTGAGATCAAATAATACTTACACATCATCAAATGTAATTTTGGGTCTTCTGGGCTCAGAATTCCCATTGGAAAGTGTTGGCATTGCAGACCAGATGTCTGATTCTAGATGGCTAGTGTCATGAAGGGTGTTGGCTGTTGGTGCATTGTGAGATTCTTCCTCCTAGAAAAAAAGGACTGTTATTAACTCTTCATAGCACAAACAAACACCCTCCAGCAATAGGAGCGGTCACATCCACATTCCCTATCCCAGCCACGTGCAAAAAACCCAAGCACAACCCCAACAAACAAAAGGCTAAGGTACAAAGTAGCACTCATATACCCAACAACATTCAGGCTACTTCACAAAGCCTTCTATCCCTTTTAAGCCCATCAGGTTAATTAGGCATTATGACCCCTCACCTGAACTCATTAACTCACACCCTCAGGTGAAGTCAGGCTGGATACCACAATGTTACTGACTAGTGACATTGGTTAAAGCAAGGGTGGGGAAATCTAATGCAGAAAGGCTGGATGTAAATGCAGTGTAATTCAAGATGTAGCACACTAATATAAACTTTTTTTTCTAAATTATTATTAGCTAACTGTAAGGTGCATGAAAAGTCTGCTCAGGTTTCAGCAAGGAACAGTTTCTTCACCCTTGCTGCACAGAGCAGAGAGAAGAATGGAAAGCAGAAGTCAGGAGTTGTGACTTTGCATTGATTAAAACCAGAAGGAAACCAGAAGCATTGAAATCAGGCAATTGTAACTTGCAAGCAAGGTCCACAACCAGATAAACTCAATTACAGATGAACCAATGAACTAGGGA
>NW_009953098.1:3636210-3638744 GCF_000747805.2 Chaetura pelagica | reverse complement strand
AGGGAAAGAAGTCTAACATGTTTTATAAGACATATATTTCATGTATCAGGTTAATAGATAAACCAGGAATAAATCTGACTAGAGATGCTGGGAGTGAGAGGAAATGGCCCTCATGTTTACATAGCATTGTTTATTTGCTGACATATGCAGTTCATTTTGCCATTGATTTCAACTGAAGGCGTGTGTATTACTCTCACAGCTTGAAGTGACACAACGATATCAGAAAGCAACAGGGATGAATGAATAAGGTGAAGTGATTTGTCACCTATGAGCCAATGCAACTTGTGAGTTTTACTATTACAGTGCACAGTAACAACCTCTCACAAAGCGGCCAACTGTGAAAAAGGGGGCTGTGCATGGCCCTCTCTGTAGCAGAATTTTCTTCTTGTCTTTTAATTTTGATAGTGATGCTAAGATACAGTTTGATACTGTCTGGTATGTTTGAAACACTAGTGGAAGGACTGTTTTCTACAATGGGCCAAACCCCTGAAATTTCCCTCATTAACCTAAAAGAGGATGACCAAGTGATGTGAAATTTTTTAGTGAATTTACTGTGCAGCTTCTAGTTCCAGCTGTTTTTCATATATTTTCGGTAAAAAAAAAATCTGAATCTGGTCAAAAGCAAAGAAGCAAGAATTGTCTATGTGAAAACATTTGATGAGGAGATGGTCTTAACAGAATTTTTAATTTATTTTTTTTTTTTTTAGGTGGACACCCCCTATTTACATGGTATGTAAAAGCTTATATATGCAATTAATGCAGATTAGGTGTAAATAAACCTTACTGCTGAAATCTGGGAGCCTGCAATACAGAGTGAAGGTTTTCTATGTGGGGTATGCTAAGGACAGGTACCTTTTTGTTAGATTCTTATTGTCTGTTTAGTTTAGGCTGCAATATGCAGCATAACTACAGAGCTTTGGGGCAATTATTCAGGTGATGCATAATAAATTTATTGAAGTTTTATTTTCAAAATGTGTGTGTTCTGTCCACACAGTTAAGACGAACTGCAGTTAATTGGTGGCTGCAAAGGCTCCCATCTAAGGCTGAGGGACTGGGTGTTTCAGGGAGTGATACACAGTGTAAAGTATATGTCTAATGCTGACCTAAAAATGGAACTTGCAAGAGTTGTGTGTGCCCAGCTCTGCAAAGATCCACTCCTTTCTGCTCTTAAGTGGGGCTACATAAGCATTTAAAAGTAGACACTGAGGAAAAAAAAATCAAACAGAACTAAGCTAAGTAAATTTTATCTTGTTCACTTCCAACAACTGAGGCTTATTACTTACACAGATTCCTTTGGGGTTAGTAGAAGATTTATTTTCATTCTTTCTGTGTTTAGAAACAGAGGAGGAAGAGCTGCTGGTCTGAGAGGTGTTTGTGATGTTTGTCTCTTGGCTGAAGGAGCTGTTGTCACCGCTGTGCCGCCGGTGCACAGGCTCATCCAAGAGGGGAGATAATGGAGGAGGGAACAGCTTCTCTTCTCTTTTCTTTGCCACCTTCTTCACCGAGCTACCACTGCTCCTGGGACACAGAAAAGAGTCAGCTGCATTTCAAGACTCTTGGTTAATCCAAGCTCTACCATCAAATATGTTCTGTAGTTCTATGTCCTAGGAGCTAAGTCAAAAGGGGAGAGGCAGTGAGAACAGAAGAGCTACCTCTGCTTTTTCAATGGTGGCAGAAATCTCCTGCTTTGGAGGACAATCTCCAGTGCATTAGTACAAATTGCATCCAATTTAAATGCTAATTTGAGTCAGTCTTCATTTGAGAGGTCATAGAGGTTCTGAATCAGCAAAGTGCTGGAAAGTTTTATGCATGGGGTTTGTTCCTTTGACATCAATATGACTACTTATGTGTTTAACATTAAGCATCTTTTTAAGAGGTGGAGACACACAGGCAACCTTTGCAAACAATGTAACAGCACCTGGCATGTGAACCAACAAAATAATTTATTCCAACTACAAAATGATAACCATAACAATAACAAGATAATAATAATTTGACCTCTAGAATAAAACCAATGTTCAACACTATATTAAAATGATACATTGTAGCTGGAAAAAGCCCTTGAGCAAATACTGGTTGATGAATTGAATGTGATTCAGAAAATGAATGTGGTTTTGACATGAAAGCTCAAGTAATATGATAATCTATTGTCTGTTTTATGTACAGAAATTGTTAGCTGGCTAGAAATAGCAGCTGTGATACACAGCAAAGAAACCAAGAAACCTGCTAGACCATTCTCCCCTCAAATCCATGAAGAAAGAAAACAACAAACCTCAACACCCCAAACTGACTGTTTAACATGTTAATCTACTCATAGATTTCTATTTGAGGTACTGTCCTAGCTCAGTCAATGAAGATAATCTGAATTTTAATCTTTTGTTAGACTTCTAATATTGCACTACACAATAATTTACTTATCATTATTATTGACTAAAATTTCAATAATGAATTAAGTCAACAAGAATTTATGTTTCATTCCCAGTCACTTTCAGTCAGTGTCAGGAATTATAGATCCACTTTGCCTTAAAGTAATC
>NW_009953098.1:3621273-3635880 GCF_000747805.2 Chaetura pelagica | reverse complement strand
GAAAGAGGAGAAGGCAACCTAAGTTTCCTTACTCCTCATTCTGGAGTGCTCTCTCATTCCAGTCTGGCCTCTTCTACAGTTTCACCAACACTATCAATATCTGCAAATGGTTTGGTCATTCCCCTACTTAAACCTTTGGAGATACAAAAAGCCTATCCTTGAAATCACAGAGTGAAATCAAACTAGCTCCCCACTTTTCAGGTTCTTCTTCTTCAGCTCTTCTACTCAAAACTATTTTAATTGGACTGAAGCAGAATTAAAAATACCTTATTTGAAGCTCTCTGATATTAAAGATTGTCAGACTGAAGAAATAAAAAGAGCACAGAATTCATATTGCCTTACAGAAGGACTGGTACAGATGCTGTCCTGCTCTGAAAACACAGGGGCCTGAAGAAGATCAAAGGAAAGCAAGCAGCTTGGAAGAGACTCGCAGACTGATCTATGCACATGTGGTCCTGCAACATGTCCTCCAAAAAGTTCTAACTCAAAGCCCCATCTGTTAGATTTCTTACCCCCAAAGGGCATTTTGGAACTCAGACAAGTTACCATAGCTATAGCACAATAATTCTCTGAACTTTTTCCAGAGGAAAGTTTTCTAAAGGAGGGCAAGCACTGCCCCAAGAAAGTGTGCATGTGTTGCTGCATTGTAGAGAGGCAAAGCAGACACAGTTTATGAAATACGAAACCCTCTGCCTCCTAATGAGTGTCCTACACAGGGAACCCTGAACATACATGGGCACAGAGCACAGAGAAAAGTGAGCACGGAGGTGTGTGGTGCTCTTCTTTCTCCCTGGTACAGCTTTGCAAAGGCAAAAGCAACCAAGTGTGGCAGACCTATCTCAAAAGTGTCTGAAGCAAAACTGAATGTGAGCCATTGACCAAGTCTCCATTATGATCTGATGCTGCACCACGAGTGAGGTTCCTCAGTCTCTGTGACTGTTTCCAGAGCTAACACAGGACTCAGCCACTTGCACTGAGTCTACCACTGCATGGGGAAATTTAAGGCACATATAAAGCAATCAAAGCAACATCCCTCAGCTGCTACACGGGGGGTGGAGGGATTCGGACAGTAGTAAAAAAAATAAAAATAAGCCTGCAGGTACCATGGTTAAAACTTTGCTACTTTAAACCACCAGTTCACTTAATCTTTGGGCTCAAATATAAGATGAGGCAAACCAAGATACAGGCACAGCATTTTAGCTCTGGCACACAAGTAATTCTGTGGGGGGGAACACTCAACCACAAAGGAAAATGGACTGAAGAACATTTTTTTCCTACATAATTCAAATTTAAAAAAACCAACACAACAAAACCAACAACAATACTTTACAGTTACAATCCTGACTTTTTTTTCCCTATTGCCCACTTAATCCTATGAATTTTCACAGGAATTAAGCTAATAATTTATTTAGCTATGTTACCTCCCTCAGATTTATGCTAAAGCATTTATGTTAACAATAACCTCCATGAAATAGGTTGTTACCAGCAGTTAACCAGATTGTCACTTTGCTTTGGGCTGTTAATGGGCTAAGTAACTGGTCTTTGATTGCACTAATCACTAATTTTGAACAAATTTATTGCAATAATTACTGAGACTCAATGGTTTAATTTGCTGACATGAGTGTTAGTTAAACTATATTTAAAATCTAGGGAGAAACACAATAAAAGAGCAAGGAAAAAATACAAGCAGAACTGACGGTCTTGTGGCTGCAGGCTTTAATCTTTGTGTCTGAAAAGGCCAATTATCAAGGAACAGGAAGGCTTCCCATCTGCTTTTTTTTTCCAGCCTGGTTTCTTTTAGGGCAGAAAGCAAGCCAGAAGGCAACAAGAGGTCAACGTGTGAAGGAAAGAGAATTTCCATCTACTCTCACGTTTCAAGCTGCTTTTCTCTGCACTCTCTTTATTCACTCCTTCTAGTATGCAGTGGTATCTCTGGTCCATTAGTGAGACAAAGCCATTGTCTCTACCAATCACTTGGCTTTCCTTTGCCTCTACTCTCCATGTCCACAATGAAATGCCACACACTGACAATGGATCTGATTTTCTGCAGGGGGTTAGCAGGGAAAGGTTACTCCTGCATTAGCTTGGACCATATGGCAGCAACAGAATGAAACTGAAGTCATTGTCATAGATGTAGAAGGCTGCCTCTGCCATGAAGGAACCAAATGAACGCTGTTGTGACTACTCAAGGGATTGGCTAATATTTGTTGCCAAGTACAGGTGTATCTATAACTAAAGGTAAAAAAAAAAAAAGGTAACAGGAAATCTTGAAAAACAGGTTGAAATGTTTGCCTCAGACAGACTTCTAGCATGCCTGTTAAATGGCAGGCCTATTTAACTGGTAGAAGTCTAGTTTGAAATTCAGACTCACAGTTTGCATCAACAAATAAGTCTCCATGTTGTTACAAACTGCCAAATAGTGCTCTGTCTGGACTGGGTCCACCAATCAGGTATTCAGATATAAACGGTATTCAGCAGTACATACAGTTAATGCTTGAATTAAAACTGATCTGGCAAGCAAGTAAATACATAAATAATCTGCTGCTGCAAAGTGGGCAGCTGATCTGACAAAAATTTGGCCTCGCAGCAGTGTTTCAAGGTTTTACTATGAATTAGTTGGACAAAACACAGTATCATCTATTCTTTTATTTGCTATGAAATATCAGAAATAAGGGAAAATACAGTGACAATAGTCTGAATAATTATATTTTAAGTGTCTCATCAGATTTAGGAAAAAGGCAGCAGACACAGTGTTTGAGGGAAGGAACAGAGATAATTAGTTGCTTATGTAATGACTACACAATACAAACCATCTCTTTGGTTGTGCAAATGGCTTTTAAGTTCATAACTGACCATTTGAAATTTCTACACTCAAATGGTACATGTAGTCATAGAAACTTGTGGAAATTAGGCATATAATTGCTCATACTAGACATGTACTCTTTAAAATTAATCATGCATCTTTGCTTGCTTTATTGAGCCCATATAGTTAGAGAAAGATTATGAGATAAATGTATTCAAATGTCAAAACATTCTTGTATCTATAAAATAGCCCAGAGAAATCTGCCTTTGTGAACTTGAGTTGATGCAAAGACCAAGTTCTAATGGGAGACCTATGGCTCCTCCCAAGTGAGACCATCTACCATGGGATGCAACACCTTCTTAATAGATGAACATCATTATCACATCCATCCCTGAATCTCCCTCATTTTTCAAAGTCCTTACCTAGAGACTTAGGTGTTCTGAAAGAAAATACAGAACCTTTGGGAACAGAGGAGTAAATGGCAAAGCCTGTCTTTAAACCTTTTTCCACTGAAGTGCTATTTTCCCAATGCCCTTGAACAGTCTACTTTCAGCTTCCCCTTTCTTCTGCCTCCCCTTAAAACTATGCTTCACCCTCTGGAGAACAGAATCACTCTTGACTGCTTAAAACCAATCTGCAGCTCTCCAGAAATGTGTTGTCACACAGTTCAGTCAGCTCCCTAATCTTTTGGGAAATACATCGATCTACATTCAGTTGCACTTCTTTGGGAGTTGAAGATCTGAATTATCAAACAATATTGCATTTGTGTCAAGTGAACTCAGAAGATAATAATAACAAATGCACTGAGATCCAGGTCTCAATCACTGCAGAGGAAAAGTCAGAAAATTTTGTTTCAAAACTTGAGGCATACAAAAGGAAAAGCTAAGATATGAAAAAAACGATCAGTGGACACAATTATATTTTAACAGAGAAAACCAAAGGCTTAAAAGCTCTGAGGAATCAAATTAATGACCTGGAAAACAAGCTCAAATTAAGAAACATCAGGTTGGGGGTGGATCCTTAGGGCTTGGTGGCGACAAGAATAGAAAGATTTTTCTAACGGATTGTGGAGGTGTTGGGGATGAATAATCCTCGATACCCTCTGCAATCTATCTCTGCTCTTTGTATTTGCAGCAATGACAATCAGGCAACACCCATCATGATGTTCATTCAATGTGCAACATGTTACAGATCATGTTGTAATTTTCAACTCATCCGCCTTTTTCCAGACTCCAACTCTGATTTTCTCTGTGATAGAACAAGGGGTTAATTCAAAGACTGCAGTTACTCTATAATTACACCAGTATAAATAAAATTATGCTTAACTGTCTTAATGGATTAAAAAAATTTGTTTGCTGTTTCACACATGATTTTTGAACGTTATCTAAATTTAAATAATACCACAATCAAATTGTTTTCAGAAGCACATTGTGGGTTTGATTCCTTGCTTGTCCTACTGTGAAGCAGAAAGAAGTGCCTCAACTCAAAATAGTAAAAGCACAAAATTGATGACAGAAGGGAATTGGACTCTTTGGTTATTTATAGAATGTTAATCTTGTGATTATACTAATCAGAATCATTATTTATGTGGTGCCTGTTTGCTCAAGCATTATAACCATCTCTCAAAGACACTCTGAAAGGCACAAACTATTTGCTTATGTCTGCTGAAATACAGAGCATGCATGTCTAAAACATGCAGGGTGGTCACCCCTGGCATTGTCTGCACAGCTAGAGAATAAGAGCTGCTGAAGTGAATGGCAAAGTCACTACTTCATTCAATAAAACTGAGAACTGTCTCTTAAGAAAATGATTTTAAAAAATAAATTCCAGGCCATCAAATAAAGCCCACTTTTAGTATGATTCTCTGGCCATAGATGTTAAAGATGATAGGGGCAAGAAAGAACATTGAAAGGTTGCAGTCTGGGGGTAGGAGAGTACACCAGGACTTTGGTGGCACTCTGAATTCCTGCAGTCCATCAGAAGGATGAATGAATCTCATCCAAAACCATGTGGATCCTCTTCCTGAAAGATGGAAATAGCAATGCCGGGTCATTTCTGCTTATGGGCTGTAAAGCTCATCTGGCTCTACAGCAAAGACATTTGTAGAATAGCACCATGAAATCCCCCATGAATGTTATGTGAAAAAAAGGACTTACTCTTTAGTGCTGGTTAATCTGTGATTCGGTATTGGAGAGATACAAGGTGGGAGCAGGCATGAAGCTGAAGGGTCCTCCAGACGCTGCTTCTTGCTTTCAACAAAGGTATCCAGGCTTTCTGTCTGCTTTAACAACAAGGGCAAAGCTTGAAAGATCCAGCATCTATGCACAATATCACTTGCCATTAAGAGGAGCTCAGGAATCTCAATGTATTTCCTTTACCGTAGTAACAGCTAAAATACTGGTCTAAGAGAAGTGAAAGTCACCTAAAATCAGGGCTAAACGTGCTCCAAACACATGACATGAAGTTATATAACAAGTGACAGAGCCAGCTAATTAGGAAGCAAAATGCCTCATGTGCTATAGTTATCTTCTGAACTGCACTGGAATGTAATTAATAATTCAGATGGAATGACTTGATAGCACCAAATCTTACTCAAGTAAATAGCTTTTACTTGTTGACTTAATGGAAGTTGATGGAAAAACTTCCCCGAGTAAGTATTCCTCACAGGACTAGGAGACTACAGGACTGAGCTACTGGGCTAGTTATTAACAGCGATAGCTGGTTTAAAATTTGCTTTGAAAGATTCCCTGATGCATGACTTTTGTGCCTGAACTAGGATGATACAAGCAAAGCTGATTACTGCTCTGTCACTGGAACCTTCATATCAGCCTTCAGGCCCACTAGTAGATGACTAAAATAAATCTTTCAATAGCACAGTTAAGAAACGGGCTCTCCCTACCCTGTTTTAACTGTTGATATACCCTCAAGTCATCCTAATTGGTTTATTTCCCCTTGGGTAGCAGTGAACAATCATACAGCAACTGAACAGGCTGTTTGAGAGCATAGCTTATGTTTGTACAAACCCGAAGTGAGATTTCTAATTTTGTTGCTTTCTGATTCAAAGTCTCAGCTAATGAAATTACAACATTCCAACTTTCATAAAACCTTTTCTGGGAGCCCCTGGTTTAGTTGCCAATACTATACTCTTGTTTTAGCCAACAGTCCTTCTCCATCATGCTGACTCTCCACTAAGTTACCTAGGAAGAAGGTTTTTTTTTATATAATTAATATCCGTCGTGGTGTACTTAAACATACACATAAGCATGGGCATTTATACAGCCCTTCCCCTTTTCTTCTTTTCTCCTTCCTTCTTACATCTCTGCATTTAGTGTACAGCTAGAATTTAAATTTAATAAAAAACCTCTTGAGTTTACTCTTGTGATTATTTCCACTTAATTCTACAGGGAAGGAGCCAGTGCAGTGACTCATGAAAGCAGGGGTGCAGACCCTGTGTCTGCCTGGCGTTGTCTGTCTTTGTCTTGTATTAACTCTCTCGTACTACTGGACTTCACAAACTCAGGATTTCAAGTCCACTAGAACAGACAGCTGAAGTCACATTTACAACAATTTATAAAATTTGGCATATAAAACAAATACACTAGGATGCCTTCCCACAGACAGACCAGAGCACACAATTTCTGGAAAAAAATTACTACAGAAATTCATTTATGATATAAACCTTCAGTTTCTTTTCAGAAAACACATTTAGTTTGAAGTGTATTGTCATATCCCATAAGATAGGATACCCTTGGGCATAAATAACATAAAACACATGATAAAACATAATGCCTTAAGTCAAAATATGTTTGCTTTTTCAGGTAGCTGTGTAGAGAAAGCAGCTAGTTAAGAAAATTATATTTCTAGGAATCACATTTGTTTATGCAACAAAACATAAAGACCTAATTCACCAGAAGCATAAGCACCATTCCATTGACTTTAATGAAGCTATGCCTGTTTAAGCCAGTGGTGAGAATGCCTTAATCCTGCAGACAATAAAACCATGCCTTCCTAATAGAAGTCACATTTTCTTGCTATGTCTGGACCCGTAGTAATATGAACTCATCACTGGGAATCTTTCTGCAGATTACAGAACACTGGAAATTAATGGGTAAGTGAGCAAATACAGTGAAAATCTTGTAAGATAAATCTTCAGAAAAAGACATTGTTCATTGATTTTGTCAGCTGGAGTTTTTTTTTCACTGGTTTCTGATGTTAATTTGTAATGCCCTTGTAAATATATGTCCTCTGTAAAAACAGCAAAGCCTCAGCATCCTTGCAATCCCTGCTGCAGGTGCAGTGTGAGGAACCACTGGCTGCAGTCCTGACCTCAAGGAAGCACAGAAATTCAGTGTTTTCCTCCAAAAGATGAAAACAACTTACCTTGTGTTTCCTTTTGGATTTTGTGGATGGTTTTTCAGTTGCTGGGGTAGGGGACTCTCGAGATGGTCGCCTGTGTTTCACAGCCGCCTCTCTTGGTTCACTTTTCACAGATGTGGTCTCAAAAGGCTCTTGTCCAGGTATCCTAGAGAGTAAACTAAGGTCTATTTTCACCCACAGAGTTTTGAGTTCTTCGTATTCTCTCAGTGGGGACAGAAGTTCATTTTGTACGATTGGGATAGGAGAAAAGAGCTGCTCCTCCAAGTCATTGCTGGTCTGGTCAATGGATGTGTTGCTGCCATTGCTAGTTAAACTACTTACACTGAGGATGTTACTGCCAGAGTCCTTCACTTTGATGCCATTGCCAGGCCCAGTACAAGCTGGCAATACCTTAGCCTGTAAGCTCTCCTCCTGGTCTGTGTTTGAGTCGGAAGTAGATGAATCAGTTTCAATGAATTCCCGGGACTTAGGGACAATTTTGCTAGGGCCTCTGTATTTTTTCTTCTCTGAAGTGAGACCTGTGCTCGTTCGTGGTTCTTTCCTTGGAGCGGTCTTCCCAACTGCTGCTTTAGTTCGAACCTTTGGCTGCTCGGGGGGTTCCTGTGTGTCTTTTTCTTTGGGAGTGTTGCTGGTATTATTTGGTTTGGGCCAGTTATACTCTTCTACACTGGAAGTCCTTTCTACCTTTTTGGGTTGCTTTTTCCCAGTAGTCCTTTGTGAAGCTGGCTCATTATGAGCTGGTGACTTCTGCTTGGAGCTTTTTGCCTCGGGGGTTTTCTGGGCAACTCGTGGTTTGGCTTTTTCTCGGATGGGACTAAGGATCGCCCGGTCTTTGGAATCAGTTGGGGGCAGGCTGCTGTTGAGCTTCCCTTTGTTTGGCCCTTCAGCCTGCTGGTTACTCTGGGCCTGGGAGCTAGTCTCACTGTGAGGCTCATTCTGATTGTTGATGATGGTCTTGTTGTGGGGGTTCACTTTATTTAGCCATTTATCCAGCTGCCATTTGTTGGTTGAGGGAGGTTCAGGCTGCAGTTTGAAGAACAAGGAACAAAACTCAGACAGCAGAAATGTTTTTCCCTTTAAATGAGAACGTTTTTATTTCAGTCAACTAGTGGTGACTGCTAGTTTTATGGGTGTATTTATGGAGTATTTATGGTTAATTAGGCTTCCTTATCTGGTTTACAATGTGACCCTAGAGAAATTTAATACAACAAAAAAGTTTAGCTGGTCCCTGAAGACATAGTTTTGTCACATTGCCTTTCCTTAGTCCCAACTGAATACTGTGTCAATAAAATCTTCTCTAGCTACTGGCAAAAATCTAAATATTTCTTTAAAGCTATTCAAATGTAGGCCAGAAGGATTCTTCCAAAAGCTAGAATGAGTATGTGGGTCATACATACATATACAACTGTAAAGGAGAAAAAAGTCGACAGAGTCAAACAGCACGTAACTCCAACATTTCAACATTTTCCTAAGAGGGAGCAGGATTTCATTCCATTCCAGACTTCCTCGCTGAGCTCCCACTGGGGAGGAGCGGAGATGTGGCTTTACCTCTGGCGTGGCACTGCGTGACTCCCCGTTGCACTCGCTGTCACTGGAGCTGCTCTCGCTGTCCGAGTCGGACTCAGAGCTGCTCTCGGACTCGCTGGAGCTCCCGGAGCCGCCACTGGAATGTGCCAAGCCAGCCGCGTGTGCCGCTGGCACCGGCAGGCTGCTGTGGGGAGAAGATCCACTCGTGTCAGTATGATGCCCGTGTTTTTTAAAGTGGCGCTTTGGGGGGAATAACCCAGTGAACCCTGTTCACACCAACTTTCCTCAGTGTCTACTTCCTCTCCTGCAGCACACACCCAAGGAAGCTCCAGTGGCTCGGCCACCATGTAGCCCTCAAGGGAGCTGGTTGGTTTTATGCTTCATGGGATACACTGATAATGGTGTTAATACCATTACCATCATCATCACCCTCAAATAAGAAACATCTCAGTGTCACCAGTCTGAGCTTATTAATCCAATGATTGCGAAAACTAACAGTCACACTTAAATAATTCATTAATGGAATAATGGTTTCTTCATTTTTTGCTGGTTCATTTATAATTTATGATCAAAGGAAGGACACCAGGCAACTCATATTGGACAGGGTATTTTAAAAATTAATTTTAATGAATACTTTTATACTGCAGTATACAAAACTACATATTTTTGACAAGGCTCCAGGGAGTGTCCAAGAATTTTTCATTTATAGCTGTTCTTTCTTTCATGTTTATGATAATGCAGTGAGAAAATGGCATTCATGCTGAAAATAAGCCTCTCTGTGAAATCTGTTTTTCTGCATGTTCAACTGTCCTCCAAGATGTATTTATTAGCAGTGCACTGTATGTCATTGTTTTTCCTCAGCATTTATTTCTAAACTGAGAGGTTGGACGAACCCAGGTTTTAGCACTACAGAATTCTTCCAAGTCTCCATCTTTATCAACTCTTCTTTAGTGTCAACTTTTTTTTGTCAGGCAGATAACCATGAGGTTTTATGTCTGTTCAGCTGATCTATACACAGACTTTTTGATGATTGATTTTAAATTTGTGAAGCTGACAAAGCAAAGTGTTTGAAAATTAACACCATTTGCTAGTTCTCCTTTATGGATATTCAATATTTCACCTTAATACATCATATGCTGTGTGTGTCCCACACAGTGATCCAGAAATGCCTAGAAGTTCTAATACAGCTTTGCCTTAATTTCCACTGCTTTTTCACTTTCTCTGAGAAAGATTCAAGTAAGCCAGGTACATGCCCTCCTTCCCTTTTCAAGAGTTACTACGTGCATCAAGATGCCCTCTTAAAAAGCACAGTAGCCAACAAAATGAAAGTTGGAAGTACCAGAAAAAACTGGTGTGTGACCCTTCTCCGTTAAGTCTTTACAAGGATTGCCATCGGCTTCCGTGACAATAATAGATGGTCTTTAATTTTCTTCTTAGGCTCAGCTGTTTTGTCTCTCCCTCCTTATTGGTAAACCTGTCCCTTACACTGTGCATGGTAACATCACTGTCTCTCTGAGCATTGCAAAGGCCCTGCAGTGCCCGTTGACAGAACAGCTTGGTGCTTTAGGGTGCATTAATGAAACAAAATTACTCACTTGGGTAATTGCTACAGATCGCTAACTTTGTTGCTCATTAAGTTTATATACTTTTTTTTTCTTGTTCTTCTAGAAGCTCTTCACTCAACTGACTCAAGTAGAGCTACTTAAAGAAATCTCAACTGGAAGTAACAGATACATTTTGATTTAAAGCATCTGATTAAAGATATGGGCATTTCCAAAAGTATTATGGAAAACTAAACACTGCTGAAATATAAAACACTTACACTTTGTATTTAATGTCATTTTTGGAAACAATTTATGAAATTGTTTTTTCTTTCTTTATCTTTCCTTTTCACTGAAGCTGAAGAAAGTGTAGAGAAATACATTTTTCACTTCTTTTTTACACTAATTCAGAAAACAGAAAAGCAGAGAAAGTGTGAATGTGTTTGTGGGGAGTTTGCCTTTCAATTCAGTATTTTGTAATTTTTATCTTACATTTTCTATTGAGAAAACAGTAAAAGATGAAAATCGAATTTTCCTACTTCATTACAACTACTTCCAAGAAGAAAGACTAAGTAAAAAAATAGAAAAAAACTTCAAGGATGCCCAAACTGAGGAAGCAAACATGACAATTCTATTCTAAAATACCAACATGAACACCAGCTTTGAAACTTTTTTTTTTTTTTTAATGGACTTATCAGAAGAATTAAGTTGGAATTTAGAAATGACCTTTTCCCTAAATCTGTGAGCTTCATCTGTTTCACTTCTATTTTCTGTTTTCACCCCAAAATGGAAGTGACCATGGCAATATTAATATTTCATCCCAGCTGAAAACTCCAGTTCTCACAACCCTAGTGGGGAGCTGGCCATAAAGGCAAGGAGAAGTTTAACCCTCCAAGAGGGTTCAAGCCTCCCCAGGAGCTCAGGACCGGGCATTTGGCTCCCTGGCACATGCTGGTCCTGCAGAGAGCAGCAGGGCCCTCGGCTGCACCATGCTGGTGAGGCATCAGCCACCTCCCCTACACCTCAGTTCCTGCAGGGAATAAATGCACCTTTGCAGCCGGGCATATAAACCTGCAGCAGATTCTTTCAGTGACAAAGCTCCTTGCCTGGGGTGGTTTATGCCCAGGCAACCCTGTACAGAAGGATGTGTGTGGCAGTGCTCACACTTCTGTCCAGATGTGCTGAAGATCTGCCCTCTGTTGTCAGTGCTGGCAAGTTTGCTCTCATTCAGAGAAGTGATTTAAAGAATATCACGGGTTACAATAGATCAAAGAAGGAAAAGCCAGTGTCCCAGCAGCTCAGGCCAGACCTCTCTAGCCTTTAAATACAACCTGTGTCTTCAAGCACACTGGAAGGGAACTGACATTGTGGCTGACGCACTTACACAAAACAACTGGAGTTGTACTTCTGCAGACTGCAATTGTCTGACAAAGAACTCAAAGGGCAAGAATAAAACCATGGAAAGAAATGGAAGCTCCAACTTGGCCTTATTTTCTTTCTTTCTGCACACCAGTCTCAGAAAAAGTATAATCATATGCCAAACATTACCGAATAACACAGCTCAGCAAGCTTGCAGGAACCAGACAGACTCAAAATAATGTTTTTCATACAAAACACAATGAGGTCATATTTGTCTTTCATCTGGGATAATAAAATCAGACCTTGGCTACATTGGGCAGTTGCATGCTGAAGACATCATTGCTGATCTACATTTCTAAAGTAGAAGCATTCACTTTTCATCATGTAGTTTGGGTTGAGAGTAACTTTGTATGCTCTGCAAAACACTCAGATAAGACCCAAAATGCCTTTCCTAGCATCTCACCAAACTAGAGAGATCTTGCACATACACAATTGACTTCTAACGATGCTGCTCAGCAGAACAAAAGAAAATATACAGACCTTTCACATATAAGTGCATGAAAAAAAAAATCTTTGCGTCCAATAAAATAAGTTCAGTGGAGAGATTTTGGGTTGTCTTCTGGGTTTTTTTCCTTAAAAAAAATGTGTCTTTTAGTTCAAAAGAACAGGTTGGTTCGCATTCTTCTCAAAGACCTCTTCAGCATTAAAATTAAACCATGTTTTAAAGGATGCTGGGATAGATTCTGCAAATGTGCATTCAAGCAGATGTTATACAAATAAATTGGATTTCTTCACATAAGCATCAACTACATGAACTGGGTTTGCCTCTCTAAGAGATTTTCAAAGCAAGCTTTGTTGTGTTGCTAAGATCTAGACAAGGAATGCCAGCCCGGACAAGGTTTAAAATGGCTTTAAAGCATTTTATCATCAGACTCAAGTCCTCAAAGTGACTAAAAGGGGCAGGAAGCACTGGTATTTCAAACTCTTGAATTTTTATTTCCCAGCAGGAGATGAACAGTCATATTGTTCCTCAGTGCTTGGGTGGACAATGTTTTTATTTCATTTGAACTGAAAAAAATATTAATAAAAACAATGCTGCACAATGCAACACCATTTGTTTGGGTAAATAACACTTAGATGAAAGCCAGTTCATTATTATCACTTGAGATTGGAGGCCTCTACTGAGACTACTGACCTGCTCTGCTGGGATCTGTGTAAATACATGATGAGAGACAGTCCTTGGGCCAAAGAGCTTGCAATCCAAACACACAGAGCAAACATCAAAGGTATTACAATCATCCTCACACTCAGTGCAGCCCTGTCACATTCCCCTCGTGTGAGGCTTCCTTCCAGTTAATGTAAACACAAGTTTCACCCCCCTTTTCAGTTTGTTCTCCCCATTTTCCAAGCCCTGTGCTCAGCACTTGAGCTGAATCCTGCAGGGCAGTCAGACATGCTCTGCCCTGACCCTGAGCCCTGACCATGGGTCTGCTATCTGGAAAGAAAAATGCACACATGACTCAGCAGCAAGGATCCCTGTTACTGAGGCCAGATGGATCAGTGTCTGCTTACCCCTCTCCAAAGGAGTTCATCCTGTGCCATGGAGATGAGTGACACGCATACAATGGGTGGGAGGAGAACCAGATCTCCATCTCTTGCAAAGACCATCATGATGTCTCTAGTTGCCTGCAGACTGGTAAACTGGTCTCCTCACTGCTCAGATGATGAAGTAGACACAGAGACCTGCACATCTGGAAGCAATCTGGAAGGAAGCTCTTCTGCAGCCTTCTCATCTATCTCCCTTCATCTGCTTTGCAGCACATGGCATTTAACCTGCCCCTTGCTGCTTGGCAGCATGACACAGTGTGGGCACAAAGTATGACATGAGAGATGTCTTGAAGGAGGGGACAAATGCCAGTGTCCTCAGTACCTGACATGGTTTTCAGCACTTGTTGAGCTCAAGCTTAGCTGCAGAACAGCTGATATTTGCAGGCAAGTTTGTGGCATCTGTCAAGAGTACCACTGAATCTGGTTGCTGGTGGCTTCTGGTGAGGAACTGCATCAAGCTCATCACACACCAACCCTCCTTCTTTGACTGTGGTTCACTGGTACAGGTGATCAGCCTAAATTTATGTCTCTCTGCAGCTTGTCTGTTTTTAAACTCATGGGTTATTTTTCCAAAGCCAGTTACAGCAGATGTGGCATTACTGTGTCTGGATTATTATGCTGCCTAGAGAACTGAAGGCCCAACATGTGCCTTACATTTTTTTTGTTGTTGTTGTTGTCATCTAGATTATTATCATATTATTTTCAACACATCATTTACTCTGCTGTTGTAATAAATTGTTTTCAAGATTAAACCTGATCTTTAAAACAAATAAATTTGAAATACTAAAGCTCGTTAACCTCTAAAAATAATAAACTTTTTATCCTGTAAATACATATGTATAAAAAGTCATATAATTAAGACTACTGCACTAAAACATCAAGGAACAAAAATTCCTAACAAGCCCTTAGCTATCTCCCTGAACTTTTCACCAATTAGATGTAGTTATGTTAATTACTGTGAAGAGAATTTGGCAAACAGACAGTTCCCTGGAACAATTGGTTTATTCATTCCAACCCTTCCTTTTTAGGGTAATGATGAATTGGCCACTTGTTCCATTGCTCTACCCAGAAATCAAAATGTAAGCTTTGAGAAAGCAGAGTGCTGCTGGGCAGTGGGAACATGTAGGTGGGAACTGACCAGTGAGTCAACAGTATGTCAATGCTGGCAGAGTATTCCACAAGAAGCAGCACTCTACAGAGGCTGATTTACTGCAGAGGCCTATTTTTAGGGAAAATGCCACCACTGAAATCTGGAAAAGAGAAGGGCTATGGCTGGAAGAGTGACTATAGACTTGACAGAGTTGGTGATTTTCCTGTTGAGGTACTGGTGTGGAACTTGGATGAATTTTGCTTTGTGACTGAGAAGAAAATATGTCTGTGCACCAGTTCCTG
>NW_009953098.1:3578610-3620709 GCF_000747805.2 Chaetura pelagica | reverse complement strand
TCCCTGCTGAGTAAAATAGAGACTGTGTTGCCTATCCTTAATCTGGCTTGTCTATTTAAAATGCAAATTCTTCAGAACAAAAACTCTGATTGCAAAGGGCATTGAAAAGTGGGCACCCAGCTCTGAGTTCAATCTTTGTGCACTACAGCCGCACTACAGCATCTCCCAGAGTGGACGGTAACACTCCCTTTTGGAGGGATACTGCTGTTCTCCCACTCACTACACTTTATTTTGAGAGAAGAGATGGCTCCAGCTTTTCAGAAAGTAGTCCAATCTCTCCTCCAGTCTATTACTACAGAAAAGCTGAACCTGAGGGGCATTACTAGGAGGTTACTGGGCTCACTGAATTCTGTATGAATGTTCAAAAAAGGCTGCTTCATTATTCTAGCAGATAATAATAGGGCAGCACCTATCAGATTAATATTTAGTGACAGAATTTAATACCATAACTGTTCAATAACAAAGTTTTATTTCTTTTCTATTCTTATACCATTATCAGGAAGTAATATTCTCTTCTAATTTGAAAGGGAGCTGCCATTTTTTTTACAATGAATTGTTCATATCTATATCTTCAAACTTATATATGACTGCCATTAGATTGCTTTTTAGAGAAAAGGATTGCTCTGAATGATTTGTTCACTGCCTTTCCATTGGTTAGTATTAAATTATTTATCATCAGGCTGGTAGGATTCAAATCTAAATGTTCAAAGACTGGGTTGACACAGGAACTGAAAACCTGTATCAAGCGCTTTTAAAATATTAATCAGCATCCAGGTCAATGAAATGAAATAAGGTGTGAAAATTGTTACTTCAGCTAACATTAGCACGCATAGTAAGACATCACTTATGATGGCTCTCTCATGTCAAAACACATGGAAAGGGAAAACCTCTCTAGTATGTTATTCAGGATGTGGCAGGTGATCTGCCTGTATCAATACTGAACACTGTAATGCAAATAGGAGTTCTGATTTATTTTGAGGGGGAGGGTAATTTACAAGATGTTGTATGTACAAAGCCACATTCTCATTTCGCTGTTTTCAGAACTAACTGTTTTAATCAAAGACTGTTTATAACAAGGTTGATAGAAGTACTGAAAGAGATTTTTTTTTCATACAAATAAAACTCTTCTATACTTTCAGCTTTAAAGACCATAATAAAGGATAGTAAAGATGAAAGAAATAAAAAGAATGACAGAGCTAACTCCTGTGAGCCACAATCTATGTCAAAGCAGAACTAAAATGATTGACAGCTTGCATTAGTAATGAATAGAGTGGGGAAAAGCTGCCAAGAATCTGTAACAAGGTCAAAGCCTTCCAATAAAGAATTACATTAGCCACAAATCCTAGGTGGAACTGTGTATATACATCTGCAATGTGACTTTAACCATGGTACTGTTTCTACTGTCCTATTCTGACCCTTTTCCTGATTTTATTCCTGGGCAACAGTACATTCTGGCTCTTTATCACAACTGCAACAAAGAACGTGTGTAACATATCAAACTGTCTGTGAAATTATAAAAAACAAATAAAAGAGGAAGAATTTTAATGGCACAACATAAAAAAACTTTCTGAACTATTGGTATGGTAATCACTCTCTTTCCAATTTCACAGCACTCTTATCCACACTTGACATGGAAGAAAAGGGGATTTTGCATATTAAAAGCAATTTTGTATCTGTGATTTGTGCATGTATCACTCTGCTCACCTCAGAGTTTGGAAACAATTTTGTGAGCATGATACTATTCAGGGAATGCAATGTATGTAGACTTTTTGATCTACAGTATTTTAGTGAATGGATTCAAGTGTCAGAGAGCATTATTTGTACTATGCCCTGATGTGCTACTGTTTGTTTGGCATCTGGAAGAACAAGAATACTATCTCTTACTGTGAGACTCTGAAGGGCCTCATTTGATGAAAATGGAACCATTTTATTACATCAATATTACCCCACTGAATCAAGCTAGATAGGAGTATTGATATATAGAAACTTATTTATTTTCCACAAAGGAAATGTGGAATACTGCATCTTTCAGTATGTTTTGTGAATCTTCTGTGAAAGTTTAGAAGTATGTATTCTCTGCTGGTAAGTCACTTACTTAAACTTTGATTTTCCTTATTCCAGCAGAAAGTCCAAGTGTGGTCATGATCAAAAAATGTCCAAAGTGAGCCTCTAAAACCAAAGTGTTGGCTTTTTTCTCATTTGCATATGGCAGAAGTCTGGACACATAACTTTGTAAATTAACTACCCCATTTGTTCTAACCCAGTTCTACTTCAGTTCTACCTGAAGACAGAATCCAGCCTACAGAGCCCAGTGGGAAGAGAACTGGGACCTGTGGGACCAGACTACAGTGATGCAGATGGATCCACATGACACCTCCAAATCCTCAACATTTCCAGTCTCATCTGCTGAGGATAAGACTGCTGAGCTAATTTTACTATCCTGAGCAACCAAGCAGTCAGAAAAAATGAGAAAGTAGGACTTTTTCTCTTTTCCCATGTAAGACAACACCTCTGAGCTTGAAAAGGCACCAAAAGGCATATCCTCATTTTCCAGAGCTTTGCAGCACACATGCAGTCACTCTCACCTGCACACTATGTACAAGTGCACAGTGTCAGCTCAGGAAACTGTCTGAGGATTCCAGGGGAAACCCTTGGGAGCAGATCAGCAGCATAACCACTTCCAGACCAGAGCAAAGAGGATCAACTCAAAACAGAGGTCTCTGAAAGCCAGAGATGGGAAAACAGCCTGTTGTAGTCTGTTAAGGCCACTCCCATTTAGAAGAGGCCTAAGACTGCACCAACTGTGGCTATTGTCAGGAGCACAAGGAGCAAAACAAGCAATACAGAAAAGAGCAGAGATAAAAACTGAGTACAATCAGATCAAATTGGGTAGTATTTTAGTAAATGAGCTTCAGCTGCTCACAAACTGGTAGCAATCTCCATGCATTATAGACTTTACAAAGCATGACACAGCAGGACTGGTGCTAGAAGCATGGTGTGGCTCATAGCCATGTACTCAAATGATTTAAGGCACAAATAATCCACCTTTATGGAGATGACTACTGCAGCTTTGTAAAGACAGACAACTCTGTGGTTACAACACTGGGCTGACCCTTTAGAAAACTGGTTCGATTCCTGTGTGTCTCTGGGATTTCATGGGCAAACCAATTCAATTCGTGGCACTTCTTCCCTGAGTACAGAGAGTATTGTGAGACTTCAAACATCTTTACGTTCATGAGATTTAAGTTGCAGGATAAGAGAGGCCACAAAAACACACAGACATTAATGAAAACCACAAGCAGACAGTTTCACTGCTAGTGCCATAATAGTAAAAAGGATTAATCGTTATTAATAATGGGCAATTACTCTGAAATAGTTTTTAAAGAAGTATTCCTAAAGGCACATGATGAATTTATGGCACACCACCAGAGCCTTTCATGGATATAAAGATGTACTTCAGCACATATGACTTGTTTTTTGAACAAGGATAAACCTGTCTAGTAAAATATTAATAAAGCTGAATGCTGAAACACGGGTGTCTTCCTTACAATTTATTTAAAAATGAGGTGAAAAAATCCAATTGGAGTGAAAATCTAAACCTTCTGTCTGACGTGAGCTCCTTTTAATGCTGTTGATTTTTGCCAGTCACATAATACACTGCTTTATAGAAAAAAAAAAAGGTATTAGGATTAAATATCATATTGAAGAACAGAGCTAAATCTCTAGCAGCATCCGCCCTTAATTATGACATACGTAGGTATTAAGGAAAAAAGGTGCTTCTCTGAGTGATAAATGGACATGAAGATCCTTCACAACATTCACTATAAATCACAAAAGGCCATTAATAAACAGTCAGAAAAAATGACAGCTACTACAAGTATCTGCTCTCATACTTTGCCTAATACTATCAGTGTCATGTTTAAACCTGACATCTTAAATCTTCGACATGAAAACCCTTTAAGTCAAAAGACTCAGCTATTTTAAACAGAATTTTCTATGCTTGCTATTTTGACTGACAGTGAAAGGAAACAGAGAATTTTAATTCTTTAACCTTATCTGGCTGAAAATCTTGCCTTCCAGCCTTTTTCATCAACACCAAAATAAAAAAAGATCCTATTAGCTTCCACACTTAGTTGCTGGGATCTTGTGGGCAAACAGAGTTACCATGTCTTCCAGAGGGAGCTGGTGCTGCTCAGCACCTTCAGGACAGAGCTCTGCAGGAGTCGTTTTTTTTCAGTAAGTACAAAATAATTCAGATCTTTAGGATTTATTTAAATTATTTCTTCTTAAAAATTCTCCAGCTAAGAAGCTTTCATTCTGGACACTTATGTTCCTGAGTTACAAGACATGTAACTTTTCTACCATCCATTTTTCTTCAGACTGCTGAAGGGGTTATTTTATCAGCACTGATTTGTTGAAGGTCTGCCAACAAGCAAAGGTCAGGAAGATCCAAACCCCTCATGGATACTGGCTTAAGTAGGCAAAGCTTGATCTCCCTTGAACCTTTAATTGTTTTCAACTTGATAATTACTCATTTAGTGAGGTGAAAATGTGTTCTTCACACATCTGCCTCAATCTCCTAATGTTCTAGTGTGGCATGGTGGTTGTTACATGAGACCTGAAGCTTTCTTGCTCGTTAAATGACAAAAATCAGTAGCGAGATGCCACTCTGCTAGCAGGGAAGCAGAGAAATATTGACTTATTTTCTACATTAGAATAAACCCCCCTCCCCCTTTTTTCTCTAATTTTGCCTGCAGTATTTGGGACATAAAGGACAATAAAGTTAAATTAAAATTAACAAAGGACAGACCTCAAAACCCAGCCCCTACAGCAGAAAGGACCATGAATAATCAAAGGGGCTAAAGACTGATAGCTTCTGCAACAGGACTCCAAGGTCAACACCAGTGCTTGCATCTCCTGCAAATGTGTAGGAAAGTACAGAGACACTGTGGCCCAGATATAAAATGCTCACCCTGAATTTCAGATCAGTATTAAACTGGATCCTCTCAATAACAACACTGCGTGGCTGACCCCTCTTTCTTTTGCAGAGCAAAACCTATAAGTCCAGTCTATAACTTCAGATGATGCCTTCAACACACTGAACAATTTAGCATCTATTTAATGTTTTATTTTCCCCTCTGCTTTTTAAATGAAACAACCCTAAATGTTCTTATAAGTGAGTTGTGCTGAGGCTGCTGAGAGAAAACACAGTGTGGCAGCATGTTCCTCCCACCACGCTCAAGCGTCAATGGGAGTTTGACATGGGCAGAGTTTTGAATCTGAAAGCTGTACTTGCTAGTTTTGAAGTGGTGAAGCTGTTATTTTTGAATCTGAATTCATAAAACATCACTTATCGCCTAGGTTACAGATGGACTCAGGATCCCACACTTGGCTCCAGAGTTTGGATAGCTCACACTGCATATCTGGGGTTTGGGTTCAAGCCCATCTTGAATATAAATTTAGAATGAAAGAAATACATGCAAATACCAGGCATATTATAAGACACTGCCAGATGTTTTCTTCTACTCACAAGATCGTTTCTGAGAAAGCAATGTGTTTTTTTTAAGTAGATGGTGGAATATGGGAGTGATGACAAGCTGGTATCCCTGAGTTCAATGTGAACCTGACCTCATTCTCAAGTTTAGGGTGTCTCTTGTTCCTGACACATGCCTTCCTAGGCCTCTCAGGCTACATTCTTTATTAAGTTTGTTGAGAAATGGAACAGTGTGCTCACAACCTTTTTTTGGATGTCTCCTTGAAAAATATCTGTGTTCTATCTGTGCTTAAATGACAGCCTGCTGCTCGTTTTCCAAGAAAATCCCTGCCAAAAGTGCGGATAACATTTAACTCCCAGGCTGGTATACACAGGGCTGGCCTTGCAGGTCATGTTCCCAGCTGAGTAATGGACTCACTCTATTATGCCTGGCAAATCTCACAGGTTGGAATTTTCAAACAAAAGCAAACAAAATCAACTTTTGTTTTGTGATTTGATTATTTTTTAATGCTACAGCTTATTCATTTTGGTTTATTAATTTGTTGGTCCAATGGTTTTTATGTGCTGCAATTCAGAATAGGTCTCTCTCTAGGATCATGTTTTATACAGATATGGGAAATGAAATGTAAGTCTGATACAATTAGGGTTGTATGCCATGCAAGACAATACTGTAAACACAACGACAGCCTGAAAAGCTGCTTAGCAAAATGATCTTAATATACAAGGCAGTGTGAAAATGTAAAAAGAATCTATAATGACAACAAAGATTAGCCATTTGCTCTCTAACCTTATTTACAGAAGCAATCAGAGGTATTCAGGTCGAGTTAATGACCCTGTCTCCAATTAATTCAATTGTCTACAAACAACACTGATGCAGTGGTTGTCTCAGAGTCTGCCACATAGTCTCTGAGGGAATACATAAGACTCCATTAAAAGTGACAATAATAATGCATTTATTACTGAAACACTATTGTATTATAAATAAATTCCTGATGTTAAATTATGTTCCACGCTTTAACAGAAATTCAATTACTGAAATAATAAAAAAGATGGTGTATTTGCCAAGTGCCTGGACTATAATTTGGCTGCTTAGTTACCAGCAGTTGGCTGTTTTGCAATTTCTTGTTCATAGAGTATTTCTTTTGAATAAATGCCAGACTTTTTCATACAAATTTCATGAACAAGTTGCAAAATGAAATTTTGAGCTTTTGAATCCAATTATGAAAGACATAACTAAATCTATTATTGAAAAAATATTCTTGAAAGCCCTTCTTGCTGTTGTTGGGCTCTGTGTGGTGATTGAGGTAAGTGCAGGTGCTGTTCATTACGGGCCATTGTGCACCATATGAATTCTGGGAACTGAGGAATTCAGACACTTTCTACTCTGTTTGTGTGAATAACAAACAGGCGTGATTCGGAGGTTGTTTGTACAAGCTTGCACATTGCTCTTCTGGGACTCCTAAGACACCTGCTCACCCTTTTGAAGCCAAAACAGTATCATTTATGTTCTGGCTATTCTTCCTACAAGGATTTTGCAGAAGCAACATATTTCCTCATCCCTCTTCCCTCGGGCTGCTATTATGGGCAAAAACGGGAACAAAACAATGCAAGAACATAACAATTATCTAACATCGAGGGGACAAGAAGTCTTAGAGAGGTTCTTTTTGGCTTGATGAGATTCAGGCAGGGAACACCTTGTGAGAAAAGAAGGAACTGCTTCTCATCATTCCCTCTCTCAACCAGTTTCCTGCAGTAGGCTGTTAAGCATCAAGTATAATTTAATTTTTTTTTCTCCTAGCACCAATCTGTCTTCTCTCTTTGGGGCTTGGCCATATATTTATCTTGTTAATGCCTCACCCATTGTCTTTAGATGTTTTACATAGAAGACATGAAGAGATGCATGCACCTTGCATCCTGCTACGTGAATACTAATGAAAAACTGCTGACAGCTTTCTTACTGGATCCCATAGGTGCCTGCAGCCATATGGCAGCAGGTATGTGGGTCCTGGCTCTTCAAGGGATCACAGACTCTCACCTCTGCTTATTTCAAAATGTGCTGTCTCGACGATATATTTCTGCTGACAGTGATTATTTACTTTGCACTTTTATTTGTTGATGTATTGCTAGTACTTATCAGCAGAGATGTTATCAAAACATCTGGGGATGGAGTACGCATGTGGAGAGTGGCAGCCAGGCAGCCCAAAGGAAGGAACCATGGAGGGGAAGTTCTTGCAGTCAGAGTTAAAATGAAATGTATTTTTTATTTTTTTTTTCTCCTGACACTGATTACAGTGCAACTAAAACTGCCACAGTTGAAGGACTTCTGGAATTTATTGAGCTGATGGGAGATGCTATCAGACAACACCTTGCAGAAGTCAGCAGGCACAAGAACTCCTTGAGAAGGTAAAAGATTCAGATATAATTTCACATCAGCGCTAAGATTTTTCAAAACTTGCAGCAAACAAAGTTAGATGACTTATTCTTTGAATTGACCCCTGTCAAAAGCTGTGTGCAATTACAACAGCAGACCTTAGAGCCACCTGAAAGTCAAGACTGGTGAAAAGAACAACAAAACAAACCAACAGTATAAAGAAAGGCAACCACTCTCCTGAACTTCAAGGAAAAAAGGCCTAGAAGAAAGAAGGCTTGGGATCTCAGTGGGTTGCAGGGCTGAGGGTTTTACTACCTTAGAGACTGGCTGACAACACTAGAGAGGACCATATTTACACAGGATAAGCCCCCCGACTTCTCAAGGGCATTGAGCTGGCTGTGAGGGATCCTATTCCCAGTATCTGCCTTCAGTGATGAATGGCAGTTCCTTCCTTCAGCTAAGTAACCAGAAAGAACTGGAGCAGAGGAGAGTATTTCCTCCCAGATGTGTGACCAATTAGTAACATAGTAGAAAAGGAAGAGGAGAAGGAGAAGTAGAAAGAAAACAGGAAAAGCAAAAAAGAAAAGGAAGAAGAGGAAAAGGAAAAAAAGTGAAGGAGAATGAGAAGGAAGCTGAGAGCACTCATCAGTCCAAAAAACACTTCAGGAACTTAAGGTAAACGCAATATTATCACAGCAGATTATATGTTGAATGAAGTTCAACAGCAAAACAAGATACACAAGGATGAGAAACAGAAGAAGTTTTGTTGGGAAAGGCAGACCAAAATCAAGCCCAGGCTACCAAGCACCAAGTTTAACACAGAGCTGAACTCCAAGAGCAACTACAAAGCTGAAGAGTTCATATACAGGTACTGCCTTTCACTGGGAGTCTGCCTGTTTTAATACACTGGTGTCCATTATTCGGGGTTTACGCTTTCTCAGTGGTGACCATAAGTTAGGTTTATTTATACTCTGCACCTTGTAAGCAGTCAATTTAATTCCTGGAAAAGGCTACGTATCAGCTCTGAGAGAAATACTTCTAGTCTCTGGGACTACATACAGTGCTGATTTTTGCTATATTTTATTCAACTTGTATATACGCACTTAGTGCAGCCATCGCCACAGGCACTTATACTTCTGTAGAACAGTAAGAGAGGCCCAGGAGAAAGACATTGCTCACTTTAGTAGCTGCTGCTCACTGTGGGAGAGCTGCTCATCATTTCAAGAACAGAGAGCAGTACAGGCAGACATTTAGGCAGATTATAATTACTTAAGTAGCAATTTGGCTTGGACACTGGGATTAACACCCCAACTCAAATTCTTATGAGAAGGCAATGAAATCTTTAATGACTGCAAATGGCCAGGACCTTTGCTTTATACCAAATCTGAGGCAGCACTTCTTACAGCACGGTGGCCTCTAACACAACATGCAGTCATTGTTTCAAAGGTGGTACAGGGAAAACAGCCACCTGGTCATCCCTCACATCACCTTCTACAGCACCCAAGTGACCTGGAGTGTGTGTCTTTGTAAGCCCTGTCATGGCCCAGCTCTACACAGCTTCAGAATGTTGAAGAATGGCACAAGTGGGCATGGCTGGGGGCCAACACAGCATTTAGCTGTCATTATTCCTACAGCAGATTCACATGTACTGCAAAGTAGGCTTAATGAGGGAATGTTAATTTATATCCATTCACAAGAGCATAAGAAGGCTCTAGCACTGACCAATCATGGGCCTAACAGGTTTTAGCACTTGGATGTGCTACGGGATCAGAGAAAGTTACAGACATGATAATGTCTAATAAATCCAATAAAAATGGAGATAACCAAAGTAAGTTCCTGCATGTCAGATATTAAATATGACTAATGGTGTTTGACAGTGTTCCACAGAAGGTGCATTGGAGTCTCACTTCTTCCTTATCATTATCACAGAAAGAGAAAGGTAAAGCACTGCAGGAATATAAATAATTTGAAAACCCTCATAGACAATATTCTACTGTGTGCCTCATTTGCACTTAAAAAAACCTGCCCTACAGACCTTATGTACTTTTAAGATTCATCTGAAAGATACATGAAGAAGTCTTCCAGTCAAAAATGTACATATTTAATGGAATTAGATCTCTAGGCAAGAAAATGTCAGAAGAAAAGGAGAAATATTAAAGTGAATGCAGGGTGCTCCTTTCTAGTGCTTTCCTGCTTTGATAAATATCTTCTGGGATGTCATTTACTAGAAAGTCATGATTTAACAAAAAGAAAAACTGCAGTATAAAATATACTCTCTTTATTGCTGAAGTAAGTCGCTATTTTCATATTTTCCCTCTGTATTCTGCTTTTGTCAGCCAGAGGCCTTGATATTTGCTTTTATATCATCCCCATTGAAAATGCAGTGATTATTGTGAAATATTCAATTGCAGAGCTCTTCTGATTACATGGCAAGAGGAGATCATAGGAATCTGTACTGCCACAGCCCTCTCTCTGCCTTCCAGTCTCATGTGAGGGCAATCAAACTTAGAAGAAAAAAAAAAAAGACCTTGATTGTAGTGCTCAGTAATAACCCTGGGCCAAATGGGCTTGAAAGAAATCCTCTTTGTTCAGTCACATCAGCTACAGCTGATTTTGCTGAACAGCAGCTGAGCATCTGCAGTGCTCTTCACCCCTCCACTGCTGGCAAAGCAAAACCACCTTAAGGTGCTGCCCTAAGTACAAGCCTGCAGAGGGCTGTGGCCTGATCCTGTCTTTCAGTCAGGTAGGGTATTGCAATCTATTATAACTTATTTGGAGGGTCTGGTGCTCCACTGGTGATGCAGAACATTGTACCACAGATCCTTCCCCCCAGCAGGACTTGAGAAGTACAACCTAATTAGCTCTTCTATGGGAAACAGCAGAGCTCTTATAAATTTTCCCCTAGGATGACCTAACAAAAACAAATTCTCATTAAAATTGGCATTACTACCTGCAAGAAAGTTTCAAACTCCCCTCCAAAGTAACACATTTCTATTGGGAAAATTGAAATAAAGTATTTTGAGTTAATTTCATCCACAATGAAATATTTTGTTTCATTAAACTGACTTGAAATGTTTTATGTAATCAGTTAAGCCCAGAGTGCAGTCCCTGCTGAGAGCTTTAACTTGGCTGAATCCTGTCTATGAGGGATGCCTTATGCAGTGCAAGACAAAACCAATGGAACCTTTCAATCAATTTAAAAGAAGCATGTTGTTTTCAAGACTGTCAAAATATTTTATTTGATTGGAGATACGTATGAAAAAGCAGTTAATATAGCTCAATTCAGATTATTTTGTTTATTTTCTGTAAAAAATTGTCAGCTTTTCAGACTACACTAGAATTTTCCTCATTCTTACGCACAACCAACAGCTATCTGGTTTTTCACACACTTTCACAAAAAGACCTTGAAGAATCTGCTAAGAGCTTCCAGGCTCTTCTCTAGGCTTTGCAGTGATATAACTATTAGAGCAATGTTCTTCTGCACACTGGCATGCCATCTAGGATGTATATATTACACATATATGAGAAAACCCAATCAATTTATTCAATATACGAAGTCTTCAACAAAGTCTCGTTCCAAATTTCTGTGCATTTTCCATGACAATTAACCAAATCCCAAGCAAAACTTAATAGTAATTATTGTTTCTGTAAGGATTCTTAAGATGTCTAAATCTTGGCACACAGGCTGGAAACTTCTAAATTCTCTGACCAATACTACTGAGATTTTGGGGGAAAATGGCAAGCATGGGAAACTATGATTCCAATTTCAAATCTTGTTTTTAGACCCCTGGACTGAACTTTACCAGAGCAGTTTTTCCTATGCAGAACACTGTTGCAGGAAAATTCAACCAGGAACATCCAGGATACCACTTTATATCTTTTTTAACACCTGCATGTATTCATATGTAACTCTCCCACATACATCTTCCATACTGATAGTTTGTCACAGATTCACTTGCCACAGAACAGAGAGAATTCACCCTAGAAACGCCCACACTGTGTCTCCTTAAGAGATGTTCCCTCCTTTCTGGCTGTGCTGCCTGTTTGGGTAACAGATGTTGATCCTTGAAGCATCCCTGTCATCATCTGTATCAGCCCCCACTGCACTGAACAGTATCATTTGCATCTCAGAGAAAAGTAGTTTCAGGCTATTCACAAGACAGACACTTCTGTATCAGTTACACTTGCTTCACATTTTAAAGCCTTTTTTAAAATGTTGGCTGAAGAGCTGCATTTTGCAGAACAAGAAGTGTGAAGGTCCCTCCATAGCTGCCTGGGACACGTGATGAGTGTAGGCATGTGTTCAATCACATTTTCTTGCTTTCACATAGAACTCAACTACAACTGCATGTCGTGGAGAAACCGATCCAGCTCACGTTAACTTGACTGAGAGTTGGAGCTGATCCTAAACCAAACCCGCAAAGTGCTACTGAAGTACAACAAAGTAATGAAAATATACCTTACATACAGAACTTCATAGAAAAGCATCATGCTCTTCTTCCTCCTTTCAGTTCAGTTTTACTGAAAGTATTCACAACTTTATGATAAGATCTCCCCAAATCATTCTCTCACATGTAAAGTGGCTAAACTTCAAAACAGGAGCAAGGGCTGCATGTCACTGACATAGTCCCTTAGTCCCTCTTCTCATTGCTGACAGTTTTTTTAAAGCAAATTACTAATAAGAAGTCTGTTTTGAATGAAAGCCCTAACACTGAACTAGAAACAATTTTTTTAAAAAGTAACACATATTTTGTTCACTAAATTTGAATTGTTTTGGATGTGGCCCACTGTGACTCCTGGCCCAACTCAGGTAGTCTAATGCTATGACAAGCTTAGCTATGTAAGACAAACCTCTTTTTACATTCTACTACATAAGTAGGATAAAAAAAGAATAAAAATCTTTCAACTTGAGAATTATCTTGCTTACCCCAAAGCACCAAACTGTCTGTCTTCTCTCTATGTCTCATACCTCATGGCTTCAGCTGTTAGCCCTTCTTCTCATCTTGTCAGCTTTCTCTATTTCTGCAATTCTTTGGAGCAAAACTCTCTGCTGGGGTAAATCCAAAGAAATCAATAGAGATGTGCCAGAAGAGGTTTTGATTCATGGGACAAACCCTTCACTGGTATAAAATGATGCTAATCTAGTGAGGAAAATGGAGATACGCTGCTTTACACTAGTTGAGGGCTGTGCATTACATCTGTAATGACAGACTGGCTATCAGTGGCATCTGTGTCCCTCTGCTTCCAGCCTGCAGATGATTTTAAGTTGTCAAGAGTATTTGCTGCTGTTATTAAACACTGTGAACTTCTCTCACATGCTGGTTAGCCCAGTCAGCTGCCAGCTGCAGCACTGCATTGACCTTGATCCTGATGTGGCTAACAGAGACCAATGGCCTTGTGCTAGGAGAGTGCTCTGACTACCCACAAACTGGGACAAAGGATTTTTTAGTGGCATTTAATAATTATGATTTCTTTTTTTTTCCAGACTGCAACAAGGGATGCTGCCAGAAGTGGTAGAGATGATGCACACCAGCCTCCTGCTCATTAACACTCACTTGGGGAAAGAGATAATTTGCCTTTGTCTTTCTGAGCCATGTTGAGAAATTTATTTCAGCAGCGTTAGTCACTAAAGATGATAAAAATGGTGCAAATCATGCAAAGGAAAAGAAGCTGCCTTAGCATGATTTGAGTTTAGACAATGAATAAGGTTATTAATTAATTCCTAAAATGCTATTTGTAATTATCAATCTCTGAAAAATGGATTATAACAGATGTTTTAATGTGCACTTTTTCTCATTGTTTCAGTCACAAGAATATGTGCAAAACTGAAAAAATCCCGTGGTGATCCAGAAAGCAGGCTCTGGGAGAGAAATGGAGGGTTATGTAAGATAAAAAAATGCCACACACTTCCTGGAACAGAAATCGCTCAAAGTGCCCAATAACTTTGCCAATATCTGAAGTAAATGATGACACGAATGAAATGCATTGTTCATAAATGTAGATAAATAATGCCTAATCACTTCAGGCACATATTTAGTGCTCTACAGTCCAGTACTTGAACTGCTAAGGAGTGAACAGAAGTATCTTAGGAACTCAAGAGCACAACCTGATGTTAGCCTGATCCTAGGGCAATGGCATGTCCCACTGCAGAGCTGTCAGAGGCCTGTTCTGCTTCATGCCTGATGCCCAAGGAGCCCCAGAGGGACAGCGACTGTGAATCTGCATGAAGAAGGGACTCTCTGGCCATACTACACAGAGGTAGTATGTAGTAGTAGTACTACCAGACAGCCACACTGTCCTCCCAGAGCTGGCTAGCTTGGCTTCCTTGCAATTGGCCAGGGTCAGCCATCTAGAATCACAGAATCTTGGGGGATGGAAGGCACCTAGAAAGATCATCTAGTCCAACCCTCCTGCAAGAGCAGGAAGGTAAAAGAAAAAATGCAGCCTACGTTTTCACTCTGTTATACAGATGTGAACTCTTTAAGACAACTATCACACAAAGATATCGTAACTGAATAATCCTGCATAACCTCCTGGACCTTGGAGAGGTGCAAGAGGGTCAAGGCTGTGTCCCAGTTCATACCTTGTACTGTGGAGAGAATACTTAGGCATGAGAGCTACAAACATACACAGTCCCTTTGCTCTGCCCCAGCCCTGGCTGTGCTCCCTCTCCTGGGCTTTAGACTCTTGTGATGGCAGTGGCAAGGAAAATGGGAAGGCTCCCAGTGTGTGGCAGCACGTTGGCCCTCCACCTCCTGCCTCCACAGCTCACCACTGAGACATTTCCCAGGGACACAGCACACATGTGTCATCAAAGGGTAAATGGCATCAGGCCTCTAATCGTCAGTGCATTGTGATCTGAATAGAATTCTGCAATATCAGTTCTTCTAATGGTATTAAAGGAGGCAGTATTACTTTTCATTTCTCCAAAGTAATCTGATTGAGTGTAACATAGCTGAAATTTCATTTCCTATATCTTTATTAAAGCAGGGCCACTCTTTAAAAGAAATGTTAGCAGAAGAAAAAACAGAAACTATTTTTATTGTCTAGATGTTTTTTAAAAAAGGAAGCAAAGAAGAAGGTAGACTGGCTCCATATTAGCTTCTAATCAACCATGAATCATAAAAATTTCTTTAAAAAATACTAAAGGACTTGTAACTGCAACCTAATTAAATTTCCCACCACTGGAGGGATTTGTTTAAATCTGACCTGAGCCATTCTGGTTAGCCAGGGCATCTGTTAGCTCTTACTGTAGAACAAAGATTACTTATTAATTCAAAAGGTGTGTACAAGACACTTGTAGAATTAAATGGCCATGACAAAATGAGTAGGTTTATTTATTTATGGTGTTTTTTTGCTTTGTGTCATGTGGCTTCAACCAGAATTCTCTGGTCCTATTATCCTGCACTGGGACACAATAATCTTTGAAGAAATAGGTAGTTATGTCATACAAAACATTTGAAATAGGGTGCCATGCTCAGGTGGCATTTGCTCATAGAAACATTCCTTTTAATGCTTTTGTTAGTGCCTTTATTGCACATAAAGAGAAAGTACCAAAACTTGACTGACATAATCTTATGAGAGCCTATGAAGCCAAGCCTCCAAAGATGCTCAGAGTATTACTGACAAATGCCACTGTCTGACACCACCTTGCTCAGTAGTAAATGAGCTGAAGAAGTGTTAATTGCTTTGAAGTTAATAAAGACTATATTGCCTTTCAATAATTGGTGTTTGTTTAGATACTATTATTACAGCTATCTCTTTCTAGTTGAGCAATGTAATATGGCAGAAGTTCCACCTTTTACAAGTTTTAAATCCCTGTGGAATTGACAGAAAAAGCGATAACCACAAATTGGTTTGCAATTTTCCCCTTCTTCCCAGCAAGCCCTGTATGGTTATATTATGAACCTTGCTTCAAACAAACTGCTTCTGACTTTTATGATCCTTTTGTGATCTAAATGGCTATCTCATAAAATATTCCACTGCAGCTTCTTTTTCAATTGCTTTTACTGTGAAATGGCATTCTGGAGATTTCTGGGGACCATTTCACACTCTTACTGTATTGATTTGCTAAACCTGATGATAGGCTTATATTTAAGATGCAGTCTAGTATATGAACAAAGTGTAAAGCTTATGAAGAACAGGTTCAGGACTTTCAACAACCCAAACTTCTTGATAGGCTTTGCCTCTTTAAAGAATGTTAGTGTTTTATACCGAATTTTTGAGTGCAGGTTGTTATATATGGACTGCATTTCTAATTGTCGTGCAATGTTTCCACTACACTGAATTATGGTCACAGAAAAAATATGGAGAAGATGATTGCTAGTAACTTGTAACTCTTTCCAATATAAGGTCAGAGCAAATACACAAAGGCACTTGGGAACCTAAATGGAAAAATGGCTGTGAGATTGTTCCCTGAGTTCTCACTCGTGAGGATGGCAGAGGATAGATTTTCTCCTGGGCACACTAGAAAGCTGACAACAAAACTAACTTATTTGGGCTTCAGTGTGGGAGACACGCACTTTTCTTTAAAAGACTGATCATTGTGCAATGGTTATGGGCCAAGCAAAAATAATCTTTGATGCAGTTATAGCATAAAAATGAATCAGAAATGTTTTTATGCAGACAATGAATTATTCTATTAGGCCAAACCACAAGCCCATGGCTCTACCTTTACTTTGGCAGAAGTTATGAAATGTTATGATGGACTCAGGTAACGCAGTCAAAGCAAAATAAAACAATCAGGTATGCACCAATGCAGTGAGGAACACTGGGGACTGACCTGACAGAGCCTGGGGACCTGAGTTCCAGGACATTTTGTTTAGAAGATGGAGCAAAACCAATGCTATAAATATGAACAGCATTGTACATACACCCAAGTGAACATGACTGTGCTAGTGTCTCCCAAATGCTAGTGAACTCCTGTAGGATGGTGCAAAAGTAGGAGACTGACTGTTGTTGCTTGCACAACAATCTTCCATGCTAATTTCTAAGTCTACCCTGATGTCTGACTCACATCTCTCTGCATCCAGTCACTTCCATTTTTTTGCTTTGATTTTGCATCTGTCCCTCAGTGGTGTAGGATCTACACTACTCTCTCAAATGTCTCACAAACTAGAAAGAAATTTGGGATTTTCCTCAAGACAATTTTGAGGACAAAATAAGAACATATAAAACTAAAGTACTGCCAGTGCTGCAAGAACAGTGACAGAAGGCAAACAGACAATCAGAACTGTAGAGCTTTTAATTGCTGCTGAGGAACTTTGAAATGTGTTGCAGGGAGGTTTTTTGCATTTTTGTGGCTTGCTAAATGAAAGCTTCATATGTGCAAAAACCTGAAAAGTTCATATGCTCCAGGATCTTCAGAATTCCATAAGAAGTCCTGCAAGATGTGCAGCCATTTCAAGCCTTTAAAGGGTTGAGCCATTCTGGGAAGCTACCCATTACAGATCACACAGACTACCCAAGTCCTCATCAGAATTATATCTCATTTTTACTATAGTCTGTCAAGACTAAAGCCTGACAACTGTCTCAGTAGCTATACAATAGACACGGACATTTTAGAATATAAGGAGCAGTTTGGATGAGATACCAGGGAGCATGCTTGTTAAATGAGCAAATAACACCCATGTTGGAAGGTGTGCACGTATTTTGGAGGATGGGTCAGAACACAAAATTATTCTGATCAAGTGGGGATAAAATCTGAAAAACAGGGTAAAATTCAGTGTGGGTAAGTGCAAGATACTACAGTTTATCAGGAATTGTCAACAGCAAAAAACACAAAGTAGAGAATGAGCAGTGAGGTCATTTTCTAGAAAAAGATAGATCAGCTGTTTATAACAGATTACACACTGAGCATTACTCAATGGAATCTTGTCATTGTGGAAAAGGCAAGCATTCTCTTGGGATGAATAAACAGAAGTCTAGCCTGCAAAATATATGGCATAACTCTTCTGCCCTGTATGACAGGCACGGCATAAGCTAAAGTATCTCTTTACCCAAGACGGCTGTTGGCAAGCTGGGAAATAAAAGTACATTTTGGACCCTTGCTTGTAAAACAACACGAAGTTCTGTTTCTGAGGGGGTACACGAAATCTGGCTATATGCAACAAAGTTGGGAAGCACATCAAGGGTTTTTTCCAACCTGAAGAGTTCTATGATTCTATGATTCAAACTACAGTGCTGCAGAAGGCACATTTCAGAACAGTCATTGAGGTACTGTATCCTCTGGGTCAGCAGGGAATAAACTCCAAGTAAAGTTGGCAAGAATGATTCTGTGATTTCCTCTGTGAAATATTTCAACAAGGTCTTTAAAGACTCAACCAAACATTCCCAAAGCAAATTAAGCAGATGACATTATCCTTCCCTCTTGACTTCATGCCCTGAAACATCGAATGGAGACATTTCCAGGGTCAGATTCCCAGCTTCAGTGGAGTTACAGTGCCTGAAAATCAGTGCTTGTCAGCAGAATAAGAATAAACAACACCCTCTCTAGGAGGGACTCAATATTCTGGTTTGAGAACACCATTTTACAGACACTTGCTATCTGTAACAGGAGTAAAGCAATTTGGCCTGCCCATCTGCAAACTTTGTCCAACATAATTCACATGTAAGAGTCTCTTTCTTCCTAATGCCTTTGTCTGATTATACTGGCTGTCAGTCTTATTTTAGGAACTATTTTTCCAATTATGCTTCTTAGAATAAACAAACAAAGCATAAAAAGTTTAGGCTTAAGATTAAAAACTTTATGCAAATAGTCTTGGAGGAGACTGAACAATCAAAAAAACACAATGTTGTTTTTCTATAGCTATGATAGATAAACATCAGCAACACACAGGCTACTTTTCAATGTTGGTATCAATACCAAAAGACTGGAAAATCTTGTAACACTGAAAGACCATCTGTGCATGTTAGCAACTGCCAAATTTGCAACTGTGGTTTCTTCCCTGCTAATTCCATATTTTTCAGATAGATTAATGGGCACCATTTCTCCAGAATAAATAAATGTGGAAGGCCCGCCTCCCCCCTTCACTATGCCTCATCATTTTACTGGTTCCCACCAGACCACTGAGCACATTAATGCAAGTAAGCCACTGTCTGGATCAGAAATTATCACATTTGGTAGAGGAGCAATGCTTGGCATTGCCAGTTTCTTTACAGTCTGAAAGTCCTTGAAGTTAAAATGAAATACGTTTAGAGAACTCCAGACTACAAACAACACAGATAAACTGCAGTTGAAGGATTTTTCTTTCCTATCCCTGACTTAAATGTAGCCTATGTGCAGAGAAGCAGAGATATTTCACACATACTACTCCTGTTTCACTGTGTGCATTTGTCTTGTTATTTCTTTTGAGAGGCATGTCAGACACATATATTTAGACTTCTGGTTTGCTAATTCATGCTAGATAGTGTAAAATTATAGGGTTAAGAATGAAGTTGGAGAATCAAACCTTTGTATGTGCTTTGAAGGAAAAATTTCTACTCATACAATAAGACTTCCACAATCCACAATTTGCTAATCTTCCCACTTAGTAATTTGCTTTCCTGCATGCACACACATGCATTCACAAACATACATACTTCACAGGTTTAATAAGAGAACTGTATTTCAATGAGCTCTCACACTATTCAGATTACATTGATTTCTATAAATTGTATGACTGGAGCTGTGCTATCACAAATCTCATAGTGTGTTTAATCTATGAAAGCTTAACTACATATATCTAACTCATTATCTACCACTTGGTTTATTTCATTGTGTGTTCATGGGGTTCTAATTGCAAATCTGAAATGCAAATAGTACATAATCTTGTTAAACACATTTCTTTATAAGAGGAAGAGATATGCCTTTGCTGTATGTCTGCTGTAGCTCTAGGTTTTGCTGAGAGGTATAAGCTGATAAAGCCTGTTGGTGCATTTGCTGATATATCTTGACCTGAATGATAGTATCATGGCTTATTTTATCTAAAAAAAACAACTGCTAAGGACTGGGCATCCCATTGGCAGGACATGAGCATGCCACATGCCAAGAGAAGCATGTATTCCATGGAGCAAGGCAGAGGATTGCTGCTATGCAAGGTCTGACAGGGATGTCTGCTGAAGGTTTTTGCTACTTTCTTAATTGTCTCTGTCATCTCTCCTTCTTTGTAAATAAACATTAGGTTAAAAACAAAGCCTGGAAATTCCTCCAAGTGAAGCACAAGTGAGGAGCAGTACCAACTCCCTAATCTTAAGAGACAGAGAAGGAAGGTAGTGCAGCATAGGGTCACCTTCAGTCCCAAACAGTACCAGGTAAGACATTTTGTTTATATTTTCCACTAAGCAGTCTCCCACAACTCAATACGCTATTGCCCCTAGTGAGCTAAATTAGCAAGAAGAAGGTTAAATTAAACTAAAATAAATTACTATAAAAATAAAGTGAAACATGTAGCCTCCTTCTTTCAAAGATGCTTTTCTGGACCTTATTTTCCTAAATACAGATGAGAAGAGGTAGGCCTATTCTTATCTGTTTCAGACAGCTTTTGAAAGCCTGGACATTACTGGAAACTCTTCTGTTTCTTCTCCATTGCTTGAAACACCCTGTGCTGGATTTATTTCCTATTTGCTTAATTTTTGCATAGATATAAAATGATATGTTTTGATGTAATTTCTTTATATCAGCATAACAAGCAAACTCAATCATATATATCCATAAATTCATGAGAATATTAAATAGAAACTTTAATTGCTACTTAAGTAATAAACTCCAAGATTGCTTAAGTGAAAGCTTACTGTGGCTTAGTGGGACTTCAGCAGATGATGAAACAGGGTTATTTTCTGAAGACCATTTATGGCTTTTACAACCCTGCCTGTGTCTAAAGTGACAAGCACCAAGCTATAACATTAAGAAGCTGAAGAAATAATATATTCACAGCCTTAGAGAACCGCTGACTGCACCTGCTTGTTCATGCACTGAGTGGCAATGTCATAATTTTGAAGAGAACTGGTTATTCAGTTAAACATATATACCAAAGGGCTAGAAAGAAGAATAAATAAAAAATTCAGCAACCCAGAAGGAAGTTTTAAAAAAAAATTAGAATCTGTCAAAAACCATGGAAGTTCTCAGTTATAGCTTATCCAAGATTTTACGGAGGGAAAAAAGCTTGACTCCTTTGAGCCAATACTGTTTACAGTTGCTGCAATGAAAATTCTAATTTTGTGCTCTAATGAACACAAAATGATCCATAGTCAACCTTGGCAAAACTTATAATGACTGCATAATTGAAGTGACTTTGTCACATAAAAAAAAAGATTTAACAAAATTGTAGGAAACTGCCAAGAAATAAAACTATGGGATGGGCAGTCCTGGATACGTATTGCAGACAGCCATACTGCCCTTGCTGCTTGGGAAATGTCAGGCTTCTAACACTGTGAGACACTTGTCTGCAGTTGCTCTTCTTGCAACATATTAAGACAAATTGTCAATCATAGCAAGTGCTTCATTGTGAATGTGTGATCCAGAAATTAGTTTTTCAAAACACTGCTTGTGCTCTTACACTATCAGGAATGATCAGTATCCGTGGGAGGTCTATATGGCAAGATTCCAGGTGAATCTCAATGTACAGGTTGTGTGACAGAGGTGGACCTCCAAAGACTTCCTCAATTTTGGAAATCTTATGGAGAAGGGGCACCAAGAAGAGCTAAGATCTCAGCTCATTGGGGAGGATATAGCTTCAAGCACCAGTATAAGTGGAATTTTCTCCAGATTTCTCCAGATATAACCCTGACACACTTGGCCTGCAGGCTTATGCTCACCATGATACATGTTCTGGGATGTCTACTCTCTGAATTTCTCCCCTCCCTTTCCTGTATCTCGACCTCTAGGAGGGCCCATGCCTTTTTCTTCCTGTGGGCAAAGCATTTGGCTCACTCCATCAGCCTGCACAGATGCCTCTCCACTGCCCAGGGACAAGGTTGAGCTGATGAAGAGAAGGTAAGTACCAGGAAAGGAGCAGTTCTGTGTCAGCAAATCACATTAGTATTTAACAGCTGCCGTGCTAAATACAGAGGGATCAATTAATATCTGAAGTCCAAATTCTCCTCTGATATAACTCCCCTTACACAGAACTTTGCTTTAAATATCATAGTTTCAGTTTCAAATTTGATTGAACAAATATTTTCTGTTTACTTACCACGGTAATGACTTCAGCAAGCAGCTGAGTTTAGTCCTGTAAAGAATGCTAATACCATCCCCAAAGGCAAGACTAAAGCTTTTTTTCTGAGTGTCCCTGAATGATTGAGCAACAGAGAGTCTTTAGGAGAAATAAATAATCTCTCCCTATTTTCACTGTGGTAAGAATTTTCCAGAGATCAGTATTTCAGAAGACTTTTCACAGTGTTCTTTCACTTGAAAGACAAATCTGATTCGACATGAAGTTTCATTACGAAGAAACTGTTACATGTGATGACACTGGTTATTGAAAATTGAAATGAAGTGAGAGGAAGCTAACACCAACTTGTATGAAATTCTGCTGTCTCTGAATGACACAGGGAACTCAATATATCTAATCATCAAAGTGAAGCCCATCGGGAACCGAGCTACAGTTGTATTGCAGAAGGTTGCTACTTGATTGCTAGACCCAAAAGCGCTAAGCCATATGCCACTTATTTCTGTGTCTAAATAGCTTACTATGATTGATACTGAGGATGGCTCTCCTCTTCACAGTGAAACAATCAAGAAGACAACAGGAATTAGGCAACAGAGTACACAGATTATTTTTTACAATCCTAATTTTTAACCCTGTTGGTTCCTGGAGCTTAATGTAACTCCTTCTTTAATAAATTTAGTCCATGCTTTTTTTTCCCCCCAGCAGACCACCAGCTTTTGAACAGACCTTAGCTTGCAAGCTGCATTCAGTGTTTTTTCTCTCACTACTGTTGGTGTGTGGCCAGACAAGCCTGATTATAAGAGCTCAGTGATGGCCTTGAGTGTAAAAATTTTTCTTGCTTTCTTTCTTTAGGAAGATTTTCTTCCATCATCCTTGTGCCAATCTCCTTGATTTTTCTTCCTCACTCACCTGTCTCTCTGAATCAGCCTTTTCCCAGCACTCCCCCTGCCTCCCCACACTGAACGTCCCTCCAAGGTCAGTGGAGGGCCCTGGTACGTGGGTGCTCCATGTGTCCCTCCTCCCAGCTGGGGGCGAAACACACTCTGTTTACAATATGCTCAGTTTCCACTTGACAAGGCCTGGAGGCTACTCCATATATCTGAACATGGGTCCCACAGTTAGAGAGAGCTCAGCGCTGTCAAGATATGGCCCACTTCTACAATTAAAGAGCCAGCAAACTGGCAGGGTTGGATGGAGGAGCGGATACTTGAACATACATCACATCTGTAATGTGAGAGTTACATGACTCAACACGGCCTCGACACCCAGCACAAAACACAAATCAGCTCAGACATTACAAGCACCCCCGCTCCAACGATGCTAATCTCTTCTTTCATCCATGATCTTTGCGAGTCACAGTGTTACGGTAAAGTGTTCTGCACTTAAAGGAATATCTGCAGCTTCCCTGTCACTATTAATAAAAATATTTAATGCTCTTGTTAGGAGGCGCAATTTGATTACTGAACTGTTATCCAACAAATCCCGAAAACAATTCAAAGTAAATTTCCCTAATATGTCTATTTTTCTATCCTGCCAGAAGGGTTGCTAATGAATTTGCTGCTTGAATGCACAGACAGATTGGGAACTATAACTGTGCTGGCCCGGGCAACATGGCACTGGCACCAAAAACCTATTTGTACCCATGCAAAGTTCTCTCTAGAGTATGTCTTTCATCCAGAGGTGATTTTCCAATAAAATCAGCCTCGATTATTGCAAGCGCAGGAGCAATCCCTGAGGGAGTATATCAGGCAATTCAATACCAGGAAATGTTGTACTAGGCAAAATTAACCTTGTAGCAGTGTTATTTCTTGACACATTATCTAGCTTTTGCCTTTCTTTCATATTCATCTATCCTAAATGACTGCATTTTTTCCCTAATTCCCTCACTTAGCACAAGATCATTATTTCCTTGTACTTGTATTTAAAAAAAAATAAATGTTTGAAAGACACCTGTTTTTCTTTTATTTCCTTTCCTTTCACTTTATCACTGCCAAAGTAAAGGACTGTTTGCTGTATGGTAGGCACTTTTTTTTTTTCAGATATGTAAAACATGACAGCAAGGAGGACCACCTCTGTTCTGCTCTATTTTCATGACCTTGCAAGTCAGGAGAAACCTCTTTATCTATTGCCTCTTACCAGGCTCTTCAAGGCAGGGATCTTCATCTGAAGGGTGTCTAGCACATGCTAGAATGTAAAAAAACCTTTTAGTCATATACATACACTAACACTACTTCATGTTTTGCTCTGGTTATTTATCTCCCAGCAGCACAAAACCAGAAAAACAGTGAAATGCAGTGACTGGCTCCTATGCTGGATAAACCCAGCTATACTGAAACCAGAAGAACAGGTACTCCTGTTTGTATCATGATCAAGCTTTTCTTCAATTTTGCTAGCATTTGTTGCTTGGCTGCAATATCTTAATTGCTCAGAAGCAGATTTTTGAAGCATTAATTTACAAAGATCACAGGTAGTAAGAAAATAGCTGTTACTTAACACAATTTCAAAAGAAAACACTTAGAATAACTGTTTGAATAAATGCTAAGTTAACTTACAATTAGAAATAATAACCAGAAAATCTAAAATTATCAAAACCACAGCATGAGTGAGAAGAATGGTACTCAACAGCAGATACATGCTAAAACTGGAAAAAAACTGACCCTGACCCTACCTAACTTCTTTTTTTTCCTGTCGAAAACAGGAATCAGGCAAAAGAAAAGGTTGTGTTTGGCTCAAACTTACACAACTTTAAACAACTTTTTTTCACAACTTTAAAAAACTGACCTAAATTTAATCTTGACAAATGACCCAATTAAAATGAAAATACTTACTTTTGTCCAGCTGCAAGACTCCTGCTAAATTGTAAGCTACTGCTTTATTAGCTTTGGTCAACTCACATATGTATGTCTCTAAATAAAAAATACTCAAAAGAGAAGGTTTCTCCAAGTGTCTGAAACTTTGTGATGGTTACTGAGTAACATGCCTGGCTGGGCAGATGAAGGGCTCCTCATGGCTGGCTACAGCCAGCGGTGCTTGGTATTGGTGCTGCATGCTCAGATTTGTACAAGATTAGATGAATGAGCTCTCAAGAGTCTGTTCATCTCATTGTCTTGTAAGCACACATTGTACTCTACATAGGACGTGTGGTAATTTAACCATCTACTATAAATTCTACAATCAAGTCGGAAGCATTTCACTATAAAAATGTATTGTGTCCATTTAAAAAATGTGTGTTCTCTCTAGGTACCTATTGTGGTGGTAGTTGAAAACCTTAATAAAGCACAAACTATTCTATACTTCAGGACTTAGCCAATGTGACTCATTTGTACAGGTTTAAGTCCAAACAAACTGCTAGTCAACTAAAGTATAACTTATTACCACAGGCTACAGACTTTTAATACTTTCTGCACTTGGAACAGGACTGATTTACTGTTGTGGGCCCTGCCAGTAGTTATCATGCATCATTTCCCTAGAAATAAAAATAGCTCTACTGTGGTTATCCTTTGGGCTGATAAAAATATATCTAACAAGATGTGTCAGAGGAACAAATTCAGAAAGCAAAGGTAAAATATTAAATAGACTTATTATTTTGTGTCTAAAGTACTACATCTTTCAGCTGCCGTGATGACTTTGGAATAAAGCAAAAGGTACTGCAAAAAAGAAAAAAAGATCTAAAGGAGCAATTGAGCTCTGATAAAACCACACAGGGATAGCTGAATTGTCAGAGCTTTACAAGAGTCAAAATTTACAAAAAAATCAGTATTTAGGGATTAATGTGATATAATCAAAAAGGATTTAATATGTGCATTTCTTTGCAAACATTTAAAAGCGGCAGTTCTATAATCCATTGCCAACACTAACCTTTAACTTGTAAGAGTAAAATAATCCTCTGCAACATTTCTAGAGTTCAAATTTTGCTGAGGAAATGTAGTCTCCCTAAATAAAACTCACTGGAAACCAGCAGTAGTGTAGGAGTATTGGTTTTCACAGTAATGCTGCAGGTGCCATGCTGTACCTGCTGCATTGCATGTGTACACAGACTCTACCACAGTCCCCATCATGCAGAATCAGTGGCATTTGGGTTTTTTGTGAATTTTTGGAGGGGCTTTACTGCTGGTACAATAAACTGATCCCACTGACTGAAGTCTGCACCTGTGTAGATGCCTAAGTGGACAGACAAGGAGGATCAGGGGCTAAAGAACATTGCCTATAATTGCGTGTAAGCAGGCTTTTCCCTGGATTTCTACTGGGGATTTGAGTGCTTTTGCATGCTAGACTTAAAGTATTAACACATAAATATGAATGGGTTTCTTTGAGAAATGCATACGGGAAGGCAGTTTAGGCCCTGTGTTGTAACGGATTTTTAGAACTAATTGAATTGGTGCTGGCTGATTTAGTCATTCACAGAAATAGTCTGAGGACAAACAAGAGGAAAGAAGGTTTAGAAGCAGAGACTAACAGGTGGTGATGTAGAAATTGCTTGGGAGTTTTGATGAGAATGACAGTTGCAGCAGGTTTGGGCTTTCTGTTCCTTTAAAAGTGGTTTAAATCCTTTAGGACACGTCCTTCAGGTACCCATACACAAATATCTATAGGCACCTATGGTCCATATGTATACATGTAGATACATAAATATACATACATAGATGGATATATAGACGTCCTACCATCCTATTAACCACGAATGGGAAGCTTTTCCAACCTAGACATGACACATTTTTTTCTTCTTTTTTAAAATACAGGACAGGAGATGCCCTGCAGTGGAAGAGCTGAGCTCGGTTACCAACAGCACGCGGCCCCTTTCGTACCTCTTTGAGTTAAAAGTGCTTGATTGCCTGGTTAAAGACAAATCAACCTTCAGACTGAACCACTGGCATGCAGTTTTGCCAAAGGGAGCAGAAGATCTGTTTATGGTTACTGCTATTTCAGCATACATTAACTGACCCTCGGAGCCTGACCTGCTTGCCCTCCTGCTTACTAAGTCAATAAGAAAATCCTCTGGCTCTGCATGACTTGCTTAGACCTCAAACCTTCTATGCACAATAAGGTCTATCCAGGGAGGAAGAAACAAGGTGCCACTCCAGCTGGTAAAACAAAGATATTTTTAAAGTGCAGTCAGTAGAAACAGTCACTCCTATTCCATGTATAATCAAGGATGAAAAGGCCACGAAAAATACCACTGCGCTTTGCAAATGAGAGGTCAATTGAAATGTCAAGATATCAAATGTTAATGGATTGCATTTCCAATGATGGTTGGGATGGAAAACCATACAAAGTCAGGTCAGATGCCCTTCTGAGGAGAAGATAAGTTTCATGGCAGGAAAAGACAACAAACACCAGAAGTCTTTCTCGTTAACAAACTTGTGGCTGATGGGAAACAAACATATTTAGAAAATATAAAAAGCAGCAGGATTTTAATGCAAGCCATAATGCCAAACATGTATCTGGAAGTCATTAAAACTACAGGAAATAGAAGCATATGCAGGTGTTTGGGGAAAAAGCCATTGCTTTCTATTGAAGACTTTAAAAGGGACTATAAAATAAGAGAGTATAAAGGACACTCAAGGAAGGCAATGTTTTCCCCCCTGAAGCAAGAAGTAAATTCCACTATTCTCACAGTTTTACAGAAGCTCATGTACTACGTGGACCACTCTTGAAGCATTCATTTTCCATTTAAAAAAATTAAGTCCTCTCTTACAAAACTGCTATTTTGTAGTGTTGGATAACATCATGTTTTAGCTAAATCATTCTTTCACCTGCCCACATTTTACCATGGAACCCATTTGGCCATGTTCATAAAGGACTGCAATCTGAGGCATTTTTTTTATAGAGTCTCATTATATCTAGTCCTTAGTCCTTGCCATGCAAAGAACTTATCACTTTAATATGGAAAACAATGAAAAGAAACAAGTTATCTTCCTAACTACTGTCTTTGCCTGATTAATATACACACAGCCTTCCTTTCCCAACTGCTGAGAGACTTGCCTTGTGTCTAGATTAGCTCGCTCGTGGGCTCACACACTTAGAGGATAACAGTATTATTAGTGGATTTTGAGTAGGAAGCCTCCTTGATGTATACAACAGAGATATGCAATATCAGGAATGAAGAACAGTGTGTATTCATTTCCTCTTTCAGGCTAAGAATAATGACTTGCATGCATTCCACTGAATACACGAGGAAATGTTTTAAACAAGCAAAAGACAGTATTTTTCACACACTATGGTGCTCAATGCCCCAGGATGTTGTGGGGACAAGAAGCATAAACAGATTTCAAAAGAGATTTCACACAGGACATGTGGTTACAGAATTGTAAAAAGCTGTGCACAGGGTGGTGGGAAGATGCCACTGTAATTGCTCTTCTTCCCCCACCTTCTGCCACTGCCAGAAACAAAGCATTGGGTTGATTGAGCTTCAGTCTACATTAATGGACAGGCTGCCAAGCCAAGTGTATTTGTACTTGAGAGTGAGGCCTAACCCTGACTGTGCCTGGATCTGAGGGGATCCTGCAGCTCGATCCACTGGTAAAAGACAAGGGATGTGCTCCCAGTCAACATGCCTGATTCCTCTATGCTCTATGTTGATGTGGACTCCCATTGTCTGCCAAAGTCTGGGAAAAAAATCTGGGAATAGCGATCATGAGTTGTGTTTCGTAACAAAGCCACTACTGAATTTTAATGATAGTGCTGTTCTCCCCCTCCTCCATCAAATCACAGGGTATAATAGAAGATTATTTCCTCTGGATGTGTCCTAATTAGAAACCATTTTTCATGTAAAAGTTTTTTAGAAATGGTAAAGCCTCCACAAGGTAAACTTGTTTAAGTCATGTTGCCTCTTTCAGACTCAGGGATAGGATCAGCAGATAAGTAAGAAAGTGTCTAGGACTTTGGAACCAGGAAATAAATTTTCTACTACAGACTTGCAATGTAAATATGGATAAATCCAATGGGAGAAAGCAAATACCCCTTGTATGGCAAGGGCAGGAGAGGATAAATGAGTTAAGTGTAATGGATTCTGCAGTTATGGGGGCCACACAGGTGCCACATACAGACAGAACAGACAGAAAATGGTTTTATGTTTTTGGAAAAGTAACTGTAGTTACTTTAAAAAATTCAGTTCTGCAGACAAAGAGATTTCTTAGCAATTTTCTGTGAGCTTATTTACAGTAATATTATCTATTATGTCAGATGATGCTACCAATACATAAAGATGAGTTCCTATGGATGTGCTGTGTCTTGCAGTGCTACAAGCAACACAGAATTGAGACTAAGTCTTCTGAAGATGTTACATGCCACCTGCATCTACCTTGGCCATCAGTAAGGTCACACCAGTTAGGCTAAGCACCTACAGACACTTGGGCATTAAGAGACCAGCTGCCTTACTGAGCTGTAGCAAGAAAAATTCCTTAGCTTTTTCTTCCAGAAGTGTTAAGTGCTGGAGGGATTAAACAGAACAAAAAAGAGCAGTAAACTTCCTCCTGAACATTAAACAAGCAACATTAATAAACTGAGCAATGAAAAGAAAATTGACCATTTCTGCAGAAATCATCATGCTCCTAAACTAATATGCTAAATATAAGCACTATTAGGCTCCGTCAAAGGACTCTATATAAACCACAGTTTTCAAAGGGAGTGTTTTTTGATTCCAGTTTTGGGACACAAAACTATGTCAGCACAACACCAAAACAAGGAAATTTTTTATGCTAATGACAACTGCAAATATTTTATATATATATTTTTACATGTAAAAATATATATGTATTGTAACAGATGTCAAATGCAGTTAGATTCAACTCAACTTACTAGTGCATGGCTTTTAGCCAAAAGCAATTCACATTTTCAGAAGTGTACTATCACATATGTCTTAATAACAGAAATGTGTTTTTAAAAATGTATCTGATAAGTCACATATGGTAGAAGGAATCTGTACAGCTTTAAGCCCTTATGACAATGGAAGCTACTAACTTTATTTTGCATAGCTGAAGAACATTAAAATTCAAGTGAAATTCTCTTTGACATTTGAGAGCTACAAAAGCAATGACTAAAAGCCAGACAAGACAGAGCTGCACTGTATGGCTGTGACACTTATATAAATGCAAACCATATCTACTGCTGCTATCTTAAACACAATATTCTTACTTTTGCCCTGAAAGGAAGAATTTTAGCATGCAATCTTAATTGTATACAGGTACGTTAAATAGTTACATGTCACTGAAAAATACTAGGCAGATTTTTCAGCTGTTTTGTTATGCAGAGTGTAATTAATATGTATAATGGATTCCCTAGGGTACCAATTGAAGCTGCCACCATGAACTTAGCCAAAGAGAAGTTAAACAACCAGTTGGGGGAAACATGACAGGGTGAAATGTGCATATGCAGGTGGAAAGACTGAGACTCCCCATCTGGCCTTCTTCCATTCCGAAATGTTACACTTAGTCAAGTCTCATGAAGAAATTATTTAACCTAACTCACCCTTTTCCCCCACTCCCAAATCTTTCTGGTGGATTAATTGGGCATCAGTGCTACATACATGCTGTTTAATGACTGCAATGCTCAATACCTGTCACATGTTGGAAAAGTCAATTCAGCTGAGCCATTCTTGAGAATTTGGCTCAAAACATTAAAAAAGAAGTAAATAAATGATAAATTATTATTTTGGTGATGTGCCCCAGGACTCTCATCACCTTGCAACTCCTGGATCCTCTAGAATGTGATGTGCAAGCACAGCTCATTTCACACTCTCTATTAAACAACCACCAGCTAACAATGACTTTAATTCAGCTTGCACTGAATTTGAACTAGCCCTCTAGGCAAGAAAGGTCTCTTGTCTTATAAGAAGTTTCATGTGCTATCAGGTCCCTGCTGGATCCTATTTCTAATTTTATCAGATTGAATGAAACATAAAGAAAGAGTGATTTATGACTATCTTGCATCTTGCCTAATCACTCCAAGGAGTGCTCATACACTTTTTGCATTCACTTTATAAGGTGTAAATGACTATACATGATGGAAGCCAAATGAGAAGTAGAACTGTGTTCTTTTGTGTGCTTAATCACAATGATCTGTGAGTCCTGTCAGTGCATGTTCTTAAAAATACAAACCCACACCAGTTCAAAATTCAGGATGATCAGCAAACTACTATAAAAATAACATTTTCTGGGTCTGTAACAGGAATATGCAGTTACTGGGACTTAGTTAAACTGCAATGATCACCTACTGAAGCTAAAAATATGTCTTTACTGGTACATAAGTGCCCATTAGGCCTGGAGTATTCATTATTTAAACAGAATCACTGATTGCTGGTAGCTTGAACTGAAAATGCCTTTTCTCAAAGAGCCAGGACATCTATAAAGCAACTTTCTTAATTTAATGATATATGGTTGAGTGTTGCTGCTAGTGCCCTAAGATTTAAGAACTTCTCATAAAATGCCCTGGAAATTGCTCCCTGGTAGCTTGTTCATCCTTCACAGAACCCTACTGTAAAGAGCAGAAACATAAGTGTGTCTGTGGTGTGAGAGAGACACACACATGGAGTGAGAAAGAGCTCTTAATCAACAGGATGGCAAAGCCTTGATACATGGTGCAAAACATTCCCATGTGTTTAGAAATCATTTGGCACATTCCTAGTTATTTCCCCCCTGTCAGACCTTCTCAAGGATTGCAATTAAAAATCATAATCTTTTTAGCATGTGCAAACCTCCCCAAGGCTAGGAGCACTATGTATTGAGTATGATTGTGATATTATTTGGCAGCTATTCATAGACAACACATTCATTTATGGAAACTGGATAAAAATTAGGGAGTGCAACCATTAGGGACACATGAAAAATCAAAAGCTTTCCTCAATGATACTGACCTTTTTATAGCTATGATTAGGGGCAAATTGAACTCTGTTATTTCTTTCATCACCCTTCTTACTGTCCTGCTCCTTTAGTGATTGCATACAACAACTTTGTTAAAGTTGCACTTTCAAACAGAAATAAAAATAACTTACTTTATAGGAATGTTTCTCAATTTTGTCTTTTCAGCAGCCTGTAAAGAGAAGAGGGGTGGGGGAAAAAAACAATTAAGCAACACACCAAAACACAATGAGGCCACAAGCAAACATTAACCTGCAGATGCTCTTCAGAAATGCACACCCAGCCTGCTCCAGCCAGGGCAGAGGAATTCAGGAGCTGGACTCTTTCAGAGACACAGTGTTACAGGTTTTAAATACTTCTGCCCCAGTTTGTGCTATCAGTGTGGTTTGTTTATCTTTAATGGCCACAAATGTTTAGGAACTGCTCATTCAGGGTGATTACTTCACTTGCCACTCTGAGGTCTGGCCCCTTTGTCACAAGCTATCTGCCTGTATCTGGAACAAGAACAACAACAGGAAAAAATAAAGGGAAGAATGGACTCCATCTCCAAAACAGTTTTTATTCACCAACAACAGAAAAGGGCAAAGGATGACCAAATGTTCAGATCAATTTCCTCTTGTGAAACCTTTGAGAAAACACATTCCAAATCATCTAAATGAGTAAATCTTTGGGCCTCTCGGCCTGCACCACCTCAGACATGGAGCCTGGTTCCAGTTTATTGCTGAACCCATTGATCTGTGTACAGTCCATTTATCATTCATGAAAAGAGCCAGTGATCTTCACAGTATATTAGAAGAAACAACTCAGATCATCTGTCAACGGCCCTCTTATTTCTGTTTCCCTCTCCACGGGGATTTCATCTCCTTCGATTCTTCTTGAATTAAAATGTTGCTAAGCAACACAGCTGGGGGCACTGATGGCAGAGCTGCTCCAGTCTGTCATACTGGTTAAGCTGCTTGAGATTTTAGTGGAGATTTTTTATTTTTTTTAAATGCTTCTGTGGCATAATTATGTCATCTGAACCAACCTTGCATACCCTCTCTGATTTTTATTTTTTTTTCCAGAGTAGGTAAATAATGGTTTAATGCGAGACAGCTTGAAAAACCACCTTCAGATAAACTAATGTTGTCATATCATTTCAGAGAATTCCTCCTAATGTTTGCAGAACCAGACTGTAATAGATCTAAATGTGGAAAGTGGTCAGATGGCTAGTAAGATTACAAGCACAGACAGTGGTGAAAGGCAGAATCAAGATAACTGATCCATAAACCAATTATAGTAAGGGAAATTCTAGTGCCTAATCACCTTCAGAGATATTTTTATAAAGCCTACCAAAATTGAAGAGAAGGGTTTTGGAGAAGAACCTGCTATGTTTAGGGACTGGAATAAAATGGTTCCCACACAGGAACTGCTAATATTAGTCCTGAAAAATGTTCACAAAACCCCTTGAAGAATTAAATTCTTCATGAAAAGTGACTACCTTTTGAAACCTCTGGGACCTACACACCTGAGCTCCAAATTTTGCCAGAACGAGTTCTGCTTTGGGCTCAACAATGGTGCTAGTTTTTCAAAACACCTGCTCTTTTGGCACTTTTGCCTCCAATCATAACAAAGATAAAAATCTGTGTTTAAATCCATGGAAATCCCTAACAGTGAGTTTAAAATTTGGGAGGAAGAATTAGAGCTTGAGAGCTGAGATGGGCGACTGCAATCCTTTGGGCTGGCTCCCAGTGTGAAAAGAAAAATGTGTTTATTTCATTTGGATTTTATTTCCATCTAAAGAATAAATCAATGAATACATGATAGGAAACAATTATATTAATTGTACAGTAGGCTTGCTAAATAAAACACTTAAACCTCAGGAAATGCTAAACTTATGATTGCACAAGTACGTGTAACAGACCCAAACCCAATTATGTTCCTTCAAACAAGGCTGTGATGAAATGGGGTCTCTGCTCATTAGTGAAATAATGTGAGTTGTGCCTCTTTCCAATGATACTCTTCCAAATTTCCCTTTTTCAGCTGACTCATGTAAATGCAGAGTCAGAAGCATGTTATTAAGAAATCTTTCTGAGTTATAAAATACATGTAACAACAAATGTTTCACTTAAAATGGATTAAAACATCATAAAAAATGGCATTTCTGTTTCCCAGGCCTCCCATCAAATGCCAAATTTCAGTCCCATCTTGCAGAGAACTAAAATTATTTTTAAAGCTCATGAACAGTCTTCCACAATGGCAGTAGTTTTTTTTGACTGTACATTTTTTGTTCCACCATAACCCTTCACAGCCTCCCATCAAATGCCAAATTTCAGTCCCATCTTGCAGAGAACTAAAATTATTTTTAAAGCTCATGAACAGTCTTCCACAATGGCAGTAGTTTTTTTTTGACTGTACAGTTTTGCTTGACCCTTCTGTATATCAAGTACCCGGACCACAACAATTCTGAGTTCAAGCATGTGAAACTTGCATCTAAATCAGTTTCCCCTCCCCCTGAATTATTCAAGTCACTACACAAAACCTGATATCAAAATACAGAGAAAGCAAACAGAAGCATAGAGAGTGCCTAGGATCACAAGTATATAATAATTCAGTCACTTTGAATACAAAGTAAAGCAGAAGATATTCTGGAGACCATGTGTGGGATGGGGTGAGCCAAACTGTTTACATGAAAAATTAAAGAAGATGAAGATATTGCAGGGAGAAAGAACTGGCAATGTCAAAGTCATAGAACAAAAACTAGATGTTTGATTTTTTACTACTTAGCTATGCTGATGGCAACTGTTCGCCCTGAAAGAAATGTTGTAACTTTAGGGTCAAAGAATTATAGATATATTTTATTTTCTCACATCATGAACATTCCAGCACATCTCTTTCTTCAGATTTTTACATGGAGAATTTCCACATTCTTTTTTCCTTTTGTTACTGGGAGAAGTACTAACTCCTAAGAAAAGGCACAGGCTGGAGGGACAATGTCCTTCACACACATGCTCACTCATAGAAAATTTTAAACAAATACCACAAACTCTCAGGTTAATCTGCATACCAGCCTAGTTTAATGTTGGATGAACAAGCAACCAGTCAGTTCCTATTACAAGTGATTCAGTTTGCCTCTGAGTAGGACCATGATGGTCACAGATGGTCACAGACTACATGTCAGGGATTCTATCTGAGAAAGAAATGCAGGATCTGGCCTTCTGCTTTTATTCATCTTGTAGGTGTTGCTCATTCATTTTTCAAAGTGTATTTGTTTCAGTATCATGAGCATGCCCAGTGGCAAAAGATAAAGAAAGGCAAAATCAAAGTGACACTGAGCAACTCTACACATTAAGCTTTGATGCAGAAACATATTATTTGAAAATATTTGGTGTGCAGCAGGTCTGTCAATTAGAGCTAATTATTTTCCTCTGATCAGGAAGAACGCAATCTTGTTTTAGGCAGGTTTCTTTGAAATGCACGTCTTTTATATAACTTCATTATAGGAAAATACTTCCAAATTACCTTTTTTTCCCTAACTTAGCTATTGACTCAAATTGTCTGCGTTGAGTAGTTCTCTCTGCTTTGATAATTAACTTTTGATCATTACTGAATTTAGCAGCTCTAGTCAGATGTGTTCGTAGCCATCCTCCTCAACTATTTCAGTTTTCATCGCCTTTAATCTTTGAACAAAATGATCTCATTGAGCCTCCATCAGCCTTGCTACTCAGTTAATAATTCCTGTGTCTCATCTTCATGACTGGGTTTGATTTGTTTTAGACTTGATGTGAGCTTTTGATTATTAATTTAAGGTATTTCAAAGACAAACATGTTTTAAGAGTTATTTTTTAATCTTATATTCCTAGGCCTTTACAAATAAGAAAGTGGTTTTTACTCCATGATTCCTAAATTTCATGTTATTAAAAAGTACTATATTAGAAGTACTGTAGATATACAGAGCATGTAGGACACCCCTAAACCATGATACACGTGCCCTGAGTGGGAGATGAAGCTGTAAAAGATTGGAATGAAATTGGACTGATATAATATAATATTCAATGGGTGTTAGGAGAATTACATGATGGGACCTTTGTTAATTTTGAGCTTGAAAATCATAGAATCATAGAACTATTCAGGTTAGAAAAGACCCTTGGGATCACCCCTACTCTACAAAGTTCTCCCCTAAACCATTGCTCTTACCCTCCAGTCCACTGGGATCTCCCCAGTTAGCCAGGATTTCAGGTAAAGAATGGAAAGTGGCCTGGTGATCACATCTGCCAACTCTTATAGCACCCTTGGATGTAGCCCATCCAGTCCCTTAGACTTGTGTGCGTCTAAGTGGCGTAGTAGGTCTCTGACCACTTCCTCTTTAACTGTGATGACCTCATTCTGCATCCCCTCCCTGTCTCCTAGCTCATATGTCTGTATATTCATGGAACACAGCTAGTTCCACTGCTAAAGACTAAGGCAAAGTAGGTGTTGAGCACCTCAGCCTTTTCCTCATCCTTTGTTACTAAGATTCCCTTTACATCCAATAAAGAATGGAGATTTTCCCTAATCCTCCTTTTGCTGTTAATGAACTTATAGAAACACTTTTTATTATCCCTAACAGCTGTAGCTAGTGTGAGCTCTAGCTGTGCTTTGGCTCTCCTGATTTTCACCCTGCATAGGTTCACTTCATCTTTATAGAATTAATGAGTGCAAACATGCATTAAAATAATTTAGGATGATTAGAAGATGGAAGTCAGAGTGAACTAGACAATCATTCCACTTTAATTTGTAATTTCCTTCTGATTTTTTTTTTTAAATTTATTTTACAATTATGGCCTTTCCATAATTGTGCCTCTGATCCCTAAGACCTTATTTCAACAGCTGACTCCAGTGTTGAATAAGAAGAACGAAGATTAAGAATGCATGAAAAGCAGTAAGATAGAGACCATCAGAGAGTATTTGCCTAGGGATGCTTTCCCATGACTGTTGTAACTGTGAATGACTCCTACCTTTTATATCGCATTACAACTGATTTTGGTATAGCTGTTTTAGCATTCATTCAAGAACCACCTGCACTGTGCTTTATTTCATCTGCAGAGCAGACAGACCCTTACATTTATTTTGTTAGCAGGTATTTAAATATTACACAAGACATTACACATGAGAATAAGCACAAACTGGTTTGTTCTTCTTCATGTTGTTTTTCTTCACCAATATCAATCAATGGATGGGCTTTTTGATAGAAAGAACAAGAAATCTGCTTCAGTCTGTACAACCTTCTTACATTAGAAAGACCTGAGGAGAATGAGCTGACAAGAGGTTGGATCAAAACTATCAAAGTAAAATAACTGGCATCTGCAGAAGGCAAATTATATTTTTGGTCAATGTTACAGGGAAAGTGTCTGCTATCCAAAGAAAAAAAATATATTTTCCATTGCATAAGTGAAAACCCAGGATTATCAAGGAATTGTATTTAATTTTGAGAAAGTGAGATTCAAGAAAAAGTATCATTCAAGAACACTTCCTCACCCTCTTGATTCAGAAGCACTGATCAGCCATCTAAAGTAGCAGTTGCTGACCCTCAAAGAGTCTCCCAGGGTGAGACAGATGGCACTTCATGGCATCAAACATGTTGGCAGAAGAAGGAAGGCCTCCAAGCTTTAACTTTTTTCCATGAGCTGCTCCAAATCTAACTTAAGTTAATCTCCTAGCTTCTAACCAGCTCTGTATGCTTGGTTGAATAGCTAAGTGACACCACACAAGTAAGTTTACAACCCACCATGCTGTTCTCCTGTCCTGTAGGTACAAAAGAGGTTCCTTGGAGACCCAATTCAGCAGTCCAATAAAAATAGAGAAACTTTCCATATTAGTTGAGTTACATATATAGTTTTATATATTTGATGGTTATAATTTGCCTTGGAAGTTTTACCATTCATACAGAATGCCTGTGATCCTAAATAACCAAAGAAAAACCACTACTTATCAACTGCACTGTATTGTGCTCTGATTCTGTAATGATGCATTTGGTGCTAAATACAACTTCCTGTGGAAGAGAATAATGTTGCAAACAAACCATCCAGACTTGTGCTGGGAATCAGAAAGCCCAAGCCCAAAGGCTGAAGGATCAGTATGTGATAATACAAGCAAAAATATGTCATGTTTCTTTTTTTTTTTTTTCTCTTTACTTCATTGGTTGCACTCTCCTCTACCTGTCCCTGAATGTCAACAGAGAATATTGTATTTCTTTCTTGCTAATTGCCTTTGACATGAAGCTGGCGACCTTCTCTTTGAGATTCTGTGTGTGATGTTCTGGGTCAGTCTCACCTTGAGGACAAAAAGCCCAATGTTGCTGTATCTAGGACCAAAACCAATAAAGAAGATACTCACCTTATTTTTTAAAAGGTATTTTTCTTCAGAAGCCAAACATGTGGGATGGATCAGCTAAGATCCATTTTCTGAAATACCAAGTTGCCAAGCATGTGTAATCTACAAATCAGAACACTTCACTGAACTCTTGCTTTGTATGAACCACAGAAAGCTTCTCATCATTGCTCTGAGCAATGCAGTAACCTTCATGGCTTCATAGAGAGATGCTCAAGAATACTTGAAATACTGGAGATTTAATTTCAGTTGGTGCAGTGGAGGCTGGATAAAATGAAAAACAAAGTTCAAGTGACCAACAGCTAAAACAGCCTGTCTGTGGGCTAAAAGTCACCTTTATCCCTAATATAAGTGATAAGCGAACAGCTTTTAATTGAACAACACAACAAATATATTTGGTCTTATGTAGGCATTTTTTGCTAAATCCCTATGTTTCCATTGGGCCAGCAGTGGAAACCAAACTAAGGAAGTATGCAATGAAAAACAGGGCCATTTCCCATTCCTGAAGGACTCTTCCATGTTTTTTTAAGAAACATAGAAGAGAGCTAACAGAGTGCACACTACTCTGAGGAGTGCTTGTTGTTTGTGTAGACATACCTGAGCTGGTTTTAAATGTGTGGGTGTGGGTACTATGGACAATGTGGTTTTGTGGCACAGGCTTCAGTTTTCTCAGTGTCTTTGCTGAATTTTACAATTCCAACTGACTTGGTCATTGCAGAGTTCTGTGGCAGAGAACAGCACTCCTGGCTAGAGCTAGGCCTGATTATTCATAAGAACTGCTTTATTTGAAAAATTAATATAGAGGCCTAGTGAAAGAAACAGTTGGGAAAATTTCATTGAATGGTCCATGTTTAAGCAAAAAAGTCTCATTTGATTAATTGCTTCCTAGCAAATAATCTGTTACAAATTCATTACAAATGACCTAGGCTTAGCAGCTGACAAACCTATTGTGAAAATATGAAACATCAAGCTAGGAACAAAACTCTGTATTTGTTATCATCACAATTCCTGATGATTTTTCTAAAATGTCTGCTTGGCTCAACCCTTCCAAATGGCTTATAAATAAAAGAATTCCATTATTTGTTTGGTTTACTTGATAAGTGCATTTCAACATGTTAATCACATGATTAAAATCTTGAGGCAAAAAAAAACCAGAAAAGGTCCAGAAACATTTGTAACACAAGCAAAAAACTCTTCTCTAAACTTCCCTCAAGAAATAAGCAGGAAAAGGCAGGACTTAAAGAACTTCCTGTGACCTCATTGTACAGCTGCAGTCTCCATAAGCTGTGTATTCCCCAGTTCTAGCAGAAGGAGAGTTATTCTTTTTATCTTCATTCCTGAAACTTACCTGAACAGTGCTGGCATTTTGAGGTCTAACAGTGAGTTGTACTTTTAGTGTGCAAGGTCTGATTGTTACTTTTGCAGCATCCACACCAGTTAGAACTTGCTATGTCAAAATGGCCTGGAGCACAGGCAGACATCTCAGACACTGCCCCTTGTACCCCTGCTCATTTGCAGTTTATGCCCTTAGATTTTCCTTTGTGGCAAAGGCCTTTTTCTCATTCCCTTGGGAGTACAACCTATCTTTAGTCTCCTCCCTACTCCAAATCAGTGAAAAGTCTCCAGACTTGGGAAGCAAAAGGGCAAAGAGTACCAGCAGTGGCAGTGCTGGGAAGATGTGAATTGATGTTGCTATTGTTCACACTGCCCATTTATTTCCTCTGCAGGACTTAAGACTTTCAGGATTTTAATTTATACTGAACTTTATATCTGTATTGAATGTTAAGTCCATTACAAACAGGCAGCAGAGGTAACGGGGTAAACACACATGAAATAACTCTTTGCTGACCTTGGTCTGGTTTAGTACATTGCTCAGATGACTTAGCCAATTACTAAATTCCACATGTCCAAAAATTATACCTAATAGCATTGCCATGGAATCAGTAATTCTGCAAAGCAGGCACACTCTCTGTGAGCACACCCTGCTCAAATCAATTGCACTGTCACTCTGTGGTCCTGATCTGTCCCTCCAAGAGGGCAGAAGGCTTGCTCTGGGAAGATTCATCCTGCTGGCACAGAATGGAGCACCTCCAACCCCAGCAAACCTTGCAGTGGCAGATGCATTAATTGTAAGAAAAATTAAGGTGTTTAGTTCTCATTGCTGTTCTCCTTCTGGAATACCTCCAGGGAAGATCAACTTTCACTTCTGCTCCCCTTATTCTGGCTGACAGAAGCTAATTACTGGATTTATCATGCCCTTTTCATCACCTACTTCACACTTGTTCTAGACACCCACAAGTCCCTCCATTCAGACTTTTGCAAACCACTCCAGTCTCAAACCCAGCACTAGCACTATCATCTGGTGTGAAAAACTCCCAGGAATTTAGATTTTGAAGTTCACAGACGTTTGCTTGGGCTTTTGCAAAAGAGCGACACTGCAGATGGCCACTGTAAGAAAGTCAGACACTTTCTTTACCAAAGTGCTTCACAAGGCATGCATGATAAAAATCACACTTTCCTTTTGAGGAGAAAAGAGAGATAAATGTTTCCTATGTGGTCAGATTAGTGAGTGTTGAGCACTGAGATGGCCCACAGATATCACAGACTTCAGATTTATTTTTATAGGACAGTATGTTCAAGTCTGGCTTTTCTCTTAACAACAGCAATGCTGCTGTCAATCAGTTATCTCACCTGCTGCTGCCTCTGCTTGCTGCCAAAACAATACCTGGCTTCTGCATAAGTGGCATACATCTCAAGAGGCTCGGAGCAAATATATTTTTCTTCCATGCTTATAATAAAAACTCATTTACCAAAAAAAAAGTGTGCACAAGCATGTACACACACAGAGTACCTGACCCATCCTGTGGACTGAAAGCTTCACCTCCCTCCTCCCTCCCACCCCAAAAGGGCTGGCAGATCTCTGGCATCTGGTCATTACAGCTGTACTGAGGAACAACTGGCCTTTCCACCTCTATTTAATTAGTGGTGGAGGCAAGAGGTCTCTTTAAAGCTTCTCCTTCGGATGAATGATGCCTTATGGGATAGCTGACAAAGCCTGGCTGCTTCAGACTGGTGTCATGAAAAACTAAATCCAGGAGAAGCATCTCTTTAAGAGAGCACTGAGAGCACTGATGTGCTTGCTTTATTCATCCACCTTTTCAACTAAGGCATTTCATTTCCCCACTGTTACACCTGCCTGCCTGCCAGCATTGTCTTTTCCTTTATTATTCTCTCTACTGAAGTGGAGGATTTGGACTCCTCCAGCTCCTGTGTTGGTCCAGGCAGCTGCTGGTCCAGAGCCCAGGTAAGAGCATGGCTGCATCCTGCAGGGCCCAACTTCTTGCTGTTCATCTGTAGCACTGTGCACTCTACCACGAGCATTTGTCCTGAGGGTTGTATTAATCCCCTTACTGATGGATGACCTCCACAATAACAACATGTGTGTAAACAATTCCATGAGATTCTGTGAATTTGAACAAGTTAAAAGCCTTTGATAACACTGTGTATTTTAGTGGTGTGTCATGTTTTTCATTCATAGCTGCAGCAAGCTCAGCCCTGATCTGAGCGGTTACTGAAAGCTTCTGCTGATAATAAACAAATATATGGTATGAGTCTATGCCACTGCCATGCGAATGATGACCTTAGACATGTCTGCTATCAAATCTCTTAATGCCGAAGATTTGTCTAATGTAAGTTGGAGTATTAATTTTACACAGTTGATGATATATGGCTGTTTCAACTAGTGTTGTGCAGAATAAAATAATTTAAATATCAACTAAAATGGACTGGGGTTTCAAGAAGAAACTTATCTTCGCAACAAGTTATTTCATGGCTGTAGACTGACAAGGTTGGTGAATGACTGTGTTATCCTAATAGCTCCTGTAT
>NW_009953098.1:3518192-3578586 GCF_000747805.2 Chaetura pelagica | reverse complement strand
ACAATTATAAAACATTATTATAGATCTTCAACACTGGAATGTGGTTTCTTTATCAAAACACACGGTGCTGAGGCTACAACTGCTGCTGCATCACTCTGCAATTCCAATGGAATCCAATGACAGATAAACTGTTTACACTAAAAGACTCTATCAAAGTTATTTTGCACCTAGTTTCATCCTAATCCATCTGATTTTTTCTATAGCTTTGATAAGATGACCTCTCTCACTGTGTGTGCAGTATTGATGTCATTACTGAAGAGCTGTTCTTCAGCCTTTCTGCTGATAACAAAGTAAATGGAAATGTAGAGAAACCTTGGGGAGGTAAACAGATCCAGCTGAAAACCAGGGAAAATTACAAAAGGAAAGGCTATCTGTTGTTACAAGGAAAGTGGTCACTGTTCCACTTTAAAAGGTATTTACATGATATGATGAAGGCATATTGCCTCTTAGAATTTCATAAACTTTTAAAAAGTATATATTGAATAAAGGCTTGGAAAGCTCATTATGCATTGTATGAATTTAAAGCTCACCTTCTCACCTTTTTAGACTCAGCTACAAAGTCAAATATTTTGTATGCAATTACCTAATACTAACCTAGTGAAAAAGAATGCCGTTTGTGTCAAATATGAACGACAGAGCAGGGCCAAGGATTATAAGGGTGTCGTGTGTTTGTATGGTTATCAGAGAAGTGGCAATAAAGTGGCAATCATTAAGGGAAGGAAGAAAAAAAAATCAAATAGAAAAGAATAACATCTTATTGATTCGTTCTGCCCCAAACACTATATACATAAAATACTGAAAATGAGCAGGTCTGTAACTAGTATCAAAGTTTCTTTGGATCAAAAACACACAGAACTCTGTGCTTTAAATGTGCTTTAAATTAAGTACACGTTTCAAAGGTTAACAGGACTGTTCCTTAGGCAGAAGAACAAAGAGGAGCTGGTTAAAGAAAATTGGGTACACTACAGCTACTTAAAATACTGTATCCAGGCACAACTCATTTGGATGCCTTTGAGCTCAAAGCTAATTTGAATTATACAGAGGTGTTTTAAAGCAAAGAAATACTAACCTTTGTTTTATCTAGCTCTTTTAGCTGAACCAAGCTACTAATTAAAAATCTTCACTGCTTTTACTAATTTCTCCTGTATTTTTTAACAGAGTAATAAAGCCATCTAAAAGCTCTATCTTTCCTCACAGAAGAGTGTTAAAATTAGCATCTCTGAAATGCCTTGTCATCTAATGGCTTTACTAATAACACATCTGTCATCTGCCTTATCTCTTGTAGCTGATCTAAAAATATTGTGCAGTAGGATTTCTGAAGGCAATACTGATGCCTATGCCAGTGTTCCTCTTGGTGACAATACAACAAGAGTTTAGAATTCAGGCAACGCTTAAACGTAACAATATCTCTCAAATAATACATTAAACAGATGTGTACCTGGTATTATAAATATGTGACATAAAAATCTATTGGGTTGGTCAGTGTGCATATTAAAAATCATTCAAGTAGGTGAAATTCTGGATAACTTAAAACTTTAAAGACAGCAATTTTAATAAAACTGTCAATACAATTTTCTTTGTAAAAACATTTGAGACTGATTATGCTGCTTATATTGAAAGAGAAACACAAGGTCTATATCTTTAGATCTTTTATTGAACTGTGAGCACAGCATCAATAACTGCTTCTCAGCTGTAAATGAAAATTGATTCCAGATCTAACCCGTCTTTTATGTGTGTCTTTAATCCCGAGTCACCAGCAATGAGATGTAAGAATCAGCATTTTGTCTATGGGACAAAGCATGTGTCATATGGCCAGCTCCAAAGTGTCTACACTGAAGATACAGTGGGGTGTGTTTACATGTGTTAGATGTAGGTGATAACTACAGAATCTCCACCCTAGGTCCAAGAAGTGATGACAGGAATTTGCAGCTGAAGCGGAATGACTTGTAACTTGCCTCACGCTCTATTGCAAAGATCAATATTGTCCAAAGCTTTACAGATCTGAAGTTTGAAGGGACCGGCAAAGAACACCTCATTGGACCTCCCTGATGTCACAGCCCAAGGAAATTCACTTGACAACTTGTACATGAAGCACACAACTGCCAGAAGTCTAAAAGCAGAAGGAAACCACAAGGTTTCCATGTAGTTTTCAGCATTCTGGCACAAGTAGTTTGGATTTCCAGTCAGCTCTTACTTGGTAAAGCCTCTAAAGCCCTCTGGAATGAAATTGAAGTGTATAGCCTCTTTTCACAAATCTTTTTCTTGGTGATATGTTACTAGGCCACCATCATACATGCTCTAGCTCTTCTTGGCTGAACCAAAAATGATCTAACATGTATAGTAGGAAGGGGTCTCCAGATCATGTGCATAACTCATAGGAACCAATTCCAGTTTTTTAAAATCCTGTTTGAAAAGTGGTCAGCACATGCAGTAACAGCCCTATATCTATAGAATAAAAACCTTCCACTGACTTCAACCTGGTTGTTCTCATCTTATCCAGAAATCAGGCTCAACTTCTTAAATTATATAACTGACTGGAGCTATCATGTGTGTCAGGATTCTCCTCAGCAGTGCAGAGAAAAGGAAGATGTTTAACACCTGAAAGAGCACAAGGTCCTTGGACCCCTAAATAAATGCAATACAGATTAGAAATAAGTGTGCTCATTCATAGGAATGAGAGAATAAGACAGAAGAGCTTTGTTTTTTTGCAGACAAGCTTCTAACAGTCTTCCACCATGACAAATGGACTACTGGTAGTCTCAGAAGACAGGCTGATTGATCAGACTCTCTCCACATACTATAGACATTCACTAGAAGTTGAAATCAAGGTTCATTTTTGGATCAGTGTCACTACTGCCTTTGCCATGTAAAGGTTGAAGGGTCCCTAGCAATTCTCAAAGGACAGATCCTAGGGCTCCCTACTGACCACTGCTCTCAAAGGATTTCAATTTCCTTGAAATATGAGATAAAAATATCAAACTTGATTTTTACATACTGTGTTTCTACTAATAAAGATGAGTAAATGCCAGCTCATGCTTCACATTGGCTGCAAGCCTATAGCAATAAAAACACCAAAAAACCCCAGACAACTCAGAAAGATTGTAAAGACAACGATTCAAATTCTTTATAGAAAAGTTGCATAAACAGTAGTTTTGACCTAAGAGTTTTAATCTTTTCTCTCCCTGTCAGAATGCACATATGTACAGCTGAATTACAATGGTCACTTGACTGAAAAATCTCTGTGTTAAAAAAAAAAAAAAAGTTTTTGTCTAACCTTGGGCTCCACATCTGAATATTCATAATTTTAAAATTCGCACTTTGTAATTAATTGCCTTGGTCTGTCCCTCATTAACAAATATTTTATATACCTTTTGGAAAAAAATATTTTGCAGTCAAAAACATTGCAGTTATTCTGTTGATGTTTATGTGTCTGACTATTGGGCCAGACCAACATTTATTTCCATTTCCAAACCCCTCTCTTTAAAAAGATGTGGCAGAAGCTGCTAAAGTATGAAGGCACTGCCAGTGTAATGCCTGAGTGATACAGCAGAGACGTGTTGCTCAGCTTTGCAAGGCCTTACTCTGGGATGCAGTGTGTGACAAAAATCTAAAGGACAGACATACACAGTCACTCATTCCAGAAACCTAAAAGGCTATGAGATTCTTTCCTATAATGTGGGCAACTTTGTCTATACCCTCTATTTGCAATACTAATGAAGAGATGCAACCATACATGTGTGGGGAACATAGGAAAGGTGAAGTGCAGGGCACTTAAGAAATATGCTCAGCATTCTTCTTGTCCAGGCAGCTAATTTTTTTTGTACATTATGGGAAGCATTCATGTTTGGTGGCCCTAAATATACGGAACATAATCTGTTTTTTAAGAAGTTATTTAGGAAAGCTTAGGAGATTTGAATCAATTCTAATTACTCAGAGTGAGATGAAACTCACACTGCCAAAAGGCAAATAAATTTTTACGTACTGTAAAATTTTGAGAAACTACATGAATGGTCTTCACTGTGCTTTCTTGTATGTCTGCAGCTTATGCTGTGAATGGTATTCCTGGGGAAGTCACATGGAGTTTTCGCACAGTCTGAGACCTCCTACAGCTCAGACACATCATCACCACACAAGGACATTGGAGCAATATGCCGCTGTTCACATGCCCGACGCTGCCTTTGGGTAAGAGGTACATGTGCACAACACCACAGCAGTGATATTCTGGGAGCTGTCAATACTCCACTGGGCAGTGCAGACATAGCCATGTCTCTCCTGCTTGGGATTAACATCAGAGACGACACCTATTTAAGTCAGTGAAGGCTTTTTGACTGATGTCAGCAAACACTGGTCCAGGCATTTGCTTCTCCATTCAGCAATGATACATAATTTCATCTTGGCAGTGTCAGCTGTGTAAATTTGGAATAATTCTACTTGTCACTAGAAAACTACTACTGTGGAAAAACTAAAGTAACTCCTACCTCATGATACATTTCCATTTCTATATTTTGGGCATCTCAGCTAAAAAACACTGACTTGTATGAGTAAGAGGTCAACTGACATCAGAAGGTAGATCTTTCCTGGCATGACCCTAAAGGATGGATTAGGTAGGTTGAAGGAGAGCAGTTAGGTGGTTTAAAAATAAATAAGAAAGAAAGATCGATTTATAATTACAATTCCCAGGCTGAAGAGATGATCTTATGTTGAATTATAGCGTTCTCTTCATCTTTATTGCAGGGATTTAAACATTTGAGCCTATTGCATACATAAAGTAACATGAAGGATGAATTTAACCCAAAGTCTGCTGTGTTTTGTTTGGTTTTCTTCTGGTAAGAATTTTGAGAATATGAATTTCACCAGCTTTATTTCCCAGCATTATCCATAAATATTTATAAAGTGGGAAGGATAGAGAATGACATGAGACAGTTTTCTGAAAATGATTCCTCATTAAGGTCCCAAGTAGCTGGTTGAGAGACTTTCAGTATTGATTTACAGCTACACACTAAAGATTTTCCCTCTCACAAATGAGAATCACTGAATTACTGACTATGGAGTCCCGACCTTTTAGTCTCTCAGTGGAACAAACTTTACACACCCAGCCTTCTCAAGTGCAAATGTACAAACGAACTGCAAAGTGCAAAGTGACTCTGCAGTTGTGTTGGTGGTCTGATGTGGTCATTTTACATACACTTCCAAAATGGTCATCTATTTAAGAAACTGAGTGCAAAACAAGTGGAGGAAAATCCACAGTTAGTTTGGTACAATGGAGGATAGGAACTCAGAGCACGTTAGCTATTCCTGGGTGCTCCCATGTGTGGTCCCCTATTCCAAGGCTAGTAAGTCATGTTTTGGTTTAGTTTAATCTACTTCACAAGGTTAATTCAGCAAATCTGAGAAAATGCATTCCTATTTAAAAATAAGTTTCCTCCCACAGAGGTTCTACATGCAAGCAACATTTAAGCTATGGGATTCTGCTGCACCTCAAAGTGCTCTTGGTGCAAATACAGCAAACCAACTTGCAATCACCTACAACTGATGAAACAACTTTGTCAGATTATATAGTCTATGCACTTGTATCAGATGTAGTTACCTGCTCATTGTCATCTTCATCACTGCTGAGTTTCAGATCATCCTCAAGCATTCTGAAAAAAAAAGAGACAATACAGAATTACTTTTAATGAATTAATTTGATATACAATGGGCTGAATCTAACCTTCAGCAAAGTCAAAGGAACAACTCTCAATTCAACAACAACAAAATCTGATCGGTGATAAGTAAACTGATTAATAGTCCATGTAGGTATGAATTAGTCCTTCTTTGTGATGCTGGGTAAGAACAAATTACTTTTGGACTCATCCATCATGAAGTTAACTTCTCTTTCATGTTCTCTTTTATTTGCACACTGTCTGACAGTGATTAGTCCATATATGTCTTTGTGTATTGTCTTCTACATCAGAAGGTGGAAGGGAGAGTAAACGCTGAGATTGTTAAAAACTGAGGAAAGTTCCTCCATGTTTCATTCCTGATCTAGGGCATCACTGATCTTCTTTGAGGTTGGTGCCAATTCCTACCTTATCAAACCGAGAATAGCAAGAAGAGGAGGAGATTGTTTGAGCTTTGATGGGATGTCACAGTTGCTAATATCTGAATGCAGAGCAAACATTTTCCAAGCTAGCAATCCACTAAATCATATCCCCATTTAATTATTTTTTTTTAATATATATTTTTTTTAATACAGGGAAATCTCACATCACTGATCCCTGCTCTTGATTAAAGTGGAAGGAAACTTCTAAAAGATGTGACTGTCCCAATGCCTCCTTCCTTTCCTTTGGCAGAAGGAGCTGAATAATGCATATTACTATATTAACATTCATATTCTCTTTTTTGTTGTTGTTGTTTCAATCCAAGACTTGGGTATGACAAAACACACAGAGTAGGAACCATATTATTTGCTGTTCAATCTTTGCAGAAAAGGCCTCTTCTTTCAAGGTCTACCTAAATAGACATGACTAGCAGTCACCAAATACACTCCCATACAGCTTCCTATATGTTCATGCTTTTATCTGGTGGTCCCCCTCAGAGCTTCAATTCTTCTGGGCACAGTTCTACCTCACACCCATCTTTTCACCTTGACAAATTCTCTCATCATGGGATGACATATGAATGAATCACCACATCTCAACCAGATCCAATATGACAGCCACTAAAATTGCCAAGCTTCCTTTCTCCCTGCCTAAACTCCTTTACCCACGGCAGGAGGCTTGCAAATTGCAATTACTGTTTCCTTTCTGCCTTGATGGAGACTGAGGTCTATGATTTTTTATTGTTAGCCTTTAAATAACTGTAGCAATCAATGGATGTTCTGTTAGGTAGGTGTTGTTGTTTTTTTTTGTTTGAAGACTACAAGTAAATCATGGAAGCCTCCTGGTATAAGGAATTTTAAGGAGGGGACAGTAATCCCAATGTGGAAATATCAAAAGGTTCAAAGTCCTGCTGGTGCTCTTAAAAAGAGAAAGTGCAAAGAGATCTTTAAACTGGTTTGTAAGTCATCTGTCTTTTGGTGACCTCTGTTGTCGGGGTGGTTACAAAGTATCTGGACACATAACTACTCTCATTAATGTCTTGATAAATGGCAGATGCCTCCCTGTAATACGTGAACCCATAAACGTAAGACTGTAGCATGGACAGAGAATCTTCTAAAAGTAACAATGTGGTGGCTTAACTTCGGCTGGACACCAGGTGCCCACCATACAGCTCTGTCAATCCCCTCCTTAGAAGGACAGGGGATAGAAAATATAACAAAGGCTTGTGGTCAAGTTAAGGACAGGGAGATCACTTGGCAGTTAGTGTCACAAGTAAAACAGACTTGACTTGGGGAAATTAATTTAATTCTTTATCAATCAAATCAGAGTAGGGAAATTAGAAATAAAACCAAAATTTAAAACATCATGCCTCCACCCCTCCCTTCTTTCTAGGCTCATGATTTTCTCTACCTCCTCCCTCTGAGTGACACGGGGGTACGGGGAATGGGGGTTGTAGTCAGTTTATCACACAGTGTCTCTGCTGTTTCTTCCTCTTCACACTCTTCTGCTGTTCCAATGCTGGGTCCCTCCCATGGGAGACCTTTACAAACTTCTGCAACATAGGTTCTTCCCATGGCTTGCAGTTCTTCAGGAACAGACTCCAGCACAGGTCCTCCTGCAGGGTCACAAATCCAGCTAATAAATCTGATCCAGGGTGGACTCCTCTTTCCACATCCTGCTGGAAGATCTGCTTGTGTGGACTGTCCACAGGGTCACAGTCTCCTTCAGGTATATGCACCTGCTCTGGTGTGTGGTCCTCCAAGGGCTCACCATGGTCCTCACCAAGAGCTGCAGGGGAATCTCTGCTCTGGTGCCTGGAGCACCTCCTCCTCCTTCTTCACTGTTTCTCTCACTCCTCTCTTCTGGCTCTGTTGTGCAGTAGTTTTTTCCCCTTCTCCAATGTGTTATCCCAGAGATGCTACCACTGTCACTAATGGCCTCACTCTTGGCCAGCAGTGAGTCTACCTTGGAGCTGACTGGCATGGGCTCTATTGGGCATGGGGGAAATTTCTGGCATCTTCTCACAAAAGCCACCCCTGCAGTGTTGTCGTGTCAGTCTGTGTCAACCCCTCCTGCCAAACCTTGCTGTGCAAACTCAGTGCAGAATTTTTCAGAAAATATTAATCTTTTGAAGCCTGGTCTTTGGTGGTGAACAGGAACTTTTAATGTTATCTAGCAGACACATCCATTTGTTTCCACAGTGTCATTATTGCTGTGCCTTTCTCAATGCACCTCCATCTATCTATCTATCTATCCATGGCCCCAGATTGTTATCTGCAAGTCTCATTACACTCCAGAAGGACAATACCCCCAGGAAACAGAGACGATATTCATTAAGGACTATATCCTTCTGACTCTTCACTCCAATTCTACACTCTTACTTTTAAACCTACATCTCACTTTAATATGTAAATTACCCACTTTAAAGAAGCACTGCTAGATAATATACTATATTATTATTTTTAATGCAGATTTAAGAGGACATAATGCAAAGGATCTTTTAATGAATGAAGCCCAAAGGATGGTGGGGTTTTTGTTGGGGTTTTTTTTGTGTTTTTTTTTTTTTTGTGTGTGTTTTTTTTTTCTTTCCAGCTATTTTTGTTTGTTTGGGGTTTTTTGTTTCGTTGGTTTTGGTTTGTTATTTTTCATTTGTTAAATGTTAAATTCTTTTTTGACAGACCCTGCCCAAAAAGGACAAAGGGAATTCCATATATAAATGTTAAATTCTTTTTTGACAGACCCTGCTAGAAATCGACCAAAAAGGACAAAGGGAATTCCATATTGGATAAATGGAAAGAACAAAGAAGAAAACATGAAAAAGATAAATGAATACACTTACTAAACTAACCAAACAGCCATCTGAAATGGCTGATGAATAACTGTCCTCATACAGCTTACACTGCAGACACTTTCTAACTAGTACAGTAAGAGCAAGACATGTTTATTGAATATTGAAAAATATAAAATGGATATAAAACATGATTAGTAGGAAGGACAACTGTTAGGAGTTGGTTTCAGATAAACTAAATTTGCAGGATTTATGAGTTCCCTTCCAGAGACTAATGGATGTTTAGACGACTAGAGAGAGGAAAAAATTGGATTTTGGTATTTCTTTAGCAGTTCCAAGCTTATCACTTGGAGTATATAATTCTTCTTAGCCTGTTCTGCTAAATGAAGAATATGTCAACCCATTCAGTTACAAAACTCAAAGGTTAAACAACTAAACCACACAGCTTCTGAAATGCATCACAGTCTCCTGGCAGATGGAATAATTAAAGAGAAACTGAGTATGGTATCAACAATAAATATATGGTAGCCAGAGAATGGAGGGAATAAATTAAAAATACATAGTATGTGCAAATGAAAGTAGAATGCTGAAGAGTTCAAATAACCTGCTCCCAGAGGATATTGGTTAGAAGAGGTAATATTTTACAGAGAGCAGAGGACTACATGGTCTTCCACAATTTAAAAATGTGCTTAATATTCTGAAGACATGGGTCACAGTAGCTTGTTCTGTTTAATGTTTCTATTAACTCTCATTTATAAGCAAGTAGCATCCAATCACACTCAAAGCCCAATAAGGGCTTTTAAGATTGCCAGCTACCAAGGTGACCATTTCACTATCACATCTAGAGAGGTAACCCATTTCAGTTTCAAAACCCTGAGACAGATGAGCTCCATATCTACAATTCTCTCAAATACTGTCTGCATGGTTTGAACATGAAATTTGTCCCTCTTGAGTGAAAGATCCCTTTAAATACACATATGATCTATTCTGCTGTTTGTAATTGTTAACCTCAGAAACACCCAGACTGGAAATTAAAGAATGTGTTTGTTATGAAGATCAGGCCACCTATTAATAAAGGCCAATTTGGTGGGTATGTTAAATTGACAATGAATACCGTAAATGAAGGCAAATCAAAGAGACAACTACTTGTATCAGAAAGCTACCTTCAGAGTTGTTATGAATTAATTTTATTTCCTATACTTCTCTGACCCAGCTGACATTATTTTTGAATATACATGTATGTGTTTGTCTTTTGATCCGTAGCTAATGCAAAACAGCACTTTAGAGAAAGAATGGGATTAAGTAGGATTTTTTTACTTCATTATTAGAGCAATGAGCAATGTCATTTACTCTAATAGTTGAAGTTGTGTGAGCACATTTATTATAATCTACAATTTTCAGAGGTTTATAATTTGGAATGTGAATTTATTGCAAAGCAGGAACATTGGGACAAAGCAACAGATTTATTTGTGGTGTAAGTAGGGGCAATCTTACTGACTGACTACAATACCCACCTCCTCGAGGGATGCATTGACTCCCAAAGCAGACTGTTGCTACTTTACAAATTTAATTTAACTAGACAAATGACTGAATCAGGGCTTTATTAGGATGAGTTCTGTAAAGTCTCACTAAAAATAGTAACAACAAAATATTATTTTTAGGAGCCTTCAACTTGTACCAGGCCTCAGAAGATGATGAGATGAAAAAAACCCAAAATGAGCTATTTTTATTACAGAATCACAGAATCTTAGGGGTTGGAAGGGACCTCAAAAGATCAGTTCATCAATTTCTAACAGTTTATGATTATTTTGTAATAGCAAGATAAATTTTTACCTTCTCCCTTTGATTTTTCATACATTTTCAAAAAAATAAAATTACAAAAATATGCCATAATAATAAACCAGTTTAAACATAAGCAGAAACCTCTCAGTATCTGTTCTCTTAGACAAAGTCAAAAGACTATGCAAGTCCCATTATGGCTGCCGTTTCTCAGTGGGACAGACTCTGTTTTATACCTTTTTCCTGCCTGTTTTCAGCTTGAATGAGCCAGGGAGTCCCTCTAGCAGCTCCCAAGAACTGCTACAGCCTAAGTTACTCAGTTAAAATGTGAGTCTAGACACATTTTTTTTAACCGCTTCAGCAAATTTAAATAGTGAGAGGCCAAAGCTGCAGAGCAAGATGACCTAGACTTAATGAACTTTTGGGGTCACTCCCACCCATGAGTGCTGGGACAAGCAAAGGATCCTTAATGTATTCAAATGCTTTTTACAAGTGACTAAGTTCCAGACTGGCAGGAAACTTCTGAGAATCCTTTGCACTTCTTCCTGCTCTGGATGGGTAGGGCTGTGATGGGAATACACTGTGTTTATAAGATATTATGGGTTAGGTGAGACAGCTTCACCAAGAGAGGAGGCACTTAAAAGGCAGCCTAAAAGGGATGACGTTCTGCACTTCTAATTTGCTCTGGGATCAGTTCACCACTGTACTGAAGCTCCACTCAGATGTTAAAAAAAAGCCTTGTGGGAATGAAAGGGATAGAGAAAAGGGAAGAGGAAGTTGCAAACAGACAGTGAAGGGAATACAGGGCAAATCCCCAATCCTGAGCTTCCCAGGAAATTAACTCACTCTTGTCAAACCACATTTGTACAAAATGCATATCCCATCTGGGTCATATCACAACAAACACAAGTGTTGCTTCTGCAGGAAGGAGGACAGGCAATGGTGTTAAGCAGATATACAGATGTGTCATTCTTTTCTTGCCAGGTTTGTCTCTGGTAAAACGGGCATGTATTTCTAAGATTCCCTCTTTTCAAAATATTTAGCCCATTTGCTTTTGCAAATCTGTAACATTGTCCTTCTAAATCTGCAACATTCTGCTCCCTTAGCAGGGTAGGATGTATTGCTTAAATATGTCTGGAAAGAAAAGGTAAGGATGAAACTGTGCCTGCTGACACAAAATACACAGCAAAGCACTGGTAAGGGGATACCAGCAGTGGTTGGTATGGGAATCATAAAGAGGATGTGGGTGCTTTTCAAAAAAAGAGTTCCCTTCTGTTTCAAACTTACACTGATACAAAAGGATAATATTAAATGGAGGCTTGTGGGATTTAGATTGGAGTAGCATGTGCTACAACTAGCTATTCTGTTTTATAATAAAGACAAACTTGTAGCAAATTTAATTTGTGATACTTAATAAGACATAAATCCAGAACATGTAGGAATCAAATAAATGTCTTTGAGGTGAAAAAAGCAGTATGTCAGCATCCCAAGCTATGTTATGCTCTTGTTTGCAGCAATATCTATGTGGAGGAAACAGTGTCCATGCCAATAGTAACTAGCATTAAGATGCAACTTTCTCTACCCCTGAACTCGCATGAAAATAAGGCCATCAGTTCAACACAATCTATGCTGGTTTACCCTATGGACTTCATTCCAAACTTGCTTTTTGTTTTCCTAGTGCATTCCTCTGTAGTATATCAGGCTTCTCTTACGAGTGGCAACTCAAAAGGTATCATGCAAATGACAAACTGCATAATGGAATTCAGATGTATTTCAAGAATGTGTTGCACACACTAGAGCACAATTTTATCATTTATCAAGGGGGAAGAAGGGGGCCTATGTGTGTGAAAACATCTAACAATAGATTTCCCCAGAGAAGTTCATAATACAGTGGACAAAAAAACTGGGGAAATGAAAATAAATGGTAGAGTAATTCCAAAGAAAAAAGGATGATCTTTTGTTTTAAAACATCCCATCAATAAATCTTGAAACCTGATATTCATTCTTTTGCCGAAATGTGCAAGTCATCTTTAAAATACACCCTCTGAGATATTGTAAGAGTTACAGTAAAAGAAAATCTCTGAAGATTAAATAGAATTCAGAGGCACCATTTACCTTAATAGGTAATGTCCAGCAATTTTCTACATACTTAAATATAGTTTATTATTTTTTCCTTCTCATCCACCATATTATTTCATTACATTCTTGTCAATGATGAGGCCAGTCTGGAAAACTCTTACTCACAGGAGTAACTTCCACTTGTTTGAGCAGTTTCAGTGGCCTGAACAGGGCTTACTTGGATAAGGTATAGAACGAGTCCTCAGACTGGAATTGTGTCTCCTTAGAAAGAACTGCAGTTAAGTTTTGTGTCTTCACCACATAAATGCCTGTGAGCAACAGAGGTACCTGGTCTCTTCCCTCCCAAAGGAGAAGCCACACATTAGCCTTAAAATACACTCACCCTTCCTCTGGCACAGCTGATGGAGAAAGATGGCTTGCTAAGAAACACTCCATTTTGTATTGTCACACTCAGCCTGCCTTACTGTTCCTGGCACCATATCAGTAATTAGTGTAATTACAGCTGGTGAGAGAGAAGTAACCCCTGTGGTTATCTATTAGGTACCTCACAGTCAGAGAGTGCACTTCATTACTCATCTCTCAGTATCAAAATTTCAAAAGGTTTAAGCAAAATTAATTCATTCCAAAGAAGAATTTCTTTATCAATCCCTCCGTTTATCTCTATGTATAGAATAAACTCTTTCAGGTAACAAAACTATTAAGTTGCTACTAAGTGCATTATAGCTACTGCTCTGTTGACAAGCATTTTGTTTTTCATTAGAGCTAAGACAAGAACTTTGAGGGAGAAACCTACTATCCAATGACTCCTCAGTACAACATACTTCTCTGCTTGGCAAGGCATGAGAATAATGCAGCATTGAAGCAAAAAGAACAAAAAAAGAGAGAAAAAGAAGACAGAAGAACAAAGAGAAGTAGGGGTTCAGGAAAAATACAGGGAGGGACTAATAACAGTTTCTAAAAACAACAGTCTAAAACTCATATTCTTCACATTTTTTAAGAAGAAAAATGAGGACCCTACGTTTTTCAGCATACCAAGGTCTGCCAGCACACACAAAGCTTATACTATTTTCCCTTTGATCAACTGCAATGGCTGATAAAATTTTGGGCTCTACTATTTATCAAGAGCAATATATAGTCCAAGAGCCATTTCTGTGATACATACTCATTTCCAATACATTCCACATGAAAAACACCCCCTTTCTGCAACCATGTTTGATTAAAACTGTCTCCTAGTCAGAGCACCAGTATTTTCTCTTGTAAACAAGCCCTCAGTTGGCATATTTACACACAAAGGCTTTGGGAACTTAGCACACAGTTAAACAATGATTGATAATTCTACTGCAACTTGCAAAGGTGACTTAAAAAAATTATATCAGGAAATGTATCAAAAAGATCTGTTCAACAGGGAACAAATAACAGAGGACTGGTTCATCTATATGATGTTCTACAGTGCATATAGAAGGACATTAATTTTTTTCATTGATTACATTATTTCATCTTTTATTTTATTCCTTTTTTAATCTGGTAGCAAAGTGAGTCCTTCAAGGAGCTGTTTGATGAGCTGCCAGTACTAACGTGACATTTGCAAATATTTCTCTGTGCACTGTTTTCCCCTTACATAGACTAATCTCAGATCTGAAGAGCAGAGTTCTTTTCTCTCTGCAGATTGGAAAGGAGTTGCTTCTGGTACATCTTAAGCTTCAATAACATAGTCTGCAGTGGAAGCAGCTTTTTTGTTCATGACACCCCTTGTATTAATGCATATCCATGGCTCTTTCTGCCATTAGAACTATTTGCCTCTAATTCCGAACTGCTATCTGCAAAGAGCAGTGTCATGAAGAGAGACTGCACTTCAGTGTCAGTGACAATGCTGAGTCCTCAAGGTGCTTTACAGAGGCAGTACAGACTGAGCTGAATTCTGCTGCTCCCTGGCATATCTGTTAGGTCTGTGTGGAGCAGGACAGTGGTGTGATGAGGATGAGACACTTGTTCAGCACCTCCTATGGGGTAGGGCTGCATGGTAGCTCTCCAGGAGCACTGGTTTGTTCCAGTCTGTGAGCTGCAACAGCACCCAGAGTCCTTCCACACCAGCTGTGTGTGATGCTGAAACTAGTGCCCATTCCCTCCCAACCACAGCTCTTTTACAGTTCCCAGTGAAGGCAATGGGTGAAGACAATTTATCCCCAGTTTACAAACCTACTGTAAACTCCTTTAGCCATAATAAGGCTCAACAACCTCATGACTACAACTAACTTGAAAACTATTGCCCTCCATGGCCTCCATTCCTAACAAAGTATTTAAACAGTGTTCACAGCCTGTACATATTTATGGCTCAAAACCAAACCTGGGTCTGCAAAAAGGTAACAGTTAATGTTTCTCTACTACAGACATGTCTCCTATAGGTTCACAGAACCAATCATATGACATGGGAGATTTTAACTCAGTTTTCATAGCTTAACCACACATAGAAAGCAAATACTATTTCATCTAGTAAAAACTATTTCTGTCTAGAATAAGGCTCATCAGAGTATTCCAGCTCAAACATGGATGCTACTAGGGTCATGTTTTGGTGAACAATAAAAAGAACACAGGAAGACAGAGAAAGAACTTATTCTATGAAAATCCCATAACAAGTAGTGATAGAAAAACGAAAAGAGAAGGCAGAGAGGGAAAAAAAGGAGGAAGAAAATGCCAAAGGCAAACTAAATTCTAGTATCTCACTATGCTTTTGCAAAATTTGCACTTGTGCCAGTCTTGCTTTGGAGGAAGAATGGAAGGGATAGGAAAGGAACAAATACATGGTCTCTTCTTCCTGATACAAAGCAGATTTTCCTTTAGTAGAAGCACTATTTTTTAACCTACCATTAAATGAAGTTTACTTAAATTATAGTATTTCCTAATTTAAGGAAACTTGCAAAATCCTAAAATGAGCTCAAGAGATGCTCAAAAGCTCAGGTACTGCTGTGATCAGCTCATCTCTTCACAGAAAGGATAAAAGTATTTGGCAAGAAACAAGATGAAGGTAAAGTATGTGTTTCTTCCACAACACTAGTCTCTAAAAAAGCTGTAGTGTGACCAATGTCCAAGTATTTTAAATAGTTCAGTGTGAGTGAACCCTAATTAATTGGACAAGTAGAGGAATGGCAACAAAGGCACTCTGACAGTCATCGCAAGTTGAGAGGTTTTTGAATCCCTGGGGTCAATTTGTCCTCAAGAATGAATTGTTGCAAGTTAGTCTCCTGTAACCCAATAAAGGGGTCTGGCTGCTTCATTTCAGTGCAAATGAACAATAACTTCATAAAACTGCAAAGTATCTATTTACTTGTTCAAAAGGAAGACTCAAGATGTTTAATAAAGCCTGGGAAGGGGGAGGTCTTCCAGCAGCAGATACTGAAAAGGCAACACAAGGCAGCCATGCCATGGTTTTCAGTGATGTGTTAGGTCATAGAGAACAGGAATTTTAGCTGCAGAAACAGTATTTATTCATAGGGAGAGAAGTGACATTTGTCACAAGTCAGATTTTTAAAGAATGCCTTAAGCTTAGCACTTTACTTAAAGAGATTTTCAGGGGTGAGCATTACCAAAGCAGGATTACAAGAGGGGGTGCAATTCTCATGTACTGGCCTGCTGATGATGCATGCCCAGGAAGAGCAGGGTCAGCCATAGAGAAGATGATCAAGTACCAAGGGCTTACGTGTGCATGACAGAACTGACCGGGGTTTTCAGTGCTGCAGAGGCTTTACACCTTTGTGAAATAGACAGCTGGACCATGCCTGCTACACAAGGCAGTTCAGGCCTGATCAATCAGCAAAAATCCCCATAGAAAGCAAATATAAGGTGATCTTAGGGAAGGTGATCTTCATTTTCACTGCACTAAATTTCTGATCAGTTTTTAAATCCGCTTCTCCCATAGCTACAAAATTCTTCACTGAGAATCCATACCTACCCCACAGATCTGATACCTATTTTGGAAAGAGAAATCAATCTTCAGTAATACAGTTCATTTCTATACTTGGATCAATTTAAAAATGTAAAACCAGATTAATCCAACCAGTATGAAAACTAATATAAATAGAGGGGATAAAACCAAGCAAGACTAAAACTAATAAAAATACAGGGCATAAATGCATAAAATAGTTAAATGATTTCTGAATCTGGATGATTTATAAGTCACTGAATATGCATGAAAGAAATCAAGTACCAAGCAGAGTCCTGAAAACACTGACTCATGCAAGTAATCCTAGCTCCTGCAAGCACTATTTTTCAGGCTCAGATCCAAACACAATGCCTGACACTGTTTGCTCTGATAATCACTCTAAGATAAACAGATATGAATAACTGTAAATACTTCCAAGCACTTCCCTTCACTTATAATGTAAAAAGAAAAATTAGAGGATAAAATGAAAATGTATGTTTCCACTTTCAGATTTCATACATCATTAATTCTGTAAAAATATATCCGTCTTCATACTGATACTTCTCTTTGCTTGGCAAGCTTGAAGAATGCAATGTGCTTGATAACCTGATTGAAAATTTGATCCTATTGTTTAACAAAACGAGGCTTGTTTCATAAGGGGCTCCACCATGTCTGTGCACATTTTCTCCTAAGTAACAGTGTAAGACTTGTATTTCCCCAGACAGCTGAACATTTATGTTGATGTACTTGGCTGCAGATCCAATCTTGCACTGGCTGTAATACAGGAGAATTTTCCTCAGCATTTTGAATTATGGCACTGAAATAATTTAACACTGCCTTCTGTGCATGTTAAACAAGTTTTCTGATATAGTTAGTCCTTACTGAAAGTTTGTTTTGCCTATAAATTATGCCACATGGTTAAATCACACTTTGGTCTGAAATCTGCAGAGGTTATTTTTTTCAGTATCACTGCAAATGGTGTCACTCCGGAAAAGGTACCATTTCCCCACAGTCATGCACACCCCATGTACAAATACTCTCCATTCTTTATATTCCCTAGGAAGCCTAGGTTACTTTTGAGCTATCAGCTAATTTGTGTTTGCAGAGCCCTCTTCAATGTTAGAAGAATGAAGCTGTGAGGAACCAAGAAAGGAATATTCAGTTATTGGTTTAAAAGGTTAAACTAGAGGTACCCACAGACACTGTTTACGCTTAATTACTGAGAGCATATCCTGCAAGTCACTATCATGGTTCTGATCCCAGTGAGAACATTACATACACTGATTTCCAAGATCAGGAGAAAGATCACCTCCTTTAGCAACTCCCTGCTTCACTGCCTCTTTCCCAAAGTCATCATGAGATGACTGTGGTCTTCCTTTAACATGAAGCCTTTCAGGAAAATTGTGGATGATTCTCTAAGAGGTATTTTAATATTTTCATACTCCCAAAATCATTCACTTATGAGAATGAAACGTATATTACCATTGAAAAAATAATCACGTGGTCCTCATTGCTAAAAAAATTTCAGAACAGAAAACTCCAGAATATCCGTTTTTTGCCTCTCTTTCCCATTCTCTCTTAGTACATTTATACCAGGCCTGGCATTTGGTTTCTTTGTCCATGACTAGAATACCTCAGTGTTATTATCAGATAAATAAACAACAATATTAGTACATAAAATTGATAAATGCATAATAAATCTTTTCTTGAAAGGGCAAAACCTAAGGTTGATGTAGATTAAAGTTCGTTTCATTGATAAAGTCTAATGACGTCATGACTTCAGAAAGACAAATAATAGTAAAATAATATGTCAAAATTGTCAGACTGGATCAGGTCTGTGGTACATCTAGTTCTGCATCTTGTCACAGGAGACTGTTCAACAGAACGATTTGTTAGTACCAAATTACTTTTCCTAATATAACTGCGACAGTGGTCCATTATGTTCATGAAGCACATATGTCTCCTAAATTCTTAATTCAAGCCTTTTTTCAGAATCTCTTTGAACCCTGGCTCCACTGTTGGCAGCAACCTGAGTCCTGATTGTTTGCTGTGTAATAACCAATTTGTTGTTCTTGGCTTTCTGAAATTCACTAGATGTTTCCTAGCACTAAAATGGTGAGAAAAGGAATGGGAATTTTATAGGATCTAAGGAGATTTAGGTGCTTGCCTCCCCTTAAATTTCATTAGGGTTTCAAAGTTGATTTCCTATCAGAGTGGTTACATGGACATAATGCATCTTTACCCAAATACTGTTACCTGTGTACTTTCTCACTGTATACAGCTGGTGTAGCAAGTCTTACTGACAATTATCTTCTGAGGAACAAGCATGTATATTTGGCTTATGTCTGACATGCAAGCTGCAATGCCCTCACCACTTTTGCTGAGTTTTGATGTCAGTTCAATGGAAACAGGATGAGCCCCACAAAAAGGAAATTGCATGATACACCTGGCACTTGGAGCGGGAGCTGTTAATCTACACACTAATTCAGTTCATACATATGGTTGGGTAGTCTGGTAACTATCAGGGCACACCACTACCTTTCATCTCCTAAGGTAATGCAAAAGTTATATCTCAAATCCAATTTAAATTGGTGCTCCCTTGAGCTCCAAGATAATTTCTCTCTAATCCTCTTCTGGTTGTCTATAGTGTAACCTTCAGACTCTCAGATATGACACTGTAAAAAAATGATCAAGTCATAATTTTTTTAGCACAAAACCAAGCTATTTTTCCTGGTGGCACTATGCTCTAGCTGTTATCAGATTCAAGAATTCTTCAATTGCCTTGAACTCTGCATTTATTTTACTTTTCCAGAATTTTGCCAAGAAAAATACCTCGGCACTGCTTGAAGAGAAAATAATCTTGTCAGTTTTATTGTGCCATATCTGAGATGATGAAGGTCATGCTAACTACAAGTCTGTTCCAATTGCTACGGGGTTGGGTGAGGTGGGCTTTTTATTTTATTTTTGGTTTTCCCCTTGCTCCTACCACAAAGTAATAGGGATTTTCCCCTTTCATTCTTCTTGCCTTTTGTTGTTTTTAATCGACCACCCATCAGTGCCGAATTGCCTTGTAACTGTCTGCTGAGCTTTCATTTGACAGAGATAGCTGCTATTGTTAACACAGCCTTCACTTCAGCCCATTTAACTTTCCTCAGTTTGACAGCTTCACAATAGCCACCTTCCATCTAAAGAAAACTGTGATTTAGTAGAAAGGGAATGTGGGACAACAGCCTGATCTGTCACTCAGTCTCCAGTGAGTTCTCTTGGCATAAAGTTCCCCCACAAAGCCACAGGATGAAATACTACACGAAAATAAGACGGTCATGAGACATGTTCAGTTATATATTCTGGTAAAATCTAAACAGCAATCACACTTAAAAATACAGCCCTTTCCTGTCAGTAATCCCTTGTGCTGGGCAGCAAAATAAATATTTTGACTGATTTTAAATTTCCATTTTTTGACTTATATTCCAGAACAATGCTTGAGTTTTTTCTTCTCCCTTTTATTCACCTACTAATTGTTCTCAGATTGATCTACAACAACTCCAGGTGGAAACAATATGTCACAAGAAAATTAAAGCTTTCATTGGATCAGTCACTAGTCCTATTCCATATAAGTCTACACGAAAAGATGTTGATAAATTAAGAGCCTGGATGTCCCCCTTACTGAAAATTAAAAAAGTCAAATTACAGCTGCCTAAGCACAGCCTCAGAATACTTCCCAGCTCAGGTCCACACTCAGCTTTCCAGTCACATGCAGTCTGGAAATACACTTGTAGCTGATTTTTTACTGTTGTGCATTTATGCCTAACGGTCATTGGCAATTATGGTTAAATTTGGTTTTATCATTTGGTACAAATGACAAGCTGTAGACATCCCACTACTAGATTCACAGGCACAATTTTTTTCTACCCACAGGTAAATATCTGTATTATTTCCTTTTCCAAAGCCCTGGATCCTAGTTTGTCAAACACTTTATTGTTAAAAAATGTGTCTAGAAAATGGAATTTGATTACCGTAGAGCATAGTTTATTTCCATCCATCTATAATTCTCTCTTCAGAACTCTAGTTTCCTTCTCCAGAAGAGATGAGTACACAGAGTTGCACACTGCAAAAGAAACTCCCTATACTGACTGCCATGCTCACCCAAATTTGAGAACCATTTTCTAGTATTTTAAACAGCTGCTCTGATAGTGGTGGTTTCTCATTGAGCAACATATGAATTTTTGTTTTGAACCACTGAATTTCAGTTAAGAGTTCACCACAGCTCTGTTCAGAACTGGAGACAGACAATTGGCCAACAGATAAAACTCCAGTAAAAAGACAGATAACGGCTACTAGAGAAGCATCTACTGCCCAGAGTTCACTTGTAAGAGAGTACCCACAAGGCTATAACTAGACAGAACACCAGGCTGCTCCACTGTTTCTAATTAGGGAGGACATCCTTCATTTTATAGCTCCTGTGGTCTAATTTGTAGAGAGTCATATCCCCTAAAGCTTTCTGTAAACCAAATTAAAACTCATTCCATCAAGGAGTTTTAGCAAAATACAGTCTCTGATCACAATACATACGCATGGTCACAGAGCTGCTTCAGGCAGTCAGTTGGGGGCATATTCTTTTTTTTTAGGGCTATTCTTTTTCCTTTTTATTAGGAAACAGTAAATTTCTTCTAGGAAAATGCATTTTAAAGACCAGAGAATCTGGTTCTGTTTAAAAAGTAATTCATAAGAAGGAACACAGAGTCTCTCTACTGATTTTCCTGGTATTCTCTGACTTCTAATTAAAATATTTTTTTCCTACTTTTTTAGTTAAGACACCTCAAAGCTTCAGTCAGCTCAACAAACATTGCTAGCCATTTTTTCTCTAAATAATAATAAAAAAAAGTCAGCTTAGGCTTTTTAGGAGACTTAGGACTCTGTGAATGCTTTTGAAGTTTGCAATTCCTTCTCTATTGAGAAAACATTCATAACATGTGAAGCAGTAACACAGACATCCTATGCTCTACTCTACTGGTCTCCAACCCAGGTCTGTCAAGGGCAGCAAATTAAATCTGTATGACCACTCAACCACAGAATCACAGAATCATAAAGTCCAACTGTTAACCCAATATTGCCAAGTCTACCACTAGACAATGTCCCTCTGCATCACATCTACACATCTTTTAAATACCTCCAGGGATTGTGACTGCACCACTTCCTGAGCAGCCTGTTCCAGTGCCTGACAACCCTTTCAGTAAAGAAATTTATCCTAATATCCAATCTAAACCTCTCCTGGCACAACTTAAGGGCATTTCATCTCACTCTATTCCTTGTTACTTGGGAGAAGAGACCAAGCCCCACCTCGCTACAACCTCCTTTCAGGTAACTGTAGAGAGCAATAAGATCTCCCCTCATCCTCCTCTTCTCCAGACCAAGCAATCCCAGTTCCCTAAAATGGTCTTCTTTGGATATGCTCCAGCACCTCAACATCCTTCTTGTAGTGAGGAGGCCAAAACTGAACAGAGGATTCAAGGTCTGGCCTCAGCAGTCTTTGGTCTCTATGATGCCAATATCAACAATTAGGATTATAGCTTCTGGATTTGGACACATGTCCATTAGAGTCTGATTGAGACCTTTGATTAATTTCACACAGGCCACTGAATAGCTCTGAGAGTGCAATGGCTTTTGTTCACTACAAATTTGCCTTGAATTTGAACTGGTAACCTGAAGGTGAAATGGTCCATCATCCTATTGTTAGTGCAGCCTGGGCCTGCCAGAGTCCCTTTCCAAGTTAAAAGAAGAACTTGGTGTCATTTGGTTGCTGAACTTTTTGTCTTCATAAACAGACACACAAAATCTTCTGAAAACAACTTCCCTCTTCCATTTCTGTGGTATGTAAATAGAAAAGCACAAGTAATTACCCATGCATCTGCCACGGCTGCTCATATCAATCAACAGTGCAAACATCAAGTAAGATCATTACTTCCTTCCAGATGCAAAGGGACTGAGCCAAATTTGTCCAAGTAAGATTCCAAGAAAATATTAATCACTGATTGTGTAATTACAGAATTACCTGTGAAAACTCCCTACAACTGAGAGATCTAATGGATAAGTAGGAAACCACAGCATAATATCAAACAAAATATCTACATTCAAAATATTCCACTAGGCAAAGGTCATGTATCTCCCACCTTGAGGAACAGCACAGCACACTCTGAATGCAGGCAAGGGAGAGCTCTGCCTCTAGTATATGAGGATATTTTGATAAGCATTCCCAACACATTTTGACAATGAGTGGCCAATATGGTAAAGTGTTTCAGGCTGGTTCACAGTAGCAGTTTGGTATTAAAAACTGGCCAGAAAAAATTTTGATAGACTGCCCCCAAAATGCTAAGAGCTATTAACCTTGAGAAACTTATGAAAAGGGGATGCTCTGGGGCATGCATCTCCACCTGGGTGAGTCTCCTAATTAGAGGGTGCTGCTGAGCACTCTGCCTGTTTCTCTCTACTCTGTATTCTTGTCTTTTTCATTAAGCCTTTATCCACTAATTTCAAACAAAACATATATTCACTGTTGTTTAAGGGCTCATCTGCATTTCCTGTGAGTTATTTTCATCACCAGTACTCTCTCTATAAATATATTTCAAAGTAAACTGGTGAGAGAGCAAGCAAGAGACTGTGTAGCACTATGTCAAATGTCTTCTCAAACCAGTTACATCTTAGAAAGAAGTTAAAAGAAAAAAAAGGTCTATTTAAAACCAGATTAATCTCAAGATGCTGAAGTATAATAAATTGCTCTATTTTAACTGACTGAACGGTGCACACTTAGAATACAAGGGCATATTTCATTTGGGTTTATGTAGTTGCTAAGTCTACTTTTCTACCACTTCACCCATCACCAGATGAGAGAACTTGTCAGGCAAAATTGTACTTAATGATGTTTAATGGTGGCTAAGCCCGACAGATGTGTTTATTTCTTTTCTTCTTTTTTGTTGCTTTACTCTCACTGAAATAATGAAAATATTACATGAACAACTCCTGTATTATTTGCAGGAAAAGCTTCCATTACCAATGCTAGGTAACATAAAGCTTTATCTGATTTATACAGCAATCTATATAAATCTACTTTTATGTTTTATTTGATTCCAGCCATTAGGCTGTGCTAGGAAGTAATTCTAAAATATATATCATAGTGGCAATTCACTGTACTATACCAAATTAATCTACATAAATCTATACCTGTGTTCAGGGAACCAGCATGGTAACATCACCAGTATGGAGGAGGAATGGATGCCAGTAATTCTACTTGTAGGCTTTCTAGGAAATTCAAGTTCTTTCTAAACCACTGATCAGAACACAAATGTCCCTGACTGAAGAATTCCTCTTTCTAAATTAACTGTATCATCATTAGCATAGCTGTTACATTTTAAATTTGAGAATATGAAACTGCATATTAGGAGAGGTATTTCCTATTTATGACTGATCTAAAGTCAGAGAGCTTGAGCACGAAGGGGTTGCTTGGAACAGAATATCTTTTTAAAAACCTGTATTCCTTACAGATTTAAGAGTTCCTTACATAGCTGAAGCCAGTGTGCTTTGTACTGCTGAATGAGGCCAGCTGGCAAAGTAGGAGCCTATCAGTATTCTGACTGCTTTTCTTTTGTTTGAATATTACCTCAGCGGCCATACACTAAACGATGTGAACTTGATGGGTTTGACTATGACCTCAGCTAAACTGAACAATATGAAACTGGCACATCTGAAATTTCAGGCTTGCTATTTTTCAATTTCTTTTTCACCTGATCTGTATTAAGATGTGGTTTAAATTCTAAAATAAAAATAAAAAGAGCCCTTCTGCATTCCAAATCAATCAGCAAATGCTGGCATGCCAGAAGGCAGGCTTCATCTGCCTCTTCACACCACATTTGGTGGATCCCTGACTTACGAGAGCTTGATTTCTAAATGTTTATGCAGAAAGAAATGCTTTACACATCCGCTCCTTCTCAGATAGCCTACAGGGATTTCTGGCAATACTTTCCTTTTTATTTCCTTGTCTTCCAGGTTTTCTCCCTGTGGATGCATAAAGACAGAGTGACAGCAGAAGAAGGCTTGACTCACAGTGAGCAGCACCCTTACATATTATTGCTATCAACTCCATGAGTAAGCTGGACATCTGTCTTTACTTTTAGCAAGTTCCACAAGGATAAACATGAACATGAATGTGGACTGCCCACAGACAGTTTACTGGTGCTCTTTCATAGCCCTGTACCATCTCTGGGCTTCTGTCACTTTTGTTGGAGCTATATTTCAGCCTTGGATCACAAGAGTTCAAAACACAGTCAATCAATCAAATGGTTTCTATGAACATAACTGCAGTTCAATAACTGTTCTCTATTCAGCATAGCCAAGAAAATGAAAGGAGGAGGTTAATGTGGAGATAGCTAGGTTACATGTGGAACTTTAAGCAGCAATTCTTGATTAGCCATCATCAGACAGGGCATTTTATTGGTGGAGTTATTTTATGTGAGACAATAGAACAAATCCCGGACATTTATGGCCTGATCCTGCTCTCAATAAAGTCAAGTTCTTCTGTTGACTTATGCCTACTAGTTCTGGATCTATGACCTTGACAATAAAATGAACACAGCAGCAGAAAAAGCAAGAGGTTTACATCTGTTGGAACAGTGGTATGAGGTGAGGTTTGGAAAGCTGCTGATTCCAGCTGGTAAAAGTGGAAGGCCCAGATTCCTCCAGCTTGGCTATGGCCTATGGAATGGGGTGGGAAGCAGTGTGCTCCCCCTGCCAGCCATCCATTTAGGAGGGTTTTTCTCTGTACTGCCTTTCTAACAGGGCTGGGATTCTGCTTCACATCACCCAAGTCTGCTAAAAAGAGGCTGAAACAGGCCCTCTAAGCAGCGTGAGAATTCTTTTTGATGCGATAAAATCCCATAAATATGTGTTTCTAACCACTGAAGACAGCAAGCTTTGGAGGGCTTAAATGGAAAAAGCTAGTTTAGATTGAGCCAATTCTGGGTATTGCCGCACATGTCAAATAGCACTTCACTTGACAAATGGTCTCAAAGACATCTATGGGGCTATTCAGGGAGTAAGGTAGTGTTTGGTATGAGTACGGAGATTAGAATCTGGCCCTTGTTTTGTTTTTAGAGAGATTTCAAACATATGTTTGTTCTAATTTTCCCTTCCTTCTAGGATTGCTGGTATTCACTTGGCCCAGCTTCAGAGAGAGAGTGATGTGAAAAACAGCACCAGTAAAAAAAATAATAAAAATAATTATAAACTCTCTAATACATAACCAAAACAGTGTTTTTTTCCCCTGTAAAAATATGTAGCATAGACAAATTCCATAATGATGCTATGTCTTCTGAAAGTTTTATTGGCACTCGTTTGGGCTTACCCACATAACTCACTTGTGAGTTCACTACTCATGGGTAATGCACTCATCCCAAATGCATGCTAAAAACCAGCATGTAAAAAGCCCTATTAGAGTTCAACAGAGATTAAACTAACAGTTTTTTTACAGAAGCCTCTTATAGTACCAAGGTTCACAGAAATTATAAAAATCTTAGTCTATAATAGGCAATGTTTTCATTAGGTTTATCCCAAGCATCTTGTATTGAATTCCAAAAGTTCTTACCCAGTGACATGTATATCCACTCTGCAGTTTAACATTTTTCCCTTCCTATCTCAAACCAAATCTTTGTGTCATATCAGGCACTTGTCTGTACCCAGAGAGAACATGGTCCCTTGTCAGTACAAGAACACAGTGTAAAGAGTCCTTGCTCTAGCAACTGTACCATTTAAACTGAAAAGAAAGGGAATGGGAAAAGCCATTATTCCTATTTACAGGCTGAGAACTGACACACAGTTTCCAAAAGGTCATACAAGAAGTCCCAGTTAGAGCTGGAATTAAAATAAAATTCTCCTGAGCATCAAGCCAGTGCCTTAACAAATTAATCTTCAACATCTGTGTTTTGCTTCATCTACTGTATTCCATGCTCATCCCTGTACCATTTAAAGATCTCTCCTCAGTACCATAAGTGACATGATTAGTACTTGTCTTGACTTAAAAGCATCACACACACAAACTGCACACCTGGACAAGCCATGAGGCTTGTCATGAGGAACTCATGAGGAATATGAATAAGCTTATCAGGCCATACACTAAGGCTACATGTCAAGTAGCATTTAAGTTTTGTACAATGGACATCACCAACCACCCCTTGAAAAGTCTCAGGCAATTCCTTAGCCCCACAGAGAAAGCTGCAACAGAAATAGGAAGAGAGCTGATGCTGAATGGGCAGAGTTAAGCTAATTTTCCAGAGATACCCAAAGTACCTAATTTATTTATTCAAGTAAATATTTCCTCTCAATTTTCAAGTGAACATTCTGTGAAAATTTATGATGAAAATTAAAATGCTAGGCAATGTTTTACAGACAATATTGTTCTATTAACTCACATATGAGAGAACTCTAAAACTTGGCATGAATAAAGGTTAACCCTTAAAAGAAGCACCTAATTTGCCACCATAGCAAAAAAGTGGGATTAAGAAAATGCTCTGGTGAATTTTGAGGCATATTGAATACTAATGCAATATAGTTCTTTCCAAGGTAGGTGGAAATGTTAAATAAGGAAGAACATATTGTCCTTCTCATTTTCAGAATTATTTCCTACCTAAAGATAGAGATATCACTCAATTTTCAATCACTTCAGAGAAAGGAACTTTCTCTAAAATCCAAGGAATGTACCTGCTATTAACAATCTCAGCAGTGTCTAATAAAAAAGCACTTAAGCACAAACCATACTTCATTTATAAGATGAGTAGCTGTAAGTTATCAAACCCAGAATCCTGTGCAGGAATTAAATACTTGCTTTTTCTTTACTGATTTAAGTACGATTTTTATCCCTCAATTATGCAAGCTTGAGAGTGGGGAAAATCACGAGTCAAGTAACCTTTCAGCATGAAACTCTGCCTCATTGTGGGCTGCTAGGAAGGGGAGAGATGCAAATCTGCTCAGGGAAGTCAGACAGGTAGAAAGTTTACAGATTTTCAGAACATTCTAAATTGTCAATGCAGAAATAAACATGTAATTTGTTTTCACTGAATCCATTGGCATAGCCATGAAATTGCTTGGGGGGGAAAAAAAGGGCTGTGATTTTTCAATTTTGTCTTTTTTTTAGCATAGGAAAGTATCTTGCTGAAAATGGGTTAGAGCAGGACTGGAAATCAACAGAATTGATCAGATGTACTGGATAAATGCTAAGCAGAAGGCTATAGGAAGGACAAACACACATGCTCTGCTTAGAATATATTAAAAAAGAAATGTCAGAGAACCAGTCAGTCTGGGGAAGGGGATAGAAAGGAGGGTAATAAAGCAATAATCCCAGACGCAGCTCTGGAATTACCCAAAGTCTGCAGTGCTCTGTAGGGATTTTAAAGAGCACATTTAGAAAATTTGTTAGGAATTAGGAGAGCAGGGTCAATAAAGTTAAACTCTGTCAATAATCACTCTGCAATATGTACAAGGATCTTCCACCACAGTGCCCGAGGGCAACCCCTGAACTTAGAACTGAACTTTTCAAATTTAAAAAGACCCATTTATTGCAGCAATTCATTTGAGAAAATCTTACTATGGAAAAAGGCCTAAAAATAGAGCTGTATTTTTAACACTCAGGACTGACCTCCCCACACAATGCACCTAGGAACCACACTTTGCCAGGAGGAATATTTAATGAGAAGTTTTTAAGTCGTTAGCCTGGCCATAACAGCACTTCACATGACTGCAGGGATTTGGGAGGCCGGAGCAGGCCACACACAGAGTGACCAGGTTATGAAAACACAGGGCCCATGTCTGCCCTGCCGAGACCTATTGGCCTTGCCCTGTCTTGTCTTCACACCTCTGTAGAATTAAGGCCACATCTCCAGTGTGTCACCGTGTGCTGCAAGGGGATTTTTACCTCACACTGAGCAAGCTGGTGCCAGTGCAGAGGCAGCACAGCGCTTCACCTCACTTCATCCAGCGCTCCATGGCTGCAGTGAGGCTGCAGCTGCTGCCTGAGGCTGCTGCCAGCCCAGCGGCTGCCAGCTCCTCAGCACTGCCCTGGGGAGCTCTGCTGCAGGGTGACACCACAGCTGGCCCCATGGCTCTCACTCTTGCAGGCACTTCTGAATGTCACCCAGCCTCAAGATTCAGCCACAGGCATTAGGGATATCTTGGCACACAGCCTTCAGGAGAAGGGCTACAAAAATTCATTGCAAGCTTATGTTTTACTTCAGTATTTACATAAAGCATGTGTTCCAAGTTAAAAGCCTCTCTCTACTATAGCTCAAAACATTAGGTTAGTACAGGATGCTATTAATGCTGAATTTCTACAGATAGCGACTAGCTGAGATGAAAACCACTTGAAGTGTTTTGGTGAAAATAGTTAAGGTGAAGGGTGGGAGTTGTGTGCTTCATGACATCAAAGAGCAAAATAACAAGTAATTTTTTTTTCAAGGGAGCTACCTAAATCATGGCTGTTTTTAAGAGGGCTATCTAGGCTCTTGAACCAGGTCTTGCTCTTTTCTCAGATGACATTCCACCAGTCTTGTTTATTCTTAAATGGCTCCATGGTGCTAATTTACAATGGTATGTTACTAGAAAACAGAAAATGCCCAGAATACCTGGTAAATGTGGTTCTTAAAAAGTACCTTCACATCCTTCAGATGAATTACTTTAGTAACTTCACTGAGATTCCTTTCATGACTAAGTGCACTGGGATCCCACTCCACCATTCACTCATTCAATTTACCCAGCCATAGTAAGGCAAATTAATCCACCACACTTCATGCTTATAGCAGATTTAGCTTTGGGTGTCCCAGATGAAAATACACAATTTCAAAAAATTCAGCTATAAAATAACTGTTAATTTCCACCCAGAATATCCCACAAAGATGTACTTTGTCACCCCTCATACCAAACAGAGTTTCACTTCTGCTTTACAAATGGCCTTCAGGAACTCAGTCCTAAAGGCACTCGCCACTGAACTCCCAACCCAATGAGGCATGAGATGACATGCATATAAGACTACAACCAAGAGCTGTGACAAATCCACTGAATGCAGCTCACAAACTTTGTGGGACTGGGTGCTCACAAGTACTAAACAATCTGCAGTTGAAAACCTTGAATGTTTAATTCTGCATTCCTTCTCCATTCTGCTTGCTTACACTTTCCAAAACCCAGTGAAATGTACTGCAGCTTGAGGGATACTAGGACTAAACATGCTTTTTTCTCAGTACAAGCTATGGAGCTGTAAATTATTAATATTAATAATGGGAAAAATCTGTCATGGATAAACTATAAACAAACAGTAACAACGACTTAAATTTGTTAATCTGAGAATTTCTTTTCTCTGATTCACTTTCATAAACTAAATATTTTTTTCATCAAGCAGTATCCATTACATTCATACTTGGTGTAGTTACGAGGCAAAAAATGTGGATTATTGATGATATAGATCATAATGGCTCTTTTCAAGCTATTATCATTTATCATTTAAATATGTATTCAGTGAGCTTTAATCTGCAAATTTGTCACAATTGGAGTCATTACGATTTAACAGATTCATTGTGTTAGCTTTATTCTTTTTTTAATACAATGCATGGTGCATGTTCTGTGAACTGATTTTACCTAACTGGACTTCTAAAAAAGTTACTGCAAATGAATAACAGCCATTTATTAAAGCCTTCTGCCTTTAAAAAGACATAAATGTGAAATACACATTGTTATATTAATAAACGAGTCCTGCAAAATCTTCATACCCAAGCACATTGCTCTGTCTTCCAAAAAGTCTCAATCTCCCATTACTTTTAAGAACAGCACCATGATCAGTCATATCTGAGATTTCAATTATGTACATTTTCTCCAATCCCCTAAATAGGCATTTTTTTTCTACTGGTTGAGACAAAGCAAACAAAATCAATGAATGGTCTCTCACTGGTATTAATCAGTCTGAGCCATGTACCATATATTACCAAGGATCCAATTGATGTAAATCCTTCTGCAGTTTTTTTTTACTTCATGATCAATTAATAATAAGAAGAATAGTATCTAACCCTTTGGCTAAAGTGAAATAGCAACAGGAAGTTTTGTATTTTGAAGAAGGAAAGTGATACTGGATTTTTAGCTCAAGTGTTTGTATAGCTGCACAATTTCCAAAACTGCACAAAATGTCAGCAATTGGCAACACATGAGCTTTTACTGGGTTTTGGCCATGGCATCTTAATTCCATATCCAATTTGTACATAATTCACTTAACACCTTTTCTTACTCAAGTTTTGCAATTTCCTGCATAAAACCCCTCTGAGAGTGAGCTGCACACTGACTGAGCAAACTCCCCTTGTAGTCCACCAGGAACATTGCTGTTTCCTTTGAAATAAGATGTGATGAGTAAATGCAGAAAAGCTTATCAACCCTGAATTCAGATCATCCTCTGGCTGTGATCTCCCTTTTCCCTTTTGACATCATACATGAACACTGCTTGTGGGAAGGCTCCTCAGCTAAGCACAAGGCAAGCTGCCAACAAGAGATCAGAACTATTCACACCATGGCATGGTTTACCTCATGCCTTTTCTATTGTGCAGCAGGCTGCTCTGAACTGGTTTGGGGTGTGGACACGGGAGCAAGAGATATGTGACTGACAGCTGTGCCAAGATTAACTGGAAACTCCAAAATGGCTATAAGCCATTGTGCTCCTCTGGGTAAGCAGCCTACAGCCCTACTGTGATGCGGCTGCCCTGGAGCAGCTGAAAGCTCAATGAGAGCTGGGAGTGAGGAGGCTCTGCCTGTCCAGGAGTTGGGCTCTAACCGCCCCTCAGGCCATGCCTGCAGGCTGCTCAAAGGAACAACAGTGTTGAAGGCTTTTCTCATTATACCTCACCTAACTGTAATTCCACACTAGCTGTAGTAGGGGACTGCATGACACTGCTGCAGTCCGCCCATGTGAGGTGCATGTGGGCACTTTCATGCCACCCTTAAGCATCATTTGCCCCGTGTTCACATATTAATGAATTATTCATGGCTTTTCAGATGACAACTGGCTTTTGCCTTAAACACATTTCAATGCATTAAATGATACATATCTAAAAATAAAAAAAGAATAATCTATTTGGCTTAACACAATATCTCACATAAAAGGAAGTGGTTTTTAACGGCACATGTCTACTTTATGGCACTGGTCTCTTAACTTAGTGCTTATGAGTTAGGGAAACAGCCCCTTGGTGGATTACTTTTCATAGTTTGCTCAGTAATGTGTTTACAAAGTCATTGTTACAACTAGATGCTTATATATTTTGATATACAGCATGCAATACAGCAGTACATCTTCAGAGACCGCATGCTTATTTTAAAAACCTATTTAAACATTTCTTTACCTTGCCTCCCAGCAAAACAGAAGTTTATTGCCAGATACTCCAGGGCTCCCTAGTCCAGTCTGACAGTAATTAAGACAGAATTAGTGGAGCTTTGCAGGAAATGGGAACAGTGGCAAGTGTACAACAGGATGGGCCAAATTCATCTCTGACAGCAACTCCTCTGAAATAGCTAATTTACTCTAGGAATTAATTTGACACTTGAATTTCAAATAACGGCCTCTATTTTTAACTGTCTGATTTCACTGAAGCCCACAAGTCAAAGCCTGAGAAATCTTAAGTGGATTTTGTTTTTCTTTTTTAGAAAACTGCTCATAAACTCACCTACTTTCTGCCGTGTATCAAGTCAACAGTCTTCTCCAGAAATCAATGTTTTGTTAAGATGACACAATGTATTATTTCAACTAAACCTGCACTTGCTTAATGCTTACCTGCCCTTGAAAATGGACAGTATTAGTGATAAGCACCATCTTTAAACCATGAAGGGAATGATACAAAACACATTACTCAGAATTGTTTGTTTGTGAACATGTGTAATATTTCTTCTGATAATGTATTTATACAATACGTAACAAATTCAATACTTTGATAGTACAGCCTAAAGAAAACTAAAGGAAGCATTTTTCTGTGCATGCCTCCTGCTAGAACTCAAGACTCCAAACACGGTCTTAGGATTTTGCAGTAAGTTTGGACATTAAGCTCTGACAAAAATATCTATTTCAAAAATTTAATGGCATCTACCTATATATAGTACCTACAATCCAATCTGATTCTGTAACAGATATCTAGCTGTACAGAACATCTAATCCAATTGAGAAGTATCTTTTTGTCCATTAAGAAACATCCTGTCTCTGATATGTAAAACATTTTTATGTTTCAATTTGTTCTGTTTTGGTGAAGAAGACAGCAATCCCTACAGGAACTTTTTTAGAAAGAGAGGGTAGCAGCTGCTAGGAGGCAGCATTCCCTTGTGTTATGGGGGGGTCATCTGGTCTTCCCTCCTCTTGGGAATTAGAGCAGCACCCTCAGAGCACACTCAGGACCTTCGGGTGTTTGGGGAAAGCCACAGGTTAACACGCAACCTGATCTTCAAGGTTATTTGATTTTGAGATGCGGGCGGGAGGGATTCCTGGCTAAGTGGAAAAGAGCTGGAAATCCTTTAGTAACCCTCAGCACCTTCTGTATTCTGCTCTCCATAAGGAAAAAAACAAGCTCCTTTAGCAAGTGAGGGACTTGCACTATTATCTCCCTCTGATTGTTGCATTGATTATATCGGAAAATGAGTAACTTCTATCACACTTGATCTGAAATTGCACTACCTCACTTATGCTCATACCTTTACATTTACAGAAGCATGGATCTTGGGAGTCAGACATGACACTGTGATGTCTCTGTTGATCCCTGGTGTCAGGGTAAAGGAGAAAAAAACAGAAATTTAACCTGTGATTTAACACTGGCCACTGCCTGGCTCCAGCTACCAGTCTTGTCTGGGTGGTTTAAACTTTTGCAAGAACCTATCTGGTTCCCTTCTCACCATGCAGGTTCATTTGCTGCCACCTCTGAGTCTGTGCTAGATTATGCAGTATGTGCTCTACTGTGAATTGCAACGGATTTTTGCCTAAAAAATTAACCAAGACACCATTTTCTTGGGGTTTTTTGTGGCATTCTATTTTCTCTCTTATTTTCTTGCAGTACAGGGAAAGGCAGATTATTTCAATTAAGAGCCTGTCACTGACAATTGTAAGCAACGTTTCTTCAGTGCAGCAGTTGCAGTTTTAAGTTTCTCCCTGCTTCTGTAGGATCTAATTTTCAAGGCCCCGTTGCCATGGCAGCAAGTTGGAATTTTAATCCAGTACTAAAGGTCAAGACAGGTCACCAGTTTCAGTTCCTCTTCAATCTCCCCATGAAGAGCCACAAAAAGAAGCTGAGATAAAGGTCTGACCTAACAAAAAATTCCAGTCTAGCACACAGCCAGACTTGAAGATATATGATTTGTATAGGCTTTCAAATTTGCCTGGAACTATTGAAATTCATGCTAAATTGAATATGGGCAGCCCTGATTCGCATTCCTCTCTCTCTGTAGAAAAGCACATCTATGTCCTTCAAACACAGTTTCGTGCACATGACTTATCAGGGATACCCAACAACCAAATGCTTCAGTAGAGTCTAACAGGTAAAGAGCTGTGAAAGCAATCCCCTCATTACTGGAGATATTTACTACTCAGATGAGCCTGACAGCTGTATGTAAGTCTTCTTTGTCAATATAAGGAAGATGAACCAACATCTTTCTTTCAAAACCTGTAAATCTCTTTTTTTTTTTTTTTTTTTTTTTTTTTTTTTTTTTTTTTTTTTTTTTTTGTGAAGCATTTTGACTTAACAAGACTTTCCAGTAAGGGGCAATTTTCTGAAAGCTAAGCTATCTTCAGATTTTGTTTACTATTTTTATCTTGAAGGATAAAAAAACTCGTGAAAATTTGGAAATAACCTCTTATTTGCCAATTTTCTAGGCCCCCTTCTGTGTGTTCTATAACATGGATTTTAATTAAACCATCGGTTTGTACCTACTGCAGTAAGGCTACAGACATCTCCCTCCTCCTCTGGGGCTACATAATTTTCTTGGGAAGCTGCAGTAACAGCATTAGGAAAGTCTCAAAATGCATTTTTCTGAGATACATGGACATAAATGAGGGAAGCAGTTCTTCCTCCAAGAATGCAGAACAGCAATTAGGCCAGCAGTGGGGAATATTTTACTTTTTCTCCATTTGGGAGGATCTATTTGTAAGGTAAAGCTACTCTGAATCTTGTGGCTCCAAGGGCTATCCAAGACAGAGGATAATGCAGTGAGCGTGGCCTAGCCCCATGGGGTGTTGTGAGAACTTCACTTCATAAAAAATAAGCCCTCTGGCCAGAAAATTGATAGGCTTTGAAGCCCTGCTGAGCCCTCAGCCCAAAGCATAATGGTAGCAATATAAGTTCCTCTGGATGGAGAGTGTAAAGCTGAGAAAAATGTGGTGGATTACTAGAGTTGTCAGAGGGATTCAGAGGAAAGATGCAAAGGATTAAGTAGTGATATTAGGAAAAGTGTGTGTTAGTCTTACCTAGGATATTTAGAACACAAATTGGGAGTTTCAAGCCCACTCTAGTATTATGAATGCCAAGCTTCCTGGCAAAATCCATTCTTCTTTCAAGCTTATCACCCCTTTCCATTTGACTATTTTGCAGCACAGTGTAAATGAATCTGGGGGACAGTTGTCTCAGTTTGTCTCAGGCTACTGAATTCTGAAAAGCCAGTAAGATACGGGTCCAGAGAAGGGCCACCAAGATGATCAAAGGTCTGGAGCACCTCTGCTATGAAGACAGGCTGAGAGAATCGGGGCCGTTCAGCTTAGAGAAGAGAAGGCTCTGGGGAGACCTTATAGCCCCCTCTCCAGTACTTGAAAGGGGCTACAGGAAAGCTGGGGAGGGGCTTTTCATCAGATAAGATAGTGATAGGACAAGGGGTAATGATTTTAAACAGAGAGAGGAGGGATTTAGGTCAGATATTAGGAAGAAATTCTTCACTATAAGGGTGGTGAGGAACTGGAATGGCTTACCCAGGGAGGTTCTTGATGCCCCAGCCCTGGAGGTTTTTAAGGCCAGGTTGGATGAGGTTTTGTGCAATCTGATCTAGTGGTGGGGTCCCTTGCTCATGGCAGGGGTGCTGGAACTTGATGATCTTTAAGGTCCCTTCCAACCTTAATGATTCTATGATATGACAGTAGGAATGAAACTGACTGGAGTAAAGAGCATCAGGAAGGAAAAGTGACAAAAAGAAATGGCTTGGCTCTGAACCTGAAATTTACTGACATGTCAGAGACACAAGGGTGCAGGGTGAGGTCTAAACTACAGCGGCCAGAAAGCCAAGCAAGAAGTTAGCTTATACACTTCTTATCAGCAAGTGTGCTGCTCACAAAACAAATGGGTGGGAGAGGTACTGAGTGTGGTGGCTTCCTCTGCTCCATCCTGATTTACATGTTCAGATTTACAGAGTACCTTCTTCAAAATGAATGTTTGAAGTTGCAGTGAAGTTCAGAAGTTATTCCATCCCACAGAACTGTCATTTGGGAGGTCAGTTTGAGACTGGCCTTAAGCCATAAAGGCACAACATATACTGCTCCCCGTGGAGAAGCTCCACAGGGAAATGTGGCAGATTTACAGTCTCACCAGTTTCCAAAATGGGAACCGATATGTAGTGGACAGGAAAATACATCCCAAATCCAAACATGTTAGTGTGTGTTGTTTACCAGTCTCTATTAATAGTGACACTTGAAGGGTCACAGTGCAGTGGATGCATACATGTGGCAGTGATGCAGTCATGCATCCTACCTGAGAACCAAGTATTTCTACTGCTACTTGTTAGTTAGAGCAAATAAATGTTGAATTTTTAATGGGGGGTTATGCAGTACAAGAAAATTCAAATGGTTATCTGCTCACTAAAGCTGCAATCAGCAATGCTGGCAAGAATGCAGCTGGTTAGCTTGTTTCAGGCAGTCTTAAATGCAGTAATTATTTAAGTCTCTGATAGTCAAGAAAAATTATTCAACATGGACCAGCAAAATACAAGAGAATTAATTTAGTTCTATTCCCACAATCTTTTAAACTGATTTATAAACATGTCAGGAGAAAAAGATCATAGAAAAGAATGTTATTAGGAAATAACTTTATTTTGACAGGGAGCTTAGACTATATGTGAGCCAGCTGAATGATGAAAACAAATTAGAAGTCTAATTCAGAAATTATTTTGAATAATGGGCTTATCTTCAAGGATACAGGGCTTTTAATTACAACACAGGATTTTAATGTATTTCATAGCAGCTGAAATATTTTGCAAGTTTGCTTCTATAGGCAACTGTCCATAGGAAATTCTTGTATGCTTTATTCTCAATTATTTAGTACTTTGCTGAAAAGGAAAAGCCTGCAGCAGTGAGTTACAGAATGATACAATCTTGACTGACTATCATAGCTCCAAACCCAAGAACCTATGAGGCAAAAGGATGCAAAACAAACTTCTAACTAACAAAACAAAACAGTAAATATGAAAGATTAAATACATCTTATCAAAACATTTGCTATTTCTGCCTTTAATATGGTGCACTGGAGCTCTCTAAAGATTCATGGAGTTCCAATTACATGTCACTGTTGTTCACTTATCATAATTTGTGCGTGGCAGTGCAAGTCCCTCGTATTCATGACTTTCCCAGCTTACCCAGAGGGAATATCTTTGGAACTTCCTACTTCTAACAAACAGGCAGTACTTAGTCTAATGATTAAAGCCTGTCACACTCACTAAGTGAAAATGAACTTATGCTATAAAAGAAAGCAGGCAATCAACACTGTGGGATCAATTGCTGCTCTTATGCTTTAATACGATCAATTAAAAACTGTAATCAGAAATACTAAGATTTCAGCTTCTTCAGTGTATTACACCTCTGATGGATTGTGAAGGGAACTTGGATATAGAGTTGGATAAATAAACAAAAACATTCTTCCTATTCCAGTTGGAGACTAATTTTAAATTTTGTTCATCTGATTGAACTGGAAATGATGCATCAATGTTGAAGGAATCTCAGTTTTTTAAAACTGATTCCTTTCAAGGTTAAGAATTCATCAGTGCTTCTTGATTTGAGTGTTCTGAATAACAACATTACTTGTTGTCACATTACCCAATATACAATCCTTCGTGTAAAATCCTCTTGATGCCTGATTACTCTTCATAAGGACCTCATGCTGATTCATTTCAAACTGTGAATTACCTTTAATTCATAGCTTGAACATGCTGCCAAATTTTGTTTTCCATGCTCCCAGGTGGCTGTCCCTGACACAGTGGAGAACTTCCAAAAAGCCATTAGATACTTATGAGAAGTAGTTCGGTATCAAGAAGCACATTTCCATTTTCAATCAGGTTTCCATCAAGTATTACAATAATCCTTGGGATTAGAAAAGTACTGGTGTTACTGATTTTTTTTTTAAGAACCATAAACTGAAATCCTGCCCCAATTGAAACCAGTGGTGAGCCCCCTTTGAGAAATCCTTGAGGAAATGGCACATAAAGAGTTTCAGCTTTTTGTTTTGTTTTTGAGCCCACTGTATTTAGGTGTTCTCTAGCCCCTGCACAGGTTATGTATCATAAAATATGATGAATAGCAAAAATTCTAAAGTAAGTTGGTTTTGTCTGATCCACAAAAATTTGCTGCTCTAAGTTTTTAATGGTTTCCGGTGGTTCATTGAGCCTGTGCAAAGGGCCTTTTAATACTGTATTAATACAGTAAGTATAGGAAGTAATTTTATGTCAGGGGAAGAACACCATTACGATTACATTCTTCTTTTTAGCTAGGCTTTTATGGAAATTACCCAAGACTACTCTGCAATATGATCTCGAAACACAGGATGTGCTTGATTAAAAAGCTTCTGGGTAGCTTCCAGCTGGACAGAGGCCAAATGCTAACAACCAAAACAGAACAAAAGGACTGGATGTTTGAGGATGACATACTTGCAGTGGTAATTATATAACAGAAACCTAAGTTGCAAGCTGAGTTCGTATCCTGAAATTCATGGAAGTTGACAGAAAATCCTTTTCAGTGCAATTGGTTGCACCTTATCTGTTCCTGCTTAAAATGCTTCATAATAAACTAATCAGAGTAGACTGGCTGAAAACTGACTGCACAACACCCAGTGGAGATTTACAGTGAATTTGAAATGTAAAGAAAGGGAAGCCAAGTGCTGTAGTTTTACATAGCCTGATTTCCACTTCATTCACCATGAAATACACACACCCACACACCAGGATTCCGAACTTCATTTTCAAGATCTTGGAGTAGAAGTTAGGATCTGAGGTTAGCTGCATGGACATGTACTCATGTACAAGACAGGTGCAGAACATGGACACAATTCCAAGTACTGTACCTTCTATTTTACAAGCTGCAAAGCATTGGGGATTGGGCTTCTCCAGCATGTGGATGTAATAAAGTACATTGAAATAGTATAAAAAGGATGAAATTCCTATTTCAGAAAGCTTTACTTAGACAAAAGTCATGTGTCTTGCATCTCGCTATAAAAGCAAGACATTGGTCAATAATCTACCTTGCAATATGTTGCCTCCATTCTTCCCCCTAGAAGCACACACCTGAAAGGTTATCTTGCAAAGATCAAGCATCCCTTTGGTCTGATTTTCCATCATGCCAATGTTTCTACACTTGAATTCTGTAATGACATCCAAGCAGCTTGGCTGCTGGAGCAGAATACAGCGTCAGGAAGGTAAACTATCTGTGTCCTGCACACATCGCACAACTAGTCATGGTATAACTCAATGATATGGTGAATGCAAACACATTGCTACCAAATTTCTGTAGATTTCTAACAAAGCCAATGGAATCTGAAAGACTGACACTAGGACCAACGTAAATGGAAAATATAACTTAAGTTTCACTTGAATTGCATGTAAACTTAAAAAAAGTCTAGAAATATGTCCAGGTTAAAAGGTCTCTACAAAGCATACAGACCAACAAACTTAAATTCAGTCTGACATGATCAAGCTGAAACACAGATAACAGATCTCACTGACAACATATATAAAGAATTGGTAAGAAATACAGTTTTGAAGTCAGTAAGACCATGCTATGTGGTTGAGAGTGTAGCAAGAAATGTTACTGGGGGTTAGTTGGACTGTAATTTCACTCCAAATACCCCTGAAACTAACCAATGTTAGAAAGATTAAATCCTTAATACAACTACAACCTGATAAACACAATATTATTAAAATACACAATGATTACAGGAGCTGTCGATCTATCACTGTTTATTTGGATCACACTATCCAGCTCTCCATGATACAATTACATCCTTCTGCCCCACTCTCTGCTTTAATTTCATTAGGTCCTCAAGTGCTGTAATTCCCAGTGAAGGTGGTGGGATTCCCAGCACATGCAGATCTGAGGAAACAAATTGGCCTCATAATACCAAGTCTCACAGTGCACTGCCTTCTAACCTGCCAAAGCCCTGTGGAAATTCCTAGAAGCTGCCTTAACAATTTTTCTGCAGTAAAATAGAAAAAGTGATAGTAATGGGTTAGCTGATCTTCATTTGGAAGCTAAAAATAAAAGTAGCTTTATTGCAGCTCTGATCTCTCATGTGTAAAATCTATCACCTACCATAAGAAGGCAGTTCATTGCAGCAGAAATCTGATTGATAGTACTGGAACTTTAGATCAAGCAGCAGAACAGAGAGCAACTGGTTCATAAAATGTACTGAGTATCTTCGGGTTTTATATCAGGCTTCCTATAGAGAGCTTTGGTCCCATTAAATGCACTATATACCACTGAGCTCTGAAGCACTGTTCTTTTGAAATTCAGCTTATAACTATAAACCATGATTGACAAGTCTATTACTGTTGGTTACAAACTATTGAAATATTGTATTTTATGGTATACTCACTAAAATATTTTTCACAGTGGAATCCAAATACACTTGCTTTAGGAGAAAAATAATTTTAAGATGTAATAATATTTTTTTTCTAATTTTTTTTCTAATTTTTTTTTTTTTTTACTATGAAATGTGCTTGATGTTAGGCTTGGATCACTTAGATGTTCTGAAACATGAATGTACCCATTCTGTTACCAAGAACAGTGGGTATAGTTGGCTAGATTCTTTAAAAAAAACTAAGCCATTGCTGGAAATCAAATAGCAAAGGGCAAAGCTAATTTGTTACCAAGTTGCGCAAATAAATGCTGTTTATGCAAATTTATCTATTTATCATTAGCATTCCTATCCAATTCTTATTCATTCTGAAGAAGAAAAAAACATTTCATTTTTAAAATGGATTAGTCATTTAGCCATAATTTTGTAAAGCTGTACTCAACAAATGTCATTTGAACAACTTCTGTGAGTTGAGGTTCTGAGTAAAGAACTGGACCTTCAGACCCTGGTGAGTCCATCAATGGATTCAGCACCCACCTCTAGCCTAGTCCTGCATGTCTTGCATAGTCACAGATAAATCACCAAATGCCAGCAAGTGCTTTTGTGTACACAAACTTGCACTAAGAATCAATATATATAATTTTTGAAAAGTTATGTAGGTATATCTGCATAGGGATTTACTTCAAAATGTGCCCTTAGTAGATTAAGGGGAACCCCTAGAATAATATCCAAGTAATTGTAAATTAGCATATTGCATTTGCATAAATGTCAGTTGGGCTAGTGCAGCCCAGTAGTTTAAAACACTTGAACACTAAAAAAAAGAATAATAAAATAATATTTAAAATAAAATAATAATTTAAAAATAGCATCTCCAAACTGAAATCAAACCCATATATTTTCAGAAGTATTAAATCAACAACCTACTTTTCAAAGTTATTCTTTAATTCCTGTTTATAAATTACTTGTAGATCCCGTGGTAAAAGTAAAAAAACAATTCAGTCTCAACTCACTGCTGCACTATTGCAGCCTCACACCACAGAAGCACCAAAGAAAAATGGTTTAACGCAATGAATTATCTTTTCCACAACTTTCAACTGTCATATTTATAGATCAGCTGTGATTTTCAGCTGTTTCAAAGTGTATGAAACTCAAGACCAGCTTTTCAACACCAGCTAGTAGAATCCCTCCTTATATGTTTTACTCCCTCTCACTGTATGAATGTTAAAATTCCTGCATCATCTGTTCATTGGGCTGCATTTTCTATTGTAAGAGGCTTAGGATCTGATGAGAGAAGCATAAAAGTGATTTAATTTTGGCAAGCTGTACAACTAAAATCAGCATTATTTCTGCTTAATAAACTCATCTTTCACACATATCTCTGTTAGCTAATGCTTAAAAAGAAGAAACAGTAATAAGCACTGAAAACATAAAACTGGTTTATGGCTAATTTTTAAGGACTACTGAGAACACCTGAACGCCAGAACAAGATTATGAGCAGAGCTAGATTTTAGTTACCTTTGGAGAAATAAGCTCATTCTTTATAATAAATTTAAAATGAGATTTAAAGATGGAAATAATAATACTTATGACTGGAAAGAATAATACTTACGACTTTTGTGGCACTGACTTAGTTGCAACTTTCCCTGCTGGATCACTCCACTCTGCAAACAAAGGAAACACATTTTCAAATGTCAAAAGATTACTGTAGAATTAAAATGCACCCAAAGCTGTCAGCCCATCTAATTATACTTGGTTTCACAACATGCCACAATGCATAACATGTAATAAAAAATGGAACTGATCTGCTTTAACACCATGGATATTATTTTTTTTTTTAGCCTTTGTTTTAATGATATTAAGCAGGAAAAAAAAAACCCAAACCAACCCTGTTAGGACTGGGATGATAAAGACCTACTTTGTACATTGTATCCTGAGGTCAGATGTTGGGAGTCCTACAAAGGAGAACACATATAATGTCAGCATTAGTTAAATGAGATGAAGAAGGTAAGACACAGCTTGCTAGATTAAGGGCTCTGGCATTACACAAGCAGGGAAAAAGATGGTACAGGATTGATAGGGCAGCACCAGTGACATTAGTTTTAAAAAAAATCAGCTCTCGAGACAGAGCCTCACTGAGGCTCTTCCACAGTTCAGACAAGAGCTTGTCCTCAGCTGCTGTAAATCTAAATACCCATTTTAGGGAGACACTGCATAGACTTCTATGTGCAGTTGTCCCAGCCTTTTCCAAGCTTGGCCATGGATGTGTGTATGAGCCATCTATGATGTACTATTTAGACAGCAGCATCAATACAACTATGCATTAAATTCAGCATCACTGCCTTTCTTTTTCTGATCTCATTGTTTGGAAATACAGTAACCTTTTATTGATACTCAGTGTTTTTATATTTGGACTGTGACACACAGGATTTGATAAAGATGCAAGGAAGCAGATCTTCACCTGATGGACATTGGTCCAAATCCAAAGAAATCCATGAAAGTACAACAACTTGAAACAAGCAAAGAATCTGGTTTGTAACACTGAGCACGATAATGCCAGGGTTCTTGCTGGCTCACAATAACTAAGCTGCTTCCTTAATGTCACAGTATTTTCTTGCTTAGTTTTTCTCTAAGCTTTATAGTTCACAGTGATTATAATCAGCTTTCCTTTCAAGCAGGGTTTGATAATTTGAAATTAAGGTGTTTTATACAAGCTCATCTTACAGCCAGGCACTACTACACTGGAAGTGTTAGTTCTGTAAGATGTTAAAGTCATTAAAGCCCTCACTGCACTTCCTCTTAGGGCATTATTAGTTCCTAGTATTATACGGTGCTGTCAGTCATTCCCTTGTGAAGTAAATCATGCCCTAAGAGTAAACATGGCACTTCAAATTCGAATGTCAAAGGGATAAATTGTTCTGATAAGTTCCACCTCTTTTATTACACTTTTTTATATACATTTCTCGTGAGGATACTTTTTCAAATAGTTAAATTGAGAACTTCTAATAGTGCCTGTCTCTGGTTTATATGGTTGCACAATCTAGCAGCATTATGTCTAAGTTCTATAATTCAGCTAGCTATAATTGATTTAGTGTGATATTCTGGAGATGTTTCTGTTATATTTTTTAAGTAAAACTAGCAAAATTTGAAACATTTATGTTCCTATTTTAAAAAAATTTAAAAAATCTTATTTGTATTTTGTATTGGAGTGATATGGTCAAGAAGTTTAGCATCAAGATGTAGCATGGCCAGAAATTAACTTTGATGTGGATTTTAAAAGTTCAAAGCAAAACTTAATAGAAACAGAAAAGCAAAAGAAAATTATGGCTTCTCTGAACTTCTATTGCTTATACTGCTGCCAGTGGAGATAATGGCAGTTTGCAAGACTTCAACCAGTTTGTATAAGACCCATCTAAACCAGAGCAGTAAATTAAGAGATGGTACAAATCTGTAAAATACTGTGGGCAAAACCCTCTACCCATACTATGTTCACACAGGTCGGACTCCACTTTCACCTAAATGGGTTCAATTGACTTTAGCCCAATTTGCAACGAGGATTATACTCTTGTATGATTCTGTCTTCTGGTGCTCAGTGCTGCAGCAGCTAACTGCAGTGACAATGGCAGTGCTAGAGCAGTAACAATCACATCCTGTTAAAATAAGGCATTCTGGGCACTGGCTTCATTTTTTAAGGAGCCGCAGATACTGATAATGTCATACAATTCCCAGTTAAGTACAGTGGCTGTATTTCAGACATAAGATTATCTGCCAAAAGGATAAAACCAGTAAATAAGGATATGATTTTGTCGAACCATAATGTCAAACAGTACCGGTTTTATGAGCTAATTTCCAAGGCCATGCCTTTAGAAAGAAACTCAACTGCAGCTCCATGTCAGACTGGTGGAGATTTCCCACTCTGGGGAAGTTCACCCCTTCCCTAAACAACATCAGCTCACAGTTGTTCAGGTGCTAGCATAAGACACTTCCAGCAATAATTGCCTTGGGAATGAGTTCCCTCTCTAACAGTGCTACCAGAACCATAGCTAGAAGGCAACAAGAATTTGGGCCAAAGGCATGTACAAGTCATAAAACTTAATAATTCACTACCTGTTAGGTGAAATGCAGGTGCTCTTCAGGCACGTGCTTTTGTTGTGCCAAGTGTTGAGTGCGTGTTTTTAACAAGCGCAATACTGAGGATGGCATCAAGCAACTTGGTGTGCCCTTGGAGTGTGCACACAGGCAGATGCCACAGCACTGTTCACAGGCAGAAACATTTTCAGTCACCATAATTTAACCATGCAGCCTAACCTCATCATGCAATCAATCACTAAGAGGGAATTAGTCACAGAATGGTTTGGGTTGGAAGGGACCTTAAAGATCATTTAGTACCAACTTCTCTGCCATAGGCAGGGACACCTCCCACTAGACCAGGTTGCTCTGAGTCCCATCTAACCTGGCCTTGAACACTTCCATGGATGGGACATCCAAAGCTTCTCTGTGCAACCTGTATCAGTGCCTCACCACTCTCACAGTGTTTAACCTACATCTCCCCTTTTCCAGTTTAAATCATTACCCCTTGTTTTCTTATGACCTTATAAAAAGGACTGTTTTAGCCACCGCATTGCACAAATAATAATTGAAGAAAATAATACTAATAATAATAAATACTGTACTTGATGTAGAAAGACTCTTGTAACAACAGACATAAAGTTCACTTTACCTCTGTTGTAACTTCTGCAGCTTTAAATAAGGAGGTCCACTAATAACAACAGTCAGACTGGGAATTTGTAACTAAAAATAATTTTAGAAATTTTTGAAAATGGAACAAATTACAAAAAATTAACTCTCCAACAAAGGACACTCAACAGAACAGAATGTTAATCAGGTCACTGGTAATAGCCTATTTGTACCTTGCTTGGGATAGAAAACTTGGTCTGCTCAGCCTTTCCAGGAGTGTGAATAGCAGTAAGAGGAGGAGGCCAGGAATGGGTCATCTCCTAGGGAAGGAAAAAAACATGTTTTTGAAAACACATTCATGTTCATAAAGGTGAAAGAGGGGAAAAAATTATCATGTACTCTTCATTGAGCCTGGAGATGCAATTGCCTAAGGAAGCATCACCACCCATCCTTATGTGGCAGGTAAGCATCTTAACTACCCAACAGGCAGCACAAGAACAGCTTTTATTTTTTAAAATTTTGACCATCTGTGCTTTCATCAGGTGGCAGCTGACTCCACCTCTATGGTCAGCCTGTCAAGCTGAATGAATGAAGCCATCACAGGGATAGAAAAGGAGATTACCTGCAAAGCCCAAACAGGAAGGGGATTCCTCCTGTATCGTACTGGATGTAACCATATAGAGGATCACATGGTGGCAAAAGACAACCCTATTCAAGAGAGCTTAGTGGCAAAATAAACCAGAGGCAGGTCTAGAAAAGGCTGGGATGCAGTACAAATATCTGGTGTAGAAGTGGGTGGGGACATTGTCCTATGCAACAAGTGTCTTCTCATAGTACTGGCTATGGGCACTTTATGTGGTATGGTATGTCAATGCAAATGCCCTTCTAATGAGTGTGTTTTATGGTAGATGCTGCTCCATTTGCTCTTACCTATGTTTTAATTTAATAAATATTAAGAGGCTATCTTATTGAAGCCCATCAAATGTCACCCTTAGCCCAGGACCTGTTTTCATTGCACAAAGCCCAAATGGTGGCAATGAGGAGGAAAGACGCAGTTTGTGAACAACTCATCCCTCCTGGTGGGTGAGACTGCAGCAGCTCAGTGCAATGACAAGAAGTAGACTAGCATAGTGTATTGGTTGTTTGACCTCTGCACAGAGGAAAGCAGGAAAAGATTTGAGCATCCAGTGGACTTTTGTGTGAGATAATATAATCCAGAACTTGCATGCCTCTGCCAAATCCTTTGCCATAGAGGTCGCTTTGTGGCAAATCTCTTCATAGCAAAACGATGAAACAGAGACTGTATCACATAATTAAGAGAGGGACAGACAGCCTTGATTGAAGGCAGAAATGAAGCATATTCTAGAACTGCAATTATAGGGTTGACCTCAGCCTCTTCCTGCCCACACATAAAAGCCTGGACAGAGAGCCTAGGATTCATGGGAAGGTGATGCCAGCAATTATTTCAGAATATTCACTGTCAAAATGCATCTAGTGTCCAGTGTGTACCAACTCAGTAGGCTGAAGTGTAAGCAAATCGAGTCATCTCCCTGTTAGGGGACACCTGATTATAAAACAGTGGGAAAGGGAAAAATGAGTTTGCTATTATTTGAGGAAATTCAATTACAAGGTAAGAAATCCTGACTCCACTGAGGTCAAAGGCAAAAGTCAACTCCAGTGAGGTTAGGACTATCCAATCTAAGTGTTTACAGAGTGACCTTGTGAGCATCAAAGTCTATTACAAAGGTACAAGCTACCTACATAGAGGCATTTTACTTCAATTATCTCTGTAATAAAAAATATTGGATAGAAAATTCTAGATAGGATCACACATGCCAAACAACACAAGTATTTAAAGCCTCCACTTTGTGTGGAAGTGGTGAGGAAGTATATAGTTACTTAAAGAAACATACCTACATCTACCTACAGATAAGTGCCACAGCACTGTTGACCAAAGAGCCCTGAGTGATCATAAAAGTTTTGAGATTGCTCATCTGAAAAATGTCACTTCCAAATGTAAGGGCAGCAGCCGCACACTGACCACCACACAGCTGTGTATTAGACTCATGCGGAGCACTACTGAGCTACAGAATGACATGCAAAAGTGGCACAGCACTGTTTCCAGTGAAGGGTCAAAACCCCAACCCCACATCCTGCAGAGAGATGTGACCCTCTGCTTAACTCTCACCTACTCTGTTCCTTAAGCACATGCACTTTGCTTTAGAGAATCAGAAGAGAGGATGTCATTTGTTTAATCATCCACATGACTTCACCATACTTTGCCATGCCCCAATTTCTTTTGGAGGTCCCTCATCTTTAAGTACTCACTAATCTTTATTTTGTCTAACTTGTGAAATCTGATAAGTCTGTCTTCTAATATGTTACGACTATAAAGAACTACCCTGACAGCGTGTGTTGTGTATGCATCCATTAAGGTGTATATATAAACATCTTGGTTTGCAAATACCTGGGAAAGTAGGCAAGTAATTGCACTCATATTTTTTTTCCAGAAAAAGTTTAAAAACTTTAATCAATCCAAATTTGGAAGTATTTAGAAATTCCTGGAAGTAACAATAATAAAACCAAGCATATGAAATGCTTTAAAGAGGAATTTAATGGAAACAAAGTAATCCCACAAAATTGAGTTAGGATTTATTTTCACATGGTTCGGACTTAAAATAATTCCAAAATCATGTTAACTGTTGGAGTGGGTGCATGACTGCTATGGAAGCTGGCATTTTTTATAGGCCTGGAGATTAAATAAGAAAGTAAACCTGCACAGTTTGTTGGCTTAAAAGTCACTGTGGTCTTCTGACGTAATAAGATCAAGCATCCCTCTTTCTGAAAATTATTTAAACATTGTTTTAATTGACTCCATGTGCTTTATTTATTAGAGCTAGGCATGCTCCTCTCTTCAGCTAAATCTGTTTTTTTCAGCTGTACAAGCCCTCAGGTAAGTAACTAAGAAGGACACATGCAGATGCAATCTAATGAATCACCAAAAACACAAATAGTTCAAGCAAATTTTTAAGGTCTGCAGAGGTACAAGGCCAAATCACTATTTAAATGGAAGGAGAGGACTGGGGAAGGATTTAAACTTGCAAGTTTCTACAGAAAAGGTCAGCTTGAGAGAAATGAGTACAGGGGATGTGGGGCAGATGGTAAATAGTTTTACAAAACCAGCCCCTAAAATTAATAGCTGCCTTCAAGACTTACTTCCTTTCTCTATATTTCAGTTTTCCATCATTTCTGTCTTGTCCAAAATAAAGTGTGCAATGTTTTTAAGCACAGATAAAAGAACTGAGCCAGGTTCTGAGAGGTCATTCTGGAAAAGAGTAGCTAGCCTGTTTACTCTGTGTGCCTACTGAGGCAGCTTCCCTTTCTACTGTGTGTTCTAAACTGCTTAGCCTGATCTAATTTGAAGTCTCCCAAGATATAGGGCTCATGCTGCTTCCCTCGGGAGAACCGAGGGGAGACGCGAGAACAGTCCTCAATTACAGAAAGAGTTGTTGCTAAAGGACAGAATAATCTGTTCTCCAGTTTTATGGTGGATCTGAACTTAAATTGCAGCCAGAAAGATTCCAGTTAGGCATAAGCCCTCTAACGGTAAAGACTGTGCAGCACTGAAACAGATTGCTCAGAGAACTACACAGACTCCACCTTCGGAGGAACACACTTAAAACTGAGTAAGCACACAGCAGTCAGGAATGGCTTAGGCAGAATTGATTCCTGCATTGAGATGGGGACACACAGTAGATGATGAGATTTCTAAGACCTTCCCATGTCTTTTTCATGTTCTGTAGTTAGTTAGATCTCAGTTGGCCAACTGCTGCCCTTACTGCCTCTCTTGGGGACAGCTGATCCACAAAAAGACAGAAGAAGAAAGCAATAAGCCTGGTATTTTTCTTCTGTGACATTAGAGTCCACAAAGGCACTTCTGGGACCGACTCTTTGCCCACATCATTAGAGGGCAGCCAGAGGTGCAGGAGGAGGAGCAGCTCTGTGCACACTGCCAGCAATAAACGCAATCTGAGGTCACTGCTGCTAAAGAGATGTTATCTGTGGTATTTTCTCTGTCAACTGCCCCTCTCAGTCATTTTAACTCCTAGCTAAACCTGTTACTTTAAAATTTCTCCAATTTTTGGTTACATGGTGTGTTAAAGTTATATTCAGAAAAAAATTAATATATGATGAATAGATGTTCTAAGGTTATTACAAACTTGATGTTACAGCTAGTGATGCTAAGCAACCTACTGGCTTGACAGAATAAAGATAACCAAGTGATTTACCATTTATTAAAGCCTCTATTAATGATTTATTAATGTTTTATTAACTATTTATCAAGGCAACCTTAATAAAAAAGATGTCTTGCTTCACAGTATCTTTCTAGTTTCTGCATTTATACAAACCTGATCAAACTCTCTCGTCTAGGAAGCCAGCAATGCATGAGGGGCAGCTACATTTTATGTGTGTGATGCACACTGAATTAGAAGACATCTTTACCTGTTTCATCTTTGAGGAAAAGGCTAAGGAGAGAATGAATATATAGATATATACTTAGGCATGTACAAGCAAATGACTATAAAGCCTAAAAGAACACAAAGGCAATAAACCTACAGGTTGGTTTTTATTCATATTCCTTATGAAGGAATGGAAAACTTGCACGAGCAGTTGGGAATATCCTGACCAGTAATCTGGCCTGTTTTATACTGTGACCAAGGCTTCCTGAAGGAGAGATTTCAATATATTGTCAGTACTGACAGGGACGTGATAGATAAATTAATGGATATGGATTTTATTATCATGTTTCACCACTTAAAAAAAGCTCTCAGCATCAAAGGGTTACTGCAGCTTTTTTTCCTGTAAGGGGAAAAAAAAGATTTCAGTGATGGCCTGATGGCTTCCAAAAGAAAGTCAGTTTTCCTGTCAGATTTCCTGGTATGAATGTTAAGGCAGGAAATCTTCTACTCACATGAATGTTTTAGCAAATTTATTACCAGTGGCTAGTGCCCAATATGTATTTTTGGAGGAACAATGTGGCAGCATCTGCAATAATGCCTTTGTCATACTATAATTTATCTTGCTGCTGTACCAAAAACTACCAGAAAGCCACTTGGAAATACAGAGTGTACATGCATGAGTTTACTACTGAAAAGCTAGAATTCATTCTACAAAAAGAAACCATTTCCTTGACCATAATCTAAAAACCCAGTGTTCACCTTGTGAACCTTGTGGGTTTTATCAATGACAAAAAATAAGCTCTCTTTGCCCAACTGGGGAGTGGGATGTATTCTACATCCTCCCACAGTAAATTAATATTCCTTTCCTTATTAACAAGAAGGGAAAGCATAGACAAAAATTATATTCAGTGAAAATGAATACGGAAATTGCTTCAGAAGCCAATAGGAGCTGCCTATAAACGTTACAATAGATGTTTTCCTTTCCTACATTGTTAACATTTGGAAATCCACAAAAAGTGATAGCAATATGGACATTTTCTGTTGAGCTTCTCAATACTCTCTGGCTCCTGTATACCTCACACTTTTCAATATATTTTTTTCTCATACTGGAACTTTTATAACTAATAACACATTTTTGCTTAGAGCATTTAGAAGACAATAAAAAAAAATAGCAAATCATGACTGATGTACTTACTGCTCTAACCAATCTTGTGTATGTGAAGAAAAAAAATGCTCCGTTACAGTCAGAGGTGTCTCAGCTCAAAAGGTTGTTTTAGGGGCAGAATAAAGAAGCTACAACACGTGAACCCACCACTGGATTTCCAATTTAACATCTCCAACACAATCCTAAAAGTAACCACAGCCTATCCAATAGCGTGTCTACACTGTCAAATAATTTAGCAGTAATGGCACTGAAGTAATTCTCCTTCCCATCCGAGAGAGGAAGGAGGCATCTTCTGTACGTGAAGAGTATGTTTGGCTTGTTAAGGTTAGGCCATAACGGTTGCATGCAAGGAGAGCATGATCAAAGCTTGGAAGTTTTGCCAAGCACATGTGAGATGCTGGGTTGTGTGAGATATTCCTATTTCCACAGAACTGTTCTTCTGGACAGACTTACTCATGGGTCAGGAACAGGGAAATGCGAGAAATGGTCAGACTGCAGGACCTGCTCATATGGGATACTGGCAGAGAGTGGTCAGTGCTGTGTCTTTCACAGAGCCCTTCAGAAGCACCAAAGCAATCATGAGGGTAAAATCCTGCTCCTCCATAATTGATAATTCTCTGCTGTGCTGAGATCCTATCTGTTCAATACTGCATCCAGAACTGGACATTCAGTTCACACCAGCTAACATCAGTTTCAGAGGCCTAAATGTTAATGATACACTCACACGTATTGAGGAACTTGCCAGGTGTACTAAACCTACATCCAGAAAGCCAGGCATCCTTCATTTCTCACTCTTTGTAACTAAACTAATGACTTTCTTGCCCAATATACAGAGTCTTGCTGTGAACAGTATGGCCAACGTAATGCCTTCTGTTGTTGGCAGCTTCTCATCCTCACTGAGATGCACTGCCATATCCCATTTTATTTATTCAAATCGATACTTGTTGGTAACTATCTCCAGGGATGGCACATCTAATTTTCATGAGAGCCTCAAGAGATAGGAAGTATGTATTGAACTGTTAAATACAACATAACATCCTGGCAGTAAAACAGTATAATATAAACAAAGGCACAATAAGTAATAAAAAGCTAATTCTTTCAAAAGTTACTAATACCAACATATAATTTCATCTCTGCAATTTTAAAAACATTGGCAACATTTCTCCAAGTAAATAAGCAACTGTGTTTTGAAACTATTCACTGCTGGCACTTGTTTAAGGAAATCTGGTAATTTGTTCCATCCATCCTGAGCTTCACAAGCAAAAAAGCATGTCTTGAGTCGCCTGTTTTCTTCTCTGAAACTTAGGGTTCACACCAAGAGGAGAGCAGAACTATAATTTACAGTTACAAAACAAGACTGCACTAACCCTGAGGCACTCCACTGTGCACATTTATGCAATACATTACACCATCTCCTTTATGTTGCCAGATGTAATCAATTCATCTTTTTTTTTCATAGAAAATACAAGAGGGAATTATGCAGTCACATGACAAGACCTTATCCATGTAATTTATTACAAAACACATTTAATTTCTGGAGCCACTTATGCCAATGTCGTGGAAAAAGAAAATCTCCAAATTCAATAGCAGGCAAAATTAAATTACTGAACTACCAAACTTCTCATTCTGCAAGCTTAGCACAGAAACTGTGCAAGCTTTACACTGTGCACTAAATTTTATGCCCATGTAACCAGCATATAATCCATATCCTGACAAAATGATGAAACTGAGTCTAAAAACATCAGGAATTTGAAAGCAGCAACTTGTTCCAGAAGATACCCACTTCAGTCTTAATACAGGAACATCAATTATCTGAAATAGCACATAGGGGAAAATAAGAAACCAGGTTAGGCAACTTGTTTGAGTTTAAAGCTGAATTCTTTTGTGTAAGCCATTATTCGTTTTTATTAAAATTGGCCTCCAAGTTGTTACTTGTCAAATACAAAGAAATGAAGCCACCACACACTGCTGTACAATACACATTGAAATGTTTCACAAAAGCTGGAGTTCTTGCCTTCAAAACCAGGACTCTGTCAGATCTCTTTTATTCTGCTTACCACACAAGCAGTAATGCAGCATGGGTTTTCCTGAGTGGCTGTGCTAGGGTAAGATTTCTTTTCAATGTTGAGTGTTTCCTCTTACATGGTATCATCAGCACCTCAACTGTAATGCCATTAAACAGTAATCTGAGGCTGAAGCGAAGACACAGTGAGCACCTAGAAAAGCTCAAACCTGCCCTTACAGAAGCTTTCCTTTTTCTCCACTTCCTTTGCTTCATCTGTGTGATGCTCTCCCTACCCACATCCCTTTTGAAAACTTGCTTCTCCCTTAGTATACAGAATCACAAAATCACAGAATCCTAGGGGTTGGAAGGGACCTCAAAAGATCATCTACTCCAACCCCCCTATGAGAGCAGGATCACCTAGAGCACATCACACAGGAACGCGTCCAGGAGGGTTTTGAATATCTCCAGTGAAGGAGACTCCACAACCTCCCTGGGCAGCCTGTCCCAGGGCTCTGTCACTCTCACAGTAAAAAAGTTTTTTCTGATATTCACAGTGAACCTCCAATGCTTCAGTTTGAATGAATTACCCCTTGTTCTATCACTGGTCATCACTTAAAAAAGCTTAACTCCATCTTCCTGACACTCATCCTTTATATATTTGTAAACATTGATGAGGTTGCCCCTCAGTCTCCTTTTCTCCAAGCTAAAGAGACCCAGCTCCCTCAGCCTTTCCTCATAAGGGAGATGTTCCACTCCCTTAATCATCTTTGTGGCTCTGCGCTGGACTCTTTCAAGCAGTTCCCTGTCCTTCTTGAACTGAGGGGCCCAGAACTGGACACAATACTCCAGATGCGGCCTCACCAATGCAGAATAGAGGGGGAGGAGAACTTCTCTTGACCTACTAACCACACCCTTTCTAATGCACCCCAGGATACCATTGGCCTTCTTAGCCACAAGGGCTAAGCCATTGCTGGTTCATAGCCATCCTCCTGTCTACCAGGACCCCCAGGTCCTTTTCACCTACACTGCTCTCCAGCAGGTCAGCCCCCAACCTGTACTGGTACATGTGGTTGTTCTTCCCCAAATGCAAAACTCTACACTTGCCCTTGCTGAACTTCATCAAGTTTCTCCCCACCCAACTCTCCAGCCTGCCTAGGTCTCGTTGAATGGCAGCACAGCCTTCTGGTGTGTCAGCCACTCCTCCCAGTTTAGTGTCATCAACTGTACGAAGAATGCACTCACCCCTGCTGAGTATGATTATCTTCTCAGTGCTACATCAGAGACCGTAAATGCTTTGAGGGCAAAGACTGTCTCATTTTTTGTCTTACACAATGCTTAGGGCACTTCTGAGTATTGGCTGAAAACTGGGAACAGTGAATACTGGCTGAAAAATCCTGGGTGGACAATATAACCAGCCTGATCAGCATTCAGTGATGGACAGATGGACAGAAAACTTTAAAATGAAGCCTGATCATTGGATCCTCTAATTTGGGACCCTGTTTTTTTATAAGGTTAAAAACTTAGCATGTTTGCCAAAAAATACACTATGGGTTCTGTCTGGCTTGCAACAAAACAGGAGAGTACATGCTGCCTCTCACACTCAACCCTTTAATTCTCTTCTCTTACAGAAAGAGCTAAGCAGCCACCTGAAACCCTATCATGCAACCTGGCATCTATTATTTTAGCCTTTGGAAAAGAACAAACATTTAAATCTGGATTTTCTTTTCCTCACTTGTGCCTTGAAGCAGGTCTGTTCCTGCATCTGTGTGTCCTGTAAATCATGCCAACACTCTCCTTTGATCCACTCCTGCTAAACTAGCAGGTGTAGAAAAAATGGATGTATGTTATAGAAGATGTTTTGATACAACATATACTTTTTTGGCATGTCAGTCTTACCCAAATAAGCTAGCTTAAAGAGTAAAGAAAACTGAAGCCAAAAGATGCGGAGGTCTTTTTTGATCTCCCTTAAGGTATGGAGGCTTCAGAATATTTCTGGTAGACAGATTCCCACTGTCACATGCATGCATTTGGTTCCTAGCTTGTTCTTTCTTATAAAGCTGGTAAATCTGAGGTTGGAAACATTAAATACTCCAAACTGCCACTGAGATGCATGGCAGCTGAGGATTCTCAGTCCCACACAGAGCAGTCCTGAATGTCTGATATCAGCATGCTCAGACTACACAACAGATTAATAGAACCTCCTCCCGTGCCTGCATTTTTTAAAATATTCTGACAAGGAACTACGTCAAAACTAACTCCTAAAAACAGAGCTGAAAGTGGGCAAAGTCCATAACCTTCCTGTCTCCAAACACTACACTACTTTTTTTCCCACAGGAAAACCAGTGAATAGGACACAAAAGCCACAGCACTAAAATGCAGTAACTTTGGTGCTCCAGCATTTAAAAATTTGTTATCTACATGGAGAGACAATGACACATATTGCCTTTGCTGCTTCTAGATGGCTAAAAAGGAATAGCAAACTGTTCATTAGTAATAGTTTATCAGGGGTCATATGAGCAATCTGGAACACACTTGGAGCAAGTCCAAGAAAAGACCACCCAGTAGATCCATGGTTGCTAGCTAGCTCTGAGCAGTTAGTGCTATTTGCAAATCCAGCTGGTGTCAAACACTGACAATTACCAGTTACCATAGGAAGACAAACTGGAATAAACCTGCCAAAGAATACTTTTTTTTTTTTTCTTTCCCCCTTACAAAGTGCAATGTAGATGTAGCATCATGTTCAAGCAATTACCAAAAGGAGTTGTTGATCTCACTTTGCCGGAGAGATACACAGGCTAGATACAGTAAAGCAGCATTCTTTTTGAAGGGTAACTTGTGTTATAAGTGAAAGACACTATAAAATGACAATACTGCTGCAAAAGAAGACAGGATAATACATTTAGTCAAATTCCCAGTCTAAGCCTTTTCAAAGAGCACAAGCAGTTAGTGTAACATTCCTTAGGGCTCCTGTATCCTTTAAAACATGATAGCTTTCTTGTAGTTTACACTCACTGTATTAAGAAAACTGGTAATGAGATCATAACAATTTATTTTAAAAGCAACAATGACTCAATTGCCTAGAAAAAAAGGAGTGAGTACTATTTTCATGGAAAGAGGCCTCCAGTGAACACCTCACTCTTGAAGCTGTGTTCTTTGCTTTTGTCTGAACTGAGGAATGACAAGGGACTACTCTTCAAAAAAATCTGAGCACCAGTTTTCATTTGATTGGTACAGCACTCCCTTTTCAGATAAACTGGCAGCTCAGACCTCTTATTGAAAATATTAGGGACTCAAGAGGTTAGAAATTATAAAATACTGGAATAAGTGGGAAGGGATTAATTGACTGGATTAAAAAAAGAAAAAAAGTAAAATCACTACTGTGAATGTTCTTCTACAAACTGAACACCAAGTTTGTGGGTTTTTTTCCTGAGGCTCAGAAGAATATTTTAAAGGTTACTGTACCTTGGGGTACACAAACAATGTATTCTTTAGCAGGATGTACTCATGGCAAAGAAATTAATGGACTACAAAGCCCAAAGGGGCCTTTAACACACAGTTCACGTGCAATAAATCTTATCAGAAGATCTCAAAGCATTCCTAACAAGAGGCCAGTACCCACCATTTTCCAGCTTGACTCCAGAGATGAAATTTGGTCCATGCCTTAAATCTACCACTCAACCAGCAGCAAATGCAATGAACACTACCACGCCCATTTTTTGGTTTTGGTTTGTTTTATTTTGTGGGATTTTGTCTGATTAGCAACCGATGCAAATCTCCTAAATCCATGTTCTTCCTGTTTCCCCATGCAAAGTGGTAGTAGGTATTATCTCCACCTTCCTCCAAGAGATACTAGTTTAGGCATTGCACAGAAATTTTGGAATACAGGAAATATTACAAGAGCTGTCAACTGTTGAGAACAGGGTTTCTAGTGAAATCCACACCAGAGCCCTTGCCCTAGGAGTCAGAGAAAGCAATACAGAAACACTTACTGCAGGTAGAATGAACAGTGCAGGCAGAATGTTGAACAAACATAAATCCAGGCACTTAGGTCTGAACTTCAGATTCATGTCTGTAGTCAGTTTTTATCTCTTGTCTCTGAACAATGGTCAACAAACACCTCAACACCTTGAACTAATAAAACAATCTTCCTTTCCAATGCTACAGCCTGAAATTTTCATCAGCTGACTTCTGCAAGGCCAGGTGCCTGTAAGACTGATTTTAAATCAAAAGGAAATGTGAGAAATTCCTTGGGAAAAACCCCATCATTTTGGTTAGATTTTCTAGCTACCCAAACAAATTGTTACACAGCTGAAATAAATTAACATTGCAGGATCTACAGGCTAATTAAACAAATGTGACAATTTTACCATGACAATTTGAAAATGCTCAAAAGTGCCTCCAATACACAGTGTGTATTCTCCTCAAATGTGTATTAAAACTCATGTTCTGTATTAAGAAATTGAAAGGAACTTAGATATTCAATAAAAAACACAATTATAAGCACAATTTTAAATATATATCTAAAATAGATTGGAAGATCATAAGGTTTCTCAGCACATTAAATTCAATGACACACTTTCTTTAAAGAAATGTTAGAAATCCTCCATAGAAATGGATAAGCCACAGTATGTAGCATGATTTTAAATATCTGATTGAGCCTTGCTTTTGCATAATTATCACACCAATAATTCCAGCTGAGGACCTCAATGCATTTTGCCAGCAACTAATTTATCTTCGCGGCACGATGGCAGTTTGGGTGAGGTTCAATTTCCCTGTTTCATAGCAGGGACACTGTGGACTGAAGGGGTATCTCAAGGTTACACAGGAAGATTAAAGGTAGGATGGTTTATGTATTCAAACATTTATTCAAAGAGATGGTAAAATGGACCATAACAGTCTTTTGCTGGCAGGTGTGAAGTGGTGTATTCAGAACTCTGACAGCTGAAACAATCTCAACAGGTAAGAAGGAAGACACCTTCAGAAAGGACTCCACTGACTAAACACACATGTCCAAATTATCCTTCACGGTCCCACCAGCTTCTTCAGCATTGCTGCCTTATGAGGAGGTTTCCTACCAGAACTTAAAACCCACAAGACCTGCCCTCAGGGCTGCAAAAATGGAGCCATTCCCTTTCCAAAGATAAAGAGCCACAGAAGACGCTACAGTCCTCGTAATTTCAAACCAGAATTGTTTCTAAAGCATGCATTCATTTCACAAAGCCTAACTCGATTTTAATGTTTTCAGAGTCTTCAGTCTGTGCCTAAAGCAATTTGTTATGTAGAGTACACATTATTAATCTATTTAAATGAAAGGTAACATTGCTAGCAGTTTAAACACTCAATGCCCATACTTCACCATGTTTCATTTTGACAGGACACAATGAAATAACAGAAATGATTAATCTGAGACCAGAGGAATATTCTACTACCTATATTTCAAAATAGGACTAGCTTTTTTTGCTTAATACTTTGGCAGTAAGATGTAAGTGGATTACAGGAGCTTCAGCTGGCTTTTCTGCTTGACTGCCTGGCATACTGTGTCAGTGGTTGTTCTTACCAGTCATTTTGGAGTGAGCAGCAGTACTCCAGGACAGGCACACAACAGGCTCTGAAGTGTCTCATCATGTTTTTATACAACATAAGTTTGTGCAGCCTATGAGGATACCTGGTACAGCTAAGACCAGACATGAAAACAGTGTAGAAGTGTTTAAAACCTTCCATCGAGTTTACCACTTGGGGCCTTTTTTGTTCACGGGAGCATACAAAAGGTCAAAGTTGATCTGACATCCCAGATTCCTTGGGTCTGTTTTCTCTCACACTTTCACTCAGAGATAAGGGAGTTACTCTTCATTTACAATGATGAAAAGGGACAGGAAGTCAGGTCCCATGGGTCTGCAAATCAGGAGTAGGAGTCTTAAGCTTTTGTGATACTCAACTACAAGACATCATCAACGCATTTTCCCACATTTTTTCTCTCTTTCACTTCCAGTTATTTCTGGAACTATGAAACTTGGAGGTATCTGAAAAAGTAGCATGTGAAGTGACCAAAGCTTTCAAGTGCTGCACCTGATCTTCCGCAGAAGTTGCAAAACCTATCTTTTCCTCCAAGACAATGACTTTGCTTGAGCTACTTTCTTCTTTCAAGGGGCTTTAAAAAAATTGTTTTCTATATCCTCATAATATATCATGATTTTTATCATAACACAGTACTGAATCAAGAGTGAGGATGCTGAGCATGTAACACATTGCAGTACATAGTGGATCATTTCTGAGGTAACTGTCAATGAGGAAGAGAAACTTAAAGTGGCCGGTTTTGGCGCAAAAGAGATGCTGAAGAGCTTGGAAAACAGATAAGAACTAACATTTTTTCATTCAGTCATTAATTTCTCATGAGAGTGCTTTCATTCTCCTCAGAAGCAGTAATATGTGTTCAAACCCTTGAGATGTCAGCTCACTTTACAGTAATTTTAGTAGCAATGGTAAATCTGGCAATGATAGCAGAATTATATAATACTACTGAAATCAGCAATAATTCAATTTGGCAGTACAAACATATATGCTAAAATAATGTGGTTAAGGAGATAAGAAAACAGAATTGAATAGTGGTTTCAAAATAGGTGCACTGAAATCTCTCTTTTTCCTGAATACCTTTTGTAATCTTTTTTTATTGTTACAGTGTAGACAGGCTGCAATAGACCCACATAATGATCAGATTTTACAATTCAAGTTCTTTGCTAAATAATTTATTTAATACTGCTATGAAAATAAAAGCTTTATTCTATAAATGTGCTTGCAGGCTGGAATCAGACCTTGCTTGTCTGTCCTGACAAAGGTCTAATCTTTTGCTACCTTACATCTTGAAGAGGCATTTATCCCTGTAACAGGCAGGTGCAAACCCCCACCTTTTGAATACAGGAAACACTGCACACCCACACACATCTGTCAGATCAGACAGTCAGCCTTTTCTCCCCATCACCTCCTCAACAGCACGAAGTCTGCTTTGCGTTGATTTGGCAGCACAAAGCAGATTTATAGTATATAATCTAGATCACAAGTAAATTCCTCTCATACCTAACCTGTACCAAGCCAGCAGTGCAACGGTGGCCCACAAAACCAACCACGTAAATTAAGTACTTGAGCTTTGACTCATGCCAATCTCCTACTCACCCAGCCTAAAGTTAGCTCTGAGTTTTCTACCTTATGTACCTTCAAGTTAATATAGACCACTTTGGGATAATGTTCCTGAGGTGCCTTGCTCATGGGTAGCACCACAACGTTGTCTCTGAAAGCTGGATGGCTAAAACCTTGAATCATCCTTTGCTGCTGCATCCAGGTGTAAATCACAGGGGCCAAGGTAAGCCTCTGTGTTAAGGGTCTGCTCTAGACTGGGAAGACCTAAAGCTCCATTCTTCAACTCCCAAAGAGCCTTTTGCACTTCAAGCCTACATCAGGCTTTCCTCAATATTCCAACCATTGATCTCACCATGTCTGCATGTACAGAATGCTGGGAAATGGCTTCTATTAACTTTCCTGGAATTATTGCTGAATGCTTGTGATGGTACTGAGAAGAGAATTGAGCTGATCACCTAC
>NW_009953098.1:3505269-3517912 GCF_000747805.2 Chaetura pelagica | reverse complement strand
CAGGAATGGGCTGTTGTCAAAGAACTACTCAGCAAATCCATTTTCTGGAGTAGACTACATCTAGAAAGTCATCAGAGCAAAGGACTAGTTGATGCTTTCATGTGTACCTGAAGTGACTCAGGGGTAACTCCTTTTTATTTAATAACAGCAGCAGCAATGGAAGTGGAGCTGCTGCCAATTTATACGAGTGTGGGAGGAAGAAGAATTCAATGAACTGAAATGAGATCAGAGGTCAGTGGAATTACCCTTTGATTTATTTTGATGTGAGAGAAGAAACTGGTTCTGCCTCCATTGAGAAAATGCTGATAAAAAGCTGAAAATGCAACAGCTTGGAAATTGCTAAGAAATTAATTGTTTTTATCCATCCAAATCTTCATGTACACAAGCAAAGTCTAAAGAACAAAAAACCCTGCAGTTGTAACACATTGCCTTTTTCAAAGCAAGCTATTACCTGCTCTTTACACGCTTCCAAAGACTGCATGCGAGACAAGGGACAAAGGCCACAGATACACATTTACAAGTGGGTTAACTTTTCAATCCATTTTTTCATTTCAATAGAAATAATAAATCACCTTATCCTGGAGAAAGAAGCAGCTTGACACAAAACATACGGTGCTGGGCTATTTTTATAGCACACCTAAGACATATAGGGATTCATTTATTTACTCAGCTATTTAAAAGTGGCTACTCTTACTCATTCTCTGGACAGCTAAATGCCAGGTTGCTAAGTTACTGTTACTTGACATCATCTCCTCCCCAACGTGTTCCCACATTTGACAGGTTCACATGATTTACTAGGCCAGTCGGCTCGTTATTCACTTGTCCAATGACGTCTGGATAATCATTTTAAATTCACATCATGTCCTCCCCAGCAAGTCCCCAGATTCCACATGAAAAATATTTAAAGTGCCTGTCAGCTACTAAGTGCATTTGTAACCACACTGGACAGCGTACCTGTATTTTTCAAATTACAATTATTATAATTAGGTTTAGCACCATTCTTCAATGTTGGTTTGTATTTTAGGAGAGAAAAACAATTACTGAGGGGCAAATAATGGGCTCTATCTGTTATAGTCCAATTTTGCTCTGTGAACAGCTCACCTCAGCTATGGATGATACATATTAAATCTGTTAGTGCTTTCAATTGGCATGAGGAAGGTAATACTACACATAATTTGTCCAGTCAAGGGCATTTTCACCTGCTGATCAATTTACATATTCTCCAATGTCATTAAACATGAGCTTGTCATCAGAAGAACAGAAGACCATACAAATTACAGACTTGCTCATTTAACTCCACTCATTTTTATACTTATTACAATCCAAATTATATTTATGATATGTTTTTCTTCCAGACTAGAAAGCTTTAAATTAATATCATAGCTGTCCACATAACATCAGAAGTCCATCTAGTTACTTGATACCTTGCTACAGAGAATATGCGCCTACAGGAATTCTTTTGTTCCTCTAAGCAGGGACATTTTTTAGACAAAAGTGCCTGCCCAGATGGTTAGCAACACACACAAAAGTTTTATGTGTACAGACCAGAGTCTCACTTTTGCAGGATTATGTCTAATTGATTGCCCAAAGTTTGAATACACACTACAAGTCCTCAATAAAAATGTAGTTAAATAAAATTCCCTTTTTTCCTCATGTAATGCTGCATGCTTATCACCTCTTTACCTAGAGGTAAACCAATGCTGAGATAGGTCCTTTCGGTGCTCTCTATAGGCAGAAAAAGGATTGCTGCTAGCTCAAACCCCTTCTCACACCTACACACACCCCTGTGCCAGCACGACAGTTCTCATAACCTGCAATGACAGCAACATACGCTGATGCAAAGCACTGGTACAAGTGCAAACAGCTTCAGAGTACAGGTTTAAAATGTCAGTTCTCCCACCTTGTCTGCACTTCGCATCACAACATTTCAATGAACTCATTTTAAAGGCTGCTCATAGCAAGTGATAAATTAATTTAAATCCATGCTAATAAAATGTGAATTAGACACACACACACTGTTGATTGCTTATCTTCCACGTTATCCATACTTTACAAGCCATTATGTTGGCTTAAAAAAAATGAACCACATTTTGGAACATAAGAAAGTGTACTTATCACCAGTGTATTCATCTTCCAGTTTGGTGTTATCAATCTGTATTAAATGCAAATCTCATGTACCACCTTTACAGCTTGGATTTTTTAATTATTATTAATATTTTTAACACCCTTCTCACAGCCATCCTGGTTAGAAAAGCAAAATCAACAGGAGACTGGTCTGCCATTAACCTTTGTCTGTACTATCAGGAACAGTCCTTAAAGCACTTACACAGGATGACATAAGTGGCTAAGTGTTTCAGGAAATCTGAAGAATTATGAAATTTTGTCTCTGAAGACTCAGGGGTCCAAATGGAAGTCTGAGTGGAAGTGTGAAAGTATCTGCCAGGGCTGGGAACTTAATCTAGATTCTCCAAATACAAATGACTGTTGAAAACAAGGGTCATCCTTTCCTCTGGAGCAGACGGCCTGAATGCCCTGACATGGGGCTTCCATAGGGAGCCCAAACACTTGATTTTGACCACTGATTGACATCACAAGCTCTTACTTATTTTCTCTCCGTTGCCTATCAAGTAAAATATGATACTCTACATGCATTCAAAACACATTTTCTCCTATCTTATTTGACATTGTAAATTTGAGAACAAAGTAATGGACAGAACTCAAATACTTCAACTTCCACATGTGCTTCAGCACTATATGAAGCTGAAAGCCTAAAATGCTGCCACTGAAGGGAACCAGTTGGGACTGAGGCTTGCTTGGCTTTTGATGGGCAGCCCCAGAAGCCATTCTGTGATCTGCTGCTTTCACTGACTCAGGGTCTTGATGGCAGCCAAAAACCTGCTTGCAGACAGGTTACAAGAAGGCTGCAGACAGCCTGTCAGTTCCCAGCACTGCCTAACACCACACCAAAAGCATACTAAGCCACCCTCATCGTATAAGCACCCAAACCTACCCAGCTGCACATATGGGGAGGAAGTGTGCACCCCAAACAAATCATGGCTGAGGTTCCATGCTCACCTGCGGCGTGCTGAGCACAGGTGGTTTCATACACTCAAGAAGCTCTCTGGCTATGCCTGTGGCTATAGCTGACAGGTTTGCCCCATGGCTGGATGGCAAGTCTGGACACGGGGGCTGCTTCCAGGCACCTGCACCCAGCAGTCAAGAAAGATCTGTTGGCTTATATCCCTTTTTTGGGTGCCCATTACATGCTCTTGTGAGCCAGATCCCCAGAGACATGGAAACCTGCTGAATCTCTGCTCTGTCTAGCCCAAGAGTCCTCCCAGTTTTAACAGCTGAGTGGTGGCAGGAGATGCTGATGTGGCTGCAGGGACTCTGCAGTTCATCCCCATCCTCTGAAGACAAGAGACAGTCATGCACCATTCTCAGAAGGTTTCAGAAGAAGCCTGGGATATTCTGCCTTTGTTTATTTACTCAAATTACAGTCATGGAGTAGGAAATAGGATCACCTCCTCTTGATTAGAAAAAAGACATTTCTGCTACTTGTGATTTATATGCACTGTTCCCACATTAAAACTGTCACCTGGATGACTGATCCCTGAAATTTGCTACATCACATTTCCTTTTGATGCTGTTTACAGAAAACAACTGCTTTCCCCAGCTAACAAGTAATTCATTCTAACTATAGTAATGAAGTTAATTGAAATATATAAACAGGGAAAGAAGACCTTTTAAATGTGCCAGGTATTTCACAAAGTTTTTCAGCATTTTCTTTGCTTTTGCTCCCTTAGTGTTCAATGGGTAATAAACCCCTGCTCACTTTGAAGGTTGAAACTAAATGTTATTTATTTCCTTCCATTCATTGCTGCTGGGTGCACATACGGATGCACACCCCTCTGTTACTGCAGGTCTGCATGTGCACTCTTGCCTGCTGGTTCAACATACTTCTGCAGCAACACTGCCAACCCAAAAGGACACTGATAACATCCCAAGATAATGTATGTACCCAAGACAGGAACAAGTTTCCTAAACTATTTAACTCTGTATTGCAATGAATACTGAGAAGCCTATTTTATAAGTAAGAATAACTCTACGTCTTTGCAAGCAAGATGGCCTGATTGATATACATTCTTTCAGGTCGAGATTAGTTTGCACCAGTTGTTCCTAGTGATAAGGACATGGCTGGCACAAATTCCCACTGAAATTTGATCCCCTCTACACCAAGAACCAAGAACCAGCAGGTTTGGCTGGCAATCCCAGGGAGGTAGCTGTGACAGATGGGAAACTCAGCCCACAAGGATAAAAATTTAAATTCCAAACAGGGTCTGGTGGGTTGTAAAAGTGCCCCCAGACAAATCTCACTGCTACACCAAAATTGGGTTGTCTGAAGAAAAACCCATCTTACACTTAGAGTAAGGCAGATGTACACATAGACAATTTGTGCACACTCCCCATTTTCTTGTTACATGATCTTGCTGAAACTAAACTATGCTCAGTTTGCAGTGGATGTTTTAATTTTCTGTATTCAACCACAGACCAAAACTACAGCAAAAAATGTCTGCAGGTCTTTAACAAAACCATGAAAGATGAGCAACTGTAGTCTGGAGGAAAAAGAAGGAATACTGTAGGTCAGTCTGTGAGTGGAAAAAATAAGGTGACTCCATCTCAGGGGAGGAGAGAAATGCGTCCTGGAGAGACTCATGGAGACTGAGAGCTTAAAAAAACAACAGGAATGTGTGTAAATCCTCACTGAGACAGACTGACAGATGCAGAGCATTAGGTGAACTGACCTTACTCACTAAGAAGAGCCCTGGCCCTACCAGTTGCCTGTATCTTTTTAATACAGACCCATTAATATGCTGTTTACCTACAGTGCTAAAGACAGCTATATAACCCTTCTCCATGAAAGATGAAACAGCAGCACTGCCATTATACAAAAGATACACAAGCAAGGGGTATTACTCACCCGTAATATTTCTTCCACACAGCTGGAGTCATTGGGAAGGGTAACCTAGGTTTAAAGAAAAATAGAAATGTTTAGTCAGGTGCTGGATGCAAAGTTCAGCAACTACAACTACACAGGTGAACAGCTAACAAGCAGCTGCCTCTGATGAGTGTTATATCCACATTTGCTGCCTACCAAATTTACCAGTTCAGATCAACATAAATGATCAGCAGGACCCATTTTGTCAAAAGTTGTTTTTTTCTTCCATGCTGCTTTGTGCTACTAACAACACTTTTGAAGCAATAAAGTACTCTGATTTCCTCACAGTTGAGAACTGGCACTAGAATTGCCTGAAACTTCTGTAATTGAAGAAGATCCCACTGTTACTCCTATCGGCAGCCTTCAGAGAGAAGGCAAGGTTTGGTTTAACTTGCAGCCTGCTGCAGCGAGGGACAGAGGTGATAACAGTTAGGAGAAAGCTGTTATCATCAACTATCTTATCCTACAGCTTAATAGGCTAACAGCCAAGACAGCTCTTAAACATATACTGTAGTAAAATACTGGTTGGACTATAAGGGTGGCTGCTGATTTTGTTGTTCCTCACTTCACTTGCCTGTTGCAGGTTAAGTATCCTCTGAAGACTGAAGAGGACACAGGAATTCACCTCAAGAGGCTTGACAGATATTCCTTCTCCCTTTAGAAAGATGTGATGTGCCCATACACACAACCATAACCCCCACACACATAGTAGTGCCCTTAATGTCTTCCAATTTAAAACACTAATTTAAATATTTGTAGCATTTACAACAATTCCTCATTCCAAGGTCATGAAAGAGCACAAAGTCTCTAAATTCCACAAATAACGACCTGAACAGGCAGACATGACCTGTACAACCGTTTTGTAGCACTTGCAGGTAGTTATGATGGGTCCTTATCATGAGGGTACAGCTGAAGAGACAATATTCTGGAAGGTACCAGACACAGGTGAGTACTTCATACCATAACTATTCAGTGAGGCTTTTCTGCCTGGCACTTCTACCTTATTGCCTTTGGTAACTACTTTGGTAAAACAGACTCATGATTAAACTTAATCCCTGTCATCCTAACCTGTTTGACCAAATGCACTGACCATGCCTTTCCTCCTATAATTAAGCCAGCACAGAGCTTCAAGAATAAATCCACACAGCTACAGAAGTAAAAAACCAGAAAGACCTACTAGATCATCAAGTTCATGCTCTGCTAATGTAGCACATTTCCCCCACATCTTCCAGAATTGCAGCTACTCTGACCAAAAACCTGTGGGAAAATGGGTCTCCCGGGAGCAGTGTTGTAAACTATTTGGCCCTTTTTTGGTGGTAACTGTTAAAATTTTACTTTTGGTGTCACCCTAGTCTTTCTGTAGAGCTCTTCTCACTAGTCTAAGTAATCAATTACTTCCCTTCACACTTAAACCATGCACACATATGCAGAATTATACTCCTCTTTTCTCAAATGCTGTATGTTCACCTTTCACCTTCTTTCCTGATAAGCAAGATTTGCCATTCCTTTAGTTTACTTCATCATTCTTCTCTGAATTTCCAGTAGTTCATCAATATCTTGGTAAGTAAGTACTCAAGCGAATATGAATACACTGCAGGGATATTAGTGATTTCTATCTACTTCAGCAACTCTAGATTATAATTTTCCATTTTATCACTTAAAAACATCCAACTGATCAAAAAAAGGGCCTTACCTTTTACCTGCATTTCTATTCAGCTCAAATTCTACCTAACAAACCTAGACCGAGAACTTCCAGTGGATAGTCAGCAGTGAGTGCAATAGGCATACAATCCACCCTCATACAGCATGACTTGATATTCCAACACTTCATTGGCCTTTCTTCATCCTCTTACTTTTCACTGAAATAACTATTTCCCCCCTCAATAATCTGTGATTATTAGTAATCTTTCCCCTCTTTGTTAATCTGTGTTTTCCATACCTCATACCTACTCTCCATTCAGCAAGGAATATAGCTAACTTTAAGAAAAAGATGAGCGAGCATGGGTATTACTGCACTGTGCAGTGGGATACATGTGTCTCTCACACACTCTTGTTTTTTTTCATTGAAAAATCAGGATGTCAAAATACAAGAAAACAAAACAAATACTCCCCCAGTAAGCCTGCAGTGTACACACCAACCAAAAAATCTCTCACAGCAGTAACAGGAGCAGCCCAAAATCCAGGTGAGTGACTCAAACTGGGAAGACTGAGCGCAGCAGAGATACAGAAGTCTTCTCTTTATTTAACACCCCTCTCTGCCATTACACATGTCATTTTCAATGGTTAGCTGAGATACCATATTTGTTTAGAAATGCCTTAATTGTGATAATTGTGTCCCTGACTATTAACACAAGGCAGAACATGTTCTTACTTGTTTCACAGTCCTCTCCCAATTCACAGTGCTGTGTAAGTTTATGTTGCTTCAGAACTAATGATGATAATAACAATAAACATACCATTTTACTTTAATAAAGCCCACTATATATCATGCAATCACAACCAGCTTCTGCTGGCAGCACTCGCTAATAACTTCAAATACTCATGCATGAATTTAATTGTGTTAATGACAAAGAAGATTTTAATGGCTTGACAGAACTTTTGTTCCCTTTGGCATTGCTTTGTTTTGAATCACTGATATTAAAGTAATGCAAGATGTCAAAGTGCTGTGATTGTCATATAGGGTGATCCAAGTAGGAGCTTGCACAAAGAGGAAAACATTTAGATTGATGCAAACATTAAAAGAATAATTATTACAACATGGCTATCAGAGAGAAGATCAATGTAACAGTCTTTCAGTACATTACTATTAATGGATTTCTAAAGAAATGAGACCATTTTTCTAAATTCATGCTACAGTTGTACATTCTAAGAGATTTGAAAGGCACAGATCTATTAGAAACTTAGTCTATCCTGGAGAAAAAAACCAAAACAAACAAAAACCGACCAACCAACAAAACCCAAAACAACAATGAAACAAAAAATTCCCACAAAAAAAAAAAAGCCTCTCAGATTTTCAAAAAGTTAATCTAAAATTGCAGCTGCAGCTGTAATTGCCCACTAACACTTGCATTCAGGTAACAAGTGCAAGCAGGCCCACATGGCACACCATGGCATCCAAGCATAGATTCATCAGGACAGAACGAAACAGAGCAGATATAATATTCATCACCTTCTTGAGTTCTAGTGCCATAACAAATTGTTATTAGAATTGCTATTAATACAAAATGCCACATTTTCCCTCTAGTTTAGTCAAGATTAGACATCCATCCCATACTACTACTTGCCTAATCTAATAAAAGTCAAGTAGTTTAGGACCCATTATGTGATTCTCCACCCCCTCTCCGCTTCAGTATTAAGATTCTTAAAAGGAGGGCACAGCCTGCATTGGTGCATACTTCTGGTGTGTTACTTCCATTGTGAGCAGTGTGGTCTAACTCAGCTGAAAGGGCAGATTCCAGGAATTCAGCTTCCATAAGACCAAGTGGTTACATTTCAAATCATGAGCTCTTCTTCCAGCCAGCAGCACTTTTGTGAACCCCAGACTGAAGAACAGTGAATATTACATAAGCTGCAGGCAGACATCCTGACATAATAAAACTTCCAACAAAACAAACAGATTTCACAACAGTTCCATGCTACACTGAACTGATCTTCCAATTTCATTTTAATCAGGCAAAACCCTTTTGCATCAAAATGCTTTGTGTTTACTTTCAAACATTGCTTGCCAGATTTCACAACAGTTCCATGCTACACTGAACTGATCTTCCAATTTCATTTTAATCAGGCAAAACCCTTTTGCATCAAAATGCTTTGTGTTTACTTTCAAACATTGCTTGCAAAAAAAAAAAAAAAAAAAAAAAAAAGGAAGAAAACATGAAAGGTGAGACAGTCAAACATTCCACCTAATACAAATGAGTATTGTAAGGCTCTTCATATTTTGGTCTCACAAAACAGAGATCAGAACTTAAATTATGTGGAACCAAAGGTTTAATGTATGGCTTGGATGGCTCAGTGCTAAACTTTAAAGGGAGGGAAGGAGGGCAGAAATCTAAGAGTGAGGGAATAGTATCCTTTAATGTTTGGTAGATCAAATGACTTTGGGTGAATGGTTACAATATCTGATATCATGTTGATCTAACCTTCCATTTATTCATCCAATAGTTTCTTGACCACTCTTACCTCCTGGACAATTTATAACCTGTATGAGAGCAGATTTTGTTTTTTGCAGCACAGAATCATATAAAGTCTCTTTTCCCTGTAATTGGCAGACGACAGCAGGCATTTCTCAGAAATGTTAGCAACAAAACCTTCCAACAGACTTGTCAGAATAGTTCTGAAAATTCAAATGCAGTGTCAGGAAGCAGAAACACACAATGAGTAACATCTTTGCCAGAAATGACCGACTACATTTTCATCTGGATAAGCTGTTTGTGAACAATCCCTCTGGCTTTACTGATGCACAACTGGCACTCAACAAGTAACCTCTTCTTTCTGTCTTTGTGTTATTGGAAAGATAAATGTAGCATGCTAAATGAATGTAGGAACCCACTCTTGTTTCCTCCATACGAGCACCTATGTGCTTATACATCAAGAGCTCAGCTTTCATTGTCATCTCCTTTATCAAGGAACCCATTTTGACTCTGGGGAGATGAAGCTCATACTACTGTTTACTCCTTCAAACACAAATTGATTTTTCACTTGCTAGCATGAACAGACCCTGTGCACGAGCCTTGATTGATCATTTCCAGTGTGCACTACACAGTGGTAAGAGGAAAACACTCAGAAAAACAGAAACAGCAAAAACAGGACTGTCAGCAGAAACCTTGTCCTACGAATGCCTTCAGCTTCTGTCAGGCTTCCTGTTTGCACAGAGTGCCTCTTTTTTTGATTAATACAAGTGAGAAATGATTGGGCGGTACTAAGAATAGCAGGGTTTTCAGATACAAGACACTGGACTAGATGACCTTTGAACATCCATCCTTTCAACTCACATGAACCTATAATTCAATTTTTGCAAATCTAAGAAGATCCAATACTTCACCTGCACTTGAATGGGTATACAACCATGCTTTTCCAACACCAGCTTTCCTTTGATTGCTATCAGTATCTCCTTGCATGCTCAGGCTTCATTTCCCCTCTTCAGTTATCCCTTATATTTCTTCTGGACTTGCCCTTTTTAAGACAGCAGCCTTCCCCTCAGCTACCATCTGACTACACACTTTTCCAGAAGATGACTGTTCCATATTTACTTGAGGTAAACTTCACACAACTGCTCAGAACCCAGAGTTCAAACCTTCTTGGGCTGCTTTGCAGTTCATGCTTTTGTCTGTTTCCTATCTCACTAACATTTGGTCCCAAAAGGGTCACTCATGCCAAAGAAACCTGAAAATAGATGTCCAACTAATTTCACTAGCTGGAAGGATCTTGGCTCTTCCTTACAAACGGGTAAGAAAGGGAGCAGCAAAAGAGCAAGGAATTACTACTGCAACCTGAGTGGTGTTAGTTTTGGGTTTTTTTCTGGTGTATTTGATATTCATGAGGTTATCACCAACATATATTAGGAACGTGTGTTTGGGCTCTGGAGGAAACTGAATGAAGTAAAACATGGTGGTATTAAAAAGAAATCCAAATAAAATAATTCCCTTGGTATTCAAATACATATATGTGCTTTTCACAGGGTTATTCATTCTCAAAGGACCCATTTGTGGGTCTCAAATAACGTATATCAAATATTTTCTTTTAGTACCTCCACCACTCTGGACCTAAAATACCATGAGAAGACTACATTTCCCATTATTTCAACCCCCAAAATATCTCCTGGGGCTTATTAAAAGGTCTGTGAAAATATACAGTATATATATATTTTTTTTTTTTAAATTAAGAGAGAAAAACTATTGTCTAAAGCAAAACACAGAGAGCTGCTTCTCTGTTACCCCTTATTACAAATCCTGCAGAAGCCGTTGAGTCAAATATGAATTTACTGGAAAACCTGAAAATGAGAAAAAATTTTAGGGACTGGACCAAGTTAATGAAGTTGTTAAGCTAAGACAGCCTGGCCTGCAGTCACTGCTGCTCTTCCAGTGGTGGACAGAGAAGTTTATGCCTCTTCCCTCAAGTAAAGCACATTAGCTAGGAAAAATAACTTCCTAATGTTGCCAAAAACATGATTGAATTGGACTCCTGCTGACTTTAGTGAACTTCCAAAAAGGTCTCTAGTTCAAAAGCCAAAACTCCTCACAATGGGTACCTTTAGTTTAATACAAAAGCCAACTACTCTAATATGCTCCTCTCCGGTTACCTGAGAGCTAAACAAAACAGTGCAGTTACACTAGGCTGGAGTGGTTGGGCAGTAGCCTAGAAATCAGAAGGAATTATAGTTTGATTTCCCTAGAAAGTACTCAGCTTATGACCTCCCAGTCAGAGCAACCCCAACTGCAATGACAACATTTTTTCTCTGGCATTTAGTTCTGCTACAGCAACTTTTAAACCAGACTGACCTGGATGTGACAATTATATTTTTCTTGTTCTTCTCAGTGTATGCTGCATTTAGTCCATTTTTTCTTTTTCATTTCTTTGATATTTTCTTTTAACAATACCATTTCAATGTTGATCAGCATGAAATAGTCTCCATGAAAGCACAATATGCTGATGTTCAATTTCAACTCAATGGTTCTCCATTATTCTCATGCAGTAAATTGCCAAACTCTATTAGAAAGCGAAGCCTGATAAAGTGATCTCTCACTTCAAGGTCTCCCGGGAGTTTTTTAATGTAGGTAAGGCTGCACATTTTACTTATGGAAGATTCTGAACGTAGTATGTTATAATCTCACCATGATTATACCAGAGTACATGGTAATGTCAGTATTCAGTCAGACCCCAACATAACTGACATTCGCAGTACTTAATTTGTGACCAAAACACTGGCTTGGCATAAAGGCTATTGCAATCACTTATTATTTGCAAAGAGCAAGGAAATTTGGAACTTCACATCTTCTTGTTTTCTTTTTTTCCTGTACTCCTTCCATCCCTTCTCTCCCTCCTCATCCAATGACTGCAATTCTTAATTTACTTTTATAAAACAAGTACATTTTCTTATCTGCTTCGGTATTTTCACCTTATTCTGGATGAGTTTACCTTATACATTTCCATTTAATTGATGATAAAAGGCACCCTGACCTAAAATGCCACCGTGCACTTGCCCACTTGAAACATCAAAGCCTGACTAACAGACTATGCAACGCTCTGCTGCAGTAAGATATATGGTGTAGCAGAAATAAAGATCAAGTGTCTGTTTCTTGTCTTACTTTTAGCAGTGTGAGTGAAATCTAACTCCTCAGAAGACAATGAAGCTGTATAAGTATAAAAGGAGTGTGAAGGGAGTTGGACTTCCAAGTCTATTCACTCTCAGTTTAGGAGGATGCAAATTAGAGGTCATATTTATTCTCAGTGTAACCTTTGGTGAAAAACCTCTTGGAAATAATTCAAAACCCCTTTACTATACAGACATAGCTGCCTAAATTCAATACAACTTGGAACTGGATCTCCTTTAAATCTATTTCACGTTAGTGGAATGTGGTGCCTGTCCCCAGGACATGCCAACCCAAGAGTTAGCAGCCTCAGGCAGGGGCTGTGTAACTTCCTGCT